>NC_060213.1:46722500-47333125 GCF_021130785.1 Homalodisca vitripennis
TCAGCCTACTAAGTGACATGCTTCATTGACGCTCAAGCAAAATGTATGATTGGATGTACACAATCATATCATCCATTCTTATGTAACAATAACACCTTTAAACATATAATTTTGCATTCGTACAACCCGTTGATTCGCCAATTATTTCCATTTTTATCGCCAATATCAATTTTTAAAGTGGATGACTTCAAAATTATCAGCGAAAAATCGCCGACTTTACGAAATGTCTTTGACGTCAAAAACTGTTTCAGTCGATTTTTGACGCTTTGAATGTTGGAGCATTTAATGGAATCTGTTTGATGAAGTGACACTAGCCTACAAGATCGAGTGTTCATGAACTACCGTTCTGTGTCACCCAGTTCAATAGTTGTCTCGGCCTCTTTCTTCATATCCGTGAACAGCTTTGCCTCTTGTCAGCAGCGCATATATGTTGACGAACAGAATAGTATTGTTCTCATAATTTAGTGACTTTGCAGAGTTGACTGCCAAACTGTTGACAGTTTTAAGCTCGACTGCTCTCAAAAATGTATTATTTGCAAAAGCCCCGCATAAAAACACTCCTTCGGAGAGCTGTGGTTAAATTAATCCATAGTACACCGTCATCAGAATCTTACTTGGGAAATATTTGTCTAAAGACCTCAAACATAATTTCCCAGGGCCAAATTTTTTGCACACTGACTCGCCGTGATCATTCCATGTCAATCCAATGCCAACATGACGGCAGGAGTCAACTGCTCGTAAGGAAAGATTAAAAAACGTATATTTGGAAGAATTTTCTTGTAAGGTTGAGACCGTGAAAGTATTGGACACAATTGAAGAGATCATCAAAAATATTTTACCACTCTCCCTTCAATTTACAATTAAACCAGAAAGTCGTGTCTTCAGCTTACTGCACAAGGCTCTCGTGAAGAAGTAATGAACGAATTCCATTGAAATATGCAAGAAAATTAATCGGAATGAGCCTTGGGAAACCCCAAAACTCATTTAAATTGAACCAGAATGTTGATTTGAGATTTGAAACATTTGGGTTATGTAGCTTAAAAATTAAAAAATTCGTGATAAGGATACGCCTCTAAAGCCATGGGATTTAAGATTGTCAAGCAGTATCTTATGGTTAACACAGTCGAATGCTTTGGATAACTCCAGGAACACGCCTAATGAGAGATTCCTGTTCCTAGGATGAACTATAAAATACCTCAAACATGGTCAGCAATCGCTTAAAAAAGGAAATCTCAAAATGCTGCTAAACTTTTAGTGAGCCCTCACGCCAAGTAAAATGTTCAAAACATTATCCATATTGATCAACTCATTTAACGTGAAGATCACACTAAATGTAGCTATTTGTTCCTACAGCTAACAATAGATCTTATTTTTGAACCAGTTTCTCGTCTGAAACTTCAAAATACAACCAAGTGTATTAAACTTCTACATTGATGCGCCCCTAAATGTGGGAATACAAGATGTGGTACTTGGCATTAGAGAAAGCCAAAAGAATATTTTTACTGTTTCCAACTCGACTGCAAATGTAAAATGGTATTTATTTTATTAGCCCATGAAATTCATACGAAACCATCATACTGTAATCGTTACTGATGGGGTTTTATACTCGACGGAAGTTCAATCTATCGTGTTGTAAAAGAATGGAGGTCAAGTAACGTTCCTATCTTACCTTATCTACTAATAATGGATATCAGTGCGGAATGCGACACGATAACGGTATCATGTAGTCAATGTGCTAATGATCTCGGAATGATTACTTTTCAGCCAATGTGGCAGCCATCATTTTTACACCCACAATTCTTTACCCTGCAACCTTGTGTTTTTAATAGATATCCGAATAGTTTCCGCATCAATAGTTAGGGCCATAAGTGTGTGCTACAGTATATCTCAAAAATGTGTATAGTATATTTCATGCTATCTAAAGGGTAACCAGTTGTAACATTTATTGATTATTAAAGCTTATCTAAAGGTGTTATGATCTCCAGCAGCATTTCAATATATTCTAAACTTGTACTGGTTTTCTTCCGAGAAATAAACGCGATACGGAGAAAGGTCTGATAAGTCATAAATTATGTAATTAGGTACGTATAACTTCGTATTGAATATGTATCATAATACAAAGTAATAGAAAATGGAGTAAGACAAATTTGTTTACTACAGTGAAACTATGTATATTGTAATTACATGATTACATAGTAATTACATGTAATTATATAATTAATTTAGATTCAACTTAAATTTTTGACATATTTTGGAGATCTTATATCAGACTTTGTACAAAATCCTCCAGAGAAAGCGGGAAGCCATTGCTTCACACTCTAAGAATTTATTACTTAAAACATACGGTATTCATACTTATGGGACGGTTCGATTAATCCACTGATCGTTGGCCCAACGACCCTCCTGGAAGAAATATAATTTGTACAGAGGGTTGCTTGTCCAACGATCCTCTTATAATGATATAGAGGATCGATTACTCCACTGTGCCAACGACTCTCTTATTTTAAACTAATGTTTGTGTCGCTGGGCCAACGATTAGTAGAGTAATCGAACCAAACCCGATACTTAGTCTAAACAGATTGAATAATCATAGCGACCAGAGCTCGATCATCAAACCAGGCCAGCAAGGTTTATCCTTGGCTTGTAACAACGATAGAAACTAACTATCGGCGCACTTTGCTATAACGACTGGGTCGGCCATAAACCTACCCCAATTAAAATTCTGACCATCGGCGCAGACGACACCCAAACACCTAATGCGGTGGGCGAAAGCTCTTTCAGTGCTGGTAATGAAAGAACATTCCTCGAAATACTATTCATCACGTGGCAGAATATAACTCAAAAGAGTCTTATTTCAAATTCATGAGATAGCAATCAAATATTTGAGTTTGAATGGTTTGATTTTGTCTATAAAAGAAGGCACTAAAATTTACTATATTTTGGATAACCCCTCTCTAATAATATAGAAAACTGTAACAAAAATAAAGATATAGCCCTGATAAGACAATTAACTTTTGCGAACCCGAAGTGAAAGAGGACGTGTTTATTAATTTAAAATAATGGCAGATACGCGAGTTCTAAGCATTTTAAGGTAATCTTTTTTTATTAGAAATGTCTCACTTTTTTGACCGACGCACGAAGTGCTCAAGTCTCTGACCCGGACCAGAGTGTGAACACTCCCTAGCACAATGAAGAACGTAGAATGCCACGCCTCCTCGCAGTTCCTTCACTGGTTCCAAGAGGCTCGCCTGGCGGTGGTACTCAAGGTCCCGAGGGTAGAGGGGATTTCCCGCATGTCCGCAGATATACCGCTGCGGAACGTCCTCCGGCATGCAGTCGTGTCTCGGAGCCGGGCGCAGAAGGTGTTAAGTACGATAACTGTGTGAAACGGTACGTCAGTTTGTGTCAGTGTTGGTTAGCTTTGGTGTTGGAAGTGACGCATTTGGATGTGTATTTCGATCAGTAGTGTTGGTGTTGGTGTATGTCGTTCGATTATTGGTTATGGATGTAATGTAGTCATTGTAAATAGAGCATATAAAGTATCTCTTCTGTATTTGAGTTGTGTGACATAAAATACTGGTGGAATTGGAATTATTATAGGGTAAATTTACATGTCCGTGTTAATATTTAGAATCTCTTCTTTTGGAATCACTGATTTAGTTAGTTCCTTAAACATGCGTGCCTAGATCACAAACATGAAAATTGATTCTTCTATTTTGTGAAATTATGTTTGGTTTCAGTTCTAGTAATTCATGATTAAAAGCCAGTTTTTAACTCTAACTGCGTTTATTGCATATCATAAATCTTACTATTTAAGCACCGAATTAAGAATCAGTTAGATAATTAAGTAGGTAGTGCCATACTGTTTTTGTCAATATAAATTCAAATAAAGTTTTTCCGCTTTTTCATTAACGAATCGCACTTTAAATCAGGCATCGAGCAAAATCTCAGTTATGTAATTGCAACTAATGTAGTTTGATAGCGTAAAATCTTCATAAACCTCTAATTTACTTGATTACTTTCGCTCAACCGAACGAGTTATAAAACACATTTTCAACGTCACTATGTTACGTGAGTTGGATGAATATTCTGAGGCAGCATTCATTATCGTCGCTTCAATCATAGTCTACAAATTGACACTTTCCGTGAAATTGATGCAAACGAACAAATCGCTTCTTGGGCGAACGAACGCACGAAACGCGTCCAGAATGTTTTACGTCCCTGGATACGGGGTACGCTAAACATTGCTTCGTCTGCCGGCAAATATTTACGCAACCCGGGCTTGTAGGGAGGCTAACACTAATACAACTAGTTTATTTACTTTGGAGAAGCAACGAGAAAGTAATTGATACACAGCCATGACGCAAAAGAGCGACATTCCGCAGTCTTGTTGTTGTGAAAACGTTTATAATTAGAAATATTTAAAAATCAACACCTAAGGCTGAATTTAGTTTATACAGGGGCGTAGCCTGCGATGGGGGTTCAAGCGCTCCGGACCCCCCAAATTTTCAATTTTTTCAATTACGTTTTTAATAAGCGATTATTATTATTTAAATAATTCAGTATTACTGACATGTACTGCTGAAATATCGTTCTCAACAAGGAAACCGGCCAAGAACTTTTTAAAGAACAAAATGGGGCCTTAGACTCCGTCCACTACGGGAAAATATCAGATACTTGGACCCCCTTCTAAAAATTGTTTCTTGGGTACATTTTTGAGTTTAGAATATTGCAACTAAAACAGTTTATTTCTCTTTTGGCGTAAACACTTTTTAAAATTTAACTTATTTACATTTAAACAGATAAACCAATATTTAAAACTTTTATTTTGTGAGGCCTTTCGATAGCAAGAATTAAAGAATATAGCAATGATTCGTTTCACATGGTTGCAACGACACTTAAAATATAATATATAAAGAGTTGACACTTTTAAACACAATCTCAGGATTTCTGAGATCAGTTATTTTCAAAGCACATACAATCTCCAAAAGCACTTTCAAATTATTAAATTGAAATATTTCGAAACAGAAGGCTGTGGGGCAGAGCCCTAATGTTGGAAATCGTGTCCACATTTTTTCCACCTCTGAGTAACCATGAATATTTCCACCAATTTATTGTAATATGTTTTTTTGATTATTTTGATAGAATTATGGATTTACCATCCTCAATCGGTAAAACCCTTATATTGGAAAGTGCAAACAATTTGAAAGTGATCACTATGGCATGTAAAATTGCTTTGTTATTTTGTTTTATAATTTTTAATATTTTAGTACCTAATACTAAATGTATTTTTTAAATTCACCGCCCCCGATGTGATAAGTACATAAATACTTGTACAATAAAATTTACTCATTACTCAAAACACACTTCGCTACTTTCCGTCTTAAACATTAAATACTTTTTGCAACAATATGAAAATGTAATATTTTACTAACCCTTAAAATTACTATAGTAAAACTACTACTAGTACAAAATATGTAAATCTCGTTTTTAAGCATTTCCTTCCAATATTCATTTTAGATTCAGTTTAACAATTTATTTCTTACCAATGCATTCGTATTTTGTTCATCACTACTTAAAATGACTGATGAATAACGTCTAGATCTTTGTCTGGCTACTGCAAACTAATTTATTTTAGAATCTGTCATTTAATGTATGTAACTTAACCTCGTGAAGAGAGATACCTGAGAGATGGATTGAACGTAGAAACACCAGTATCCAAAATGTGAAAACACTTTACAACTCTGAATTAAAAAATGTTATCCCCAACTTGTAAATAGACACTCAGTGTGATCTAGAAGTTTTGCTATAATAATAATAACGTCTTTATTTGAAGCGATTTTCAACATTACATTGTTGTTTTTCAAAATAACTCGTATACATTTTTAATCAAGGCACATACAAATCTATATCATCATCCGAGAAATACAAAATTAAACTAATCTAACCTCTAATACATTAAACAGCTATTTAGGGGTGAAACACTCCTCCTCCAAAGCCAGTCTGAGATTGTTTTTAAACGACGAATATCCATAAGCCTTTAGACTGTGAGGGACACTGTTGTATATCTGGGGGCCAAAGTATCGAAATCCATTCCTCCCCATCTCCAGCCTGACCCTGGGCAACTCCAGCATGGCGTCCTGCCGAGTGTGACAGTACCTAATCTCAGCCCGGGTCTGTAGCATCCCCCTGAGGTAAGAGGGTTTTCCCGTCAGCAACACCTTGTGAACAAGGCAAGCCACCTGAAGTTTGAAAATGCACTTTATCGGCAGGATCCTTGCTGTACGGCGATACTGGCTAACGTGATCGAATTTTCTCAGGCCGTACACAAATCTTACAGCAGAGTTCTGTAACCTATCAATCAGGACTGCACCCTCAAGGGTCAATCTTCCCCCAAATACAGGAAGAGCATAAACAATAAACCACAGCTTTGACAATCTTCAGTTTCACTTCCTCCTGGAGTAACCCCTTAAACCTAAACAACACTCTTAACCTATTCATTACACCACGATTGATATTTTGAACATGGTTCAAGAAGGTTAACTGCTTGTCAAAAGTAACGCCAAGGATTTTTACTGTGTCCGAAACCTGCAAAGGAACACCTCCCTAGGAAACTCCCAAGGGTCCATTACCAAGAAAGACTGCATTTGAAGAGGGGTAAAAATTAACAAGTGAACACTTTCTTGGATTATCTACCAAATGATGGTTTATCTATAATTACATTTTCTTGTTGAAATTGTTTTTAATTCTTCTACATTGTGAACGTTCTTTGCATTTGAATTCTCATGTTTTCTCAGGTTTCCACAGTTGAAATTAACTTCAATGTTGATATAAGATTCCATATCACGGTCAAATTCAGTCTTTTCCAAGACGGTTTGATTCTTGTGCCACCCTTTCTCGAGATTTTTTTCTCTACTGCTAAATTTAAACTTTTTCCCAAATTTGTGGCTGATATACCTGGACGTAGTCAATTTGCCGCTGAATGGTAAATTTTAAACGTTTTCCCTAAACGCGTTGTTTTTTACACATTATTTTATGTCACATTGCAAATATATTTCTATACAGTGGACGTAGACCAATGCTTTAAGTCATAATCCGTTAAGGTAACTTCCCTAAAGACAGAAAAGTAGAAAAAATGTTTTATCTCTTCACGAGGTATTTAAAGTAGGACATTTAAACAATTTCTTAACCAGGCCCAAATAAAAACGGTTGAAATTTAAAATTTGATTTTTTCCTGTACGGTACGTGTATGAGTTATATTCATGAAGTGTCATTCATTTGTCTTAAGATAATTAATTATATTTGTATGGATTATTAATATCTCGTCTTTTAATAAAACTTTTCTTTAAAAATTCATATTTTGTATCGTAAAAAATTATAAAAAACTTCTTTCCATTTTTTCCTGTCTTCAGAAAAGGTATTGCAAATGGATGTGACCAAATGTTATCTTAAAAGTCCGAAAAAACAGCCAACCAATAACCAATTGTACCACCTTACTACCATTTCTACTTCATTCAGCTGCATAACTTGAAATCAACCACCAGACACGTAAAAATATTAAATCAACGTCATTTAACCACAAATGTAGGTCTTTAAAGTGACAACTTCCAATCTCTTTATCTAGTTGTATGGCAGTGATATCACTATTGTTTATATGTCTGATGGTCGGTTTTAGGTGTATCAAGGCTTGAAAAAATGTAATTAAAAAAATTGTTTTAAACTTTTAACCCTTTTGATACCGTCCAATTTTGGCCCCCACAAAAACTAGCGTAACTGACCGTCTATTTCTTGTTAGGAAAAGTTCCTCTTGATACAAAATTTAGGTAGTGAGCTACACAGAGTATAGAATTTCGCACCTTTCCGATGACTTACAATGGAGAGACAAAAAAACCGATTATATGACGTCATCGATGACGGTTGGCCGCGAGTTTCGCATTGTTGTAGAGATTGACAGGTGGGTGGCATCTGAGTCACAGTTACAGATCATCTGCTCTCTAAATTTAGCAGTCGCCGATCTGCTGGCAGATGGCTCTGCGTTCTGGTCCATCTCGGTTCCGATCAGTTGATTGTGTCTTCGTTCTCTCCGCGATGTAAACATTTCACCTCATGGTGGGGTAAGTTTCCTCATTGTTTACACCCACGGTCCTCCTCATACAACAGTTTGTTTGCCCTCCTTCTTCTTAACAAACCCGTCCCCCTTTAATGGATCTCCAACGTTGATTTCACCTCACTAAGTAGGCCCTGTTCGTTGGCTGTGTGTCTTTTGTGAAATGTCATTCGATTGTCTCACTACGGATGTAGCAAAATGTGTAGGTTAGATTAAAAGAAATAGAATTCTGAAGTTAAATTAGGCGTATTTGAACCCTAACGTTAAACGTTATTAGATTATTTCTGTGTCAAGAAAAATGGTTTTCAAGTAAAAATATTCCTTTAAGACCCATCCGCCTTTTCTTGGATGGAGGTAACCGAATTTATTTTCCCATATTTAAATAAACTAGTAGTGGTTTTCAAAAATATAATTGTTAAAAAATAATTATTCGTTAATACCGACCTTTTCTTAACTTTTCCTGTGCACATATAACCTAATTCCTGTTTTTTTCTCTAACTTTACTTATCTACTTATTATAATAACATAATAAAGATATGTACATTAGTTTTGTGAAAAATCGAAAAACCTTATTTGAAACATACAGTCGTGTGTTACTAACTAAAAGTGCTTATAAATGGAACCATGTGAACTAATAATACTACTGTTTTTCCTGTAACTTTACACCTCTACTTATAATAATAACATGATATATGTACTGTATAGGCAATGTGTTTGGTGAAGAATCTAAAAACACTAATAAAAACATACAGTTGTGTGTTACTAATCTAAAGCTGTTATAGATAAAACCGGACAATTTGATAAAAAAAAGAATAGATTGTAATCCTTGAAACGTTGATTTATATATTTTGTAACATATAACGGGGGTAAATAAATGTCCGAAATCATATTATCCTTTTAAACATTCCATCTTTAATAAGAAACTTTAAAGTAAGAATTAGAATATTACGATGCTAAATCGGCAGACTTGAGAATTTCTTTAAACAGAGTAGTCCTACTTGATTTGTAGGACAAACAACAAAACACACCATTTTTGGGGGGGACAGTTGCCTAAAAAATGGTTCATCATCGGTTTACTAGCTCAAAATAGAAACAGAGTGACTGTATGAAAATAATCGGGTGTGTGTTGCCCTGAACTAGAATAACACAAATACTTTTCCTGAAAGCTTGCATACACAAGTATAGACAGCCTCTCATTGACTTGAGATTTATCAACCGATTCTAAATGTAAACGGTCAGTGTATGATTTTGACGTTTCAACTGCGAATAAATAAACTGCTTATAGGTTCTGTCGAGTGTAACGTCCCACGACTTATTTAGTAAAAATCGAAAACTTAATTGTTTAATGAAAATCAGTTGAGGTGTTTGTAGTAAGTGATGAGTGTTCAGTGTGTGATTGGACTTTTTGCGAGTAAACATACTCAAGTGGTGGAGGTAACCGAATTTGTTCCTTATATCTAAATAAACTAATAGAAAAATGTTCTACTTTTCCAAAAAATGAGCATTTCTCTTAACCTTGTTCCATAAATTAGAATAATACTACAATACTCATAAAGATGCGAAAATATGAATGAAAGCAGCTTGTGCGTGCCGCACACCAGACTTCCGGTCAGCGTGGGAGGCTCCGCGTTCGCTCCCCGGTGGACTATGTCATGTTCCGGATAACGACTCGACTCCTGACTGATTTTTACCATTTTCAATTTAGATATACAGGGTGTTCAGTAAAAGTGTTCCAACACTTTGGGATTTGGTTCTACACATAAAAATGAGCAAAACAGTTAATATAAAGTTATGTCCTAAACCTTTAGTTTTCCGTCTATCTGTCTGTGTGTGTTTATATAAAAAAATTATATATTTTAAATCGGTTATGATAAAGTTATGAATCTTGAGAATTGTATTAATTAACCTTTGGTAGACTATTTTGAAAATAAAATATTAACAAAATCCTTCAAAATTTCAAAAATGGTGTTTGTTTAAAATTGTAAAAGTCAAATAACAAAAAAACTGGGATAGGTATAAAAAAATACAAAAGATACCAACTATTTAGTCATTTTTATACCAATTCCAACGGTTCCTTTTTATAGAAATTTGTCAACGCATAAGCGAGCACGATTACTTTATATATGCTTGCACAAGCCAGGAGCAACTAAGATTTTGCCTTTTGATAGGCATCAGCTGTTTTAAATAGGTTATACTAATTTTACAAGATATCAATTATTTTGAAATTGTTACGATAATTCCAACGGTACTGTTTCCCAAGAAATTCATCAACTCATAAGCGAGTACAGCCGTTTTAAAGATACGCTTTCACAAGCCCGGAGCACTAAACATGTCCCAGTTAAGATGTATCAGTTGTTTGTTCATAACCCTCAAGATTCATAACTTTATCTTAACTGGTTCAAAACATATTTTGTTATAAAAAACACATAGGCCTACAGACAGATAGACGGAAAACTAAAGGTTTTAGACATACCTTCATATGAACTTTTTACTCATTTTTATGTGTAGAACAAAATCCCAAAGTATTGGAACACTTTTACTGAACACCCTGTAGAAGTAGTAGAGGTGGAGTTTCGACTCCCCAAAGTTAACTTATTAGAAAGGTATCGTTTATGCAGACGGACACTCATACAAATACATAAATCTTTTTCTTCGTCAACCGGTGGAAGAAATGGTGGACCCCATGGTGGCTAATTTTAAATAAATACGAATACTTTTGGTACTTTGGTATTATTCTTAAGCCATTATTTATGGATGAGTTTTTCTTCATTAGAAATAACAGACTTTGTTTTACTGTGAAAATTACAAGTCATTGTGACGATCGATTCTTGTTTTTTGCCTCCCGAAAGGAAGCGGCGTCAGCTAGGAGGCCACTCCGTCCTATGTACTACTTGTTATTACAGGATATACCTGTAAATACGTTTAGTTTAGGTTATCATAACTAGTAAGTACCAAGGTTAAAGATAACCTTTACGAGCGCTCACGTGATCTGAGTTTGAATTTGGGTACTTTCTCGAAGGATGTTCTTCCTTTTTCGCCAGAAGTGCTCTTCTGCCAATTATTGCGTTGGTCGATCTGGCACGTGATCTGAGTTCTGGAAATTACCGATAGGTAATCCAGCCTGCACTTCTGGCGAAAGGAGAAAACATCCTTCGAGATAGTACCTAAATTCAAGCTCAGATCACGTGAGCACTCGTTAACTTTTTATATTTATAATACGTACGTATGTATTTACCTACTTATATATCCAAATGGTACATATTTATTTAAAATTGCCTCCACGTGGTCCATTATCTCTTCCACTAGTTGATGATAAAAACAGGATTCAAATAAAACCAGTTTTATTTTTTTGAATCTGTAGTTATTTATTTTGTAATAAGAAATCGGACCTACTTTCCGGATGACTCTCGCATTATACTTTGTTTACTAACTTTTTACTCTGTGTTTTTGTCTTTAGCAATATGGGTTGTCCATAGTGGACAGATGTTTCCATTTCTCAACAGCGATGTAGATGTAGTAGAGGTATGCCCTATGCCAAATGTCAGGTCATCATTTTTTTTAATTATAGTTCAAGTTAGGAATACGTCGCACCACGTGTCGTGGAACAGGTTTCACTGAGATTCGATATAAAATTCCAAGTCGATGGCTTCTTCCTGCGGACAGATTGACAGACGGGCATTCATAAAGAAAAGGAATTTTTACATCCTCCAGGCAGACGAAATGGGAAATTGTGTCAGTGTACTAAGTGATAGGTGTCAATGACGCTCAGCCATCTGTATCATTGTAGAACTCATTTATGTCTATGTGGGAATGCAAGTTTCATGCACAATTTAAAGCCTACAGATAAAATCTTCCTCCAGATATCTTGCCTCATGGTAAATTCACAGTTGGGTCGGCAAGTTGTGTTCCGTAGCAATAATACAAGTCTACACTCCAAAGTCACAAAAAAAATTATGTTAGGCTACATGTTTTAAAATGTCATATGTTAAAAGTACAATGAGCTTGTTTACAAATGTATTTATTTTGCTATTTTCTTGCCGCAATCATTGTTACCTGTAAGGCCTGTAAAGCCAAATCATTTGGAATGACATGCATCATCATCTAAACTCAATAATGTTTACATAAAAATAAATCTTCTTGCAAAATTTAAAGTGTATAGATCACTTTGTTTTCAAAATATCGTGCAGACAGACAGACAGACAATATTGGATTTGTCCAGCCTCTCCAACGAGAGGTTTCGCTAACGCTCGGCCAACAAATTCGAGAACGTATGGGAAATACATCATTATAACAATAGTCTAGTTTCAATTAAGTTTTGCGAAGTTGTGCTTCGTACACACTGCGGTAGGTGGTGAACCGAAATTCAAGCAGTTTAAGTTATCAGATACGGATAATTAAAAATCCTGAACGTCTCTCTAATCTACCAAATCCTATGTATGCAAACAATAAATATCGCAATAGAAACCGTTATTACATTTGTGTATGTTGAATTATACCCTGCCAGTACTCCGACTCTAAAACAGTGATGTAATAAAGTTTATTGTGTATAAAATAATGATTCAAGAAATACAACAGATGTATGTTGGATATATAATTACATTTTACGTTGAAACAAAAGATGGTGGAGCACTCAACAAAGGAAAATTGTTTAATGTCTGCTTTCCCCTAAAATTAAATACAATCCAAATATAAAACAATGCTACTATTCAGAATCCATTAAGACGTGAATGGACATTGTTAAAGAATGCTCCCACTGAAGTTAATGTTCTCATTAGCACAATTAGCTTAAACTCAACTTCTGCCAAATGAGTTAAATTGATTAAAAATTGTGCTCATGATTTCAGAGGTTCGGTTACTATAGTACGAGACATATGGATCCAAGCCTGGATTGTGATGAGGTGTTTCCAGCCATAACGGAAGAATATCTAGTCATTAGATAATAAATTGAAGTCAACAATCGAGTGATCATCAGTGCTAATATATACTTTTTATCTATCTTCCTAAATCATTTACGTTCACGATTTAAATTAACACGTGTTTACACTACAACACAGACCGTCAGCGAAAATATTAATACAAACATGCGCAATAATCGAACGTCAGTGGACTAAACGTACATAAACAACCGGAATAAAGCGAGATGTCGACGCGTCAGCTCATCCCGAGAATCAGCTGATAAGAAATGTGACAACGTCGCATGGTGAGGAGGAAGTGACGTGTGTAACTAACTGTCTATTGGGCCAAGCTTGCAATGATGGTTCCATCACCTATAACTCGGAGAACTTTTATGCAGTGTATATTCAATATGTGTATGCTGTATATTGTATATGTGTATACAAGATGCCGAAATCGGTCTTAGGTCTAGTTGTTTCTATCATTTGTAGCAATAGACCTTAAAGATATACTTTTTCACAAATACAAGAAAAATGTAATTTTTCCCACAAGTGATTGTAGGGATTGTGTTTCCGAATTTGACCACCTTAAAAAAATTTGCTCGCGAAAAATAGCTAAAGATTAGGATGTGATTTTTACAGTACGAGTATATATATATATATATATATATATATATATATATATATATATATATATATATATATAATATCAGAACAGACATTTTAGGGGATCCTATGGTTTTGATTCGGAAATGCTCTTAGAACATTTTATCAAGCGCACACATCGGCATCTAATAATAACCTGTGACAAACGCAAGGTATTTCGTATGACAATCAACATGCTCATGTGGGTTCTAAATACACAATCTTCTTTTACAATATGAGTAGTGCCACGAGTCTACATTTGATAGCTAACAAAACGTCTTTCACCCAAATAATATTTATTGCTGTAATAAGCACTATTCAGTACTCAAGTTTCAATATTTCGGTTATTTTTCACTCGGTTTACTTAGATAATATGTCATTGTATTTATAATCAAATTTTATAAACAAAGTTATTCTTGTAAAATGCTTGTGTTTTAAGTTATTATACGTGATATTTTTAAATGGCCGCCATCTTGAAATGGATAGATGTAAAATTTCCGAACATTCAGTTTTAGACGTGAAACGTAATGTTCTAAAAATATTATCGCAAAAACCGTAAATTATAGAGCATACTCAAGGTCAATCACTGTCACGCAATATGTATTAAAATTACTTGAAAAAACAACGAACTTTTATATTTCGGAGAAAGGACAATGAAAAGTGACACGAATCTCACTAATCTGTACATCCAAACTAATTCGTACATCCAAACAAAATGAGCATTGACGCAATGGAGTATCGAAGAACGCAATAGAACGTACAAAAAGATGTGTTACTTGACGCATGATAAAATTTTATTATTAAACTCAGTTTTTACACAAATTTATTTATTCTGCAATTTCCTTGTTTCCATTATGATTACCCATAAGATCAATGTAAAAATGCTAGAGTTTAATTTTTACCTTGTATGTTTCTCTTGGACCTCAAATTTTTCCTTCGACTAAGAGGAACGTATGTATAAAGTTCCGAGTTTCTAGGCCTTTTCTATCAAGAGTTATCGTATGGAAGGTCAATTTTTAAAAGGTCCTGTCTGATGAAAATGGACAATACCTTGATAATTCATCTGAAATATGTCTCAACCTATCGCGTTCTAAAAATTCATTTTCACAGAGGGATATCCGTGAACTGCACCGGATGATGATTTTCTAAACCAAACTCGGCTTTCTCCTTCACTCAAAATATCCAGGACACGTCAGTTTCGCGCCACCCTCCCCACCCACGACATTAATAGCGTTCGAACCCTACAACCTCTTGCGCCTGAAGGAATTTCGCAATTTCATCAGAAGCGGGAAGAGGCGACGGCAATCTGCGTTTATTTATTGACTCTAATGACCAATACATATTCATGAGTGATGTCAGGGTATCGGGGGTTGCGTCAGGGGTAGAGAGGGTATACAGGTCCCGGCCGCCTTGCCGAGGCAGTCTACCTCACTCCGCGCTGCACTACAGTCCCTTGGCAAACCTCGCATGTGTCGTGTCATGGTGTACCTCGCCTGTGTTCCTCTGGGCCTTATCGCCCGCCTCTCCTCACTCAGTATAGGCTACAGATTGATCTTCAGCTTCGGCTAGATTGTATGTCCGGTCTGTGCTGCGCTTTCGGTCTCATCTTCAAGAGGGGAAGAGATAGAAAGGTGGGTGCCTGCTGTATGTCGTCGATCGTTTATGAATATTGGCTTGGTCAAATTGCCCTTTTTATTTACATTATTAATTATTTGCCAAAATATTTGCCATGAATCCAAATTTTGTTATATGCCCAGTGGCGTAACTAGGAGGGGTAATTAGGGGGATACCTCCCCCCCCCAAGAATCCTAACAAAATATCTTTACAACGAGAAGCCAACTTGCAGTTATATGTTTTACTTTTGATTAGAACTATCTAATTTATTCAGATTTAGATTTATTCCAACTCCCCCTCCCCAGTGTGTCGCGTTTTTCTATCGGATTCATGCCCCTAAGCCAAGACCTAGTTACGCCACTGTATAAGACGCAGTTCCGGTTCCGGTCTGGTGTTGATCGGTCTTCCGCCTTGTGATTTCTTTTAAAAAAATCCGAGCGCATCAAACTACGAACATCAATGAACTAACACCGTTCCAATACATTATTCATGCAAACCCGTATTTGAAGGTGGCCATTAGACTCCTAGTTCTTAAATTTGAAACCAAGTTTTTAGGCAAATTTAGGTTGATTATATTTTCAGTGCAATATAGTGCACTTTTGTTACTATTTTTAATGCGTGTATTTTATTGAAAATGGAACAATATTATTTGGTCGATCAACGATGAGTAGATTAGGATAGTGATTTGGTAAATGTTGAAACATGCCCAAAATTAAACGGCTGGGGATAGGAATATAAATTTGTGGGAGTATTAATTTTCTTAATTAATACGGTATTTGTGTTACAAGGAATCATTTCGTTTTGTTATATTTCATTTTTTAAATGTCGTTCATGTACATACTGTAAATAGTCATATCGTTATCTTTAAGCCTGGTTACAAAACTGTCCCATCAAAGATAACTTTAACTACCCACAATTTCTTGTAAGGCTACAACATCTATTCTACTTTTTTTGTCTTCAGAAAATGGGTTCTTAAGGGACGTGACTCTGGCATTGAAAAGGTAGTTATCAAAACCAAATCACGCTACCTTAAACACATCTGCTCCGAACATAGGTAGTGTTGTTGTATGTACAATGTTATAATAGTTTATAACATTTTACAACAATTACAAGGTATCCCGAACAGGCTTTGCTCATGTCAGTAAGTCATTTCATTGGCCATATCACCGTACTCGGTTTTTGTAAAAATTTGTTTATTCTAAAACTGTCTCGTTACCATCATGGTTAACCAAAACACCGATGTAAAAATGTTCGCCTAAGGTCAGCCAAACCCCATGGAGTGACATTCATCATTATCGAACTCGATGTTCTCTATGTAGAAATAGATCTTCATGCAAATTTACAATTTATAGCGCCATTCGTTCTCAAAATATCGCCTGGACAGACGTACAGAGGGAAAAGAAATTTGTCCAGCGCCTCGAGTGATAGGTTTCGCTAACGATCAACCAATAAATCTAGAACAATCATGTGACATTTCAATATGTGACATGATAACACAACGTTTGATGTTCCGCCGTTATTTTTCGGCCTAATTTCGAAACTGGCTACATTCTTTACATTAAAGGCCTGTAATTATTCCTCGTGAAGTGATAAAACATTTGTTCTTGTACTTTAGCTATCGACTATGAATTCAAAATAACAAATATTTCCCCAACCGAAAATTGATTGCCCAATCTCAATACCCACGGAGTAACCTAATTTTATTGTGTACACAGACCCTTACTCAGACCGGTTTTTCGGACAATTTTAGCGGGGCCCGGGCCAGGCCCTGCAATACGTCTACATGATAGGTAACAAAGGCGCGGTGGCGGGACATGACGAGGCCCGGCCGAATATTTTTTCCCGGGACCCGTCAAAGCTGAGTACGGCTCTGTGTGTATGCCTTAGCTCATTTTTATTTAATGCCTGTCTGATAGTGTTCATCAAAATTTCCTGAATCGTTTTGTAATATTTAGTGGATGATTATCTGCATTGTAAAGGCCCAATTAAGGCTAAAAATCTCAATAGACCTATACATATCTTAATTAATTTCTAAATATAGGTATTATAACTATGTTTAGCCTACACGCGAGTAACATTTTGTGAAAACCGTCATAAAAGTATTAAAGATTAGAATATGCTGTTAAGTGCACAGAAAACCAAGTACATAAATTTTAATGTAAAGAAGAACATTATTATTGATATTAATCTGGAATATAAGTGTGCTAACTGTCTTAATTACCAGGGAGTTTGTGGGACGGGTAAATGTGATGTTGTAGAAAGAGCGGAATACATTAAATATTTAGGAATTCATCTTGACGAAAGAATAAACTGGAAAATTCATATTATTAAATTAAAAAACAATTTAAACAATATTTTGAGATACTTTTATTTTTTACGAGAAATGTGTAATGAGACATTGTTACGAATGTTATATTTTGCTTTGGTCCAAAGTAGATTAGTATATGGAATAGTTTTTTGGGGAGGGACATATTTTTCAAACATTAAGCCATTACACATTCTGCAAAAACATTTCATGAGATTAATATCCTTTAAAAATTGAACTGAGTTTTCAAGTCCTCTATTTAAATATTTAAAAATACTTCCATTACAGTATATGTTTGTCTACAGTGTAATGAAACTGTTCTATAAAAAGAATGGTAGCATGCCTCGTGATAATAATGCATACAAGCATAGACTTAGGAATAGAAATGCATTTTTTGTCCCAAAACCTTGAACAACCTTTTTTACAAAATCCTATACTTTCTTGCACCTAGGATTTATAATAAATTACCAGATTGTATTAAAACTTCTAAACATGTAAATATATTCGTAAAAAGACTTAAAAATTGGTTTTTAGTACGAAAGAGATTGAAACACTGCTAGAGATTCCTGAATGAAGTAAATTAAGTTTTTAGTAGCAAAAATTGCAACAGAGTATTGTTAATTAATTGTTTGATTTCTTATATTCCAATATGCGTAGTAGCTGTATTAATATTATTTTATTGTTATATGTAGCCTATGTATGTGTGTATGTATGTACATATAGATATGTGTGTGAATGTATATTTTACAAGGAGTTATTTTATTTTACATTATATGGCACAATTTAAGCATATTAAATAGATACGTGTTTTGTTTTGATTGTTTTTGAGCGAGAAGTTGAATTTTATGTTTTTGTAATTCTGAAGCTGGATTCTTGTAAACCATTTGTCAAAATACATTGATGGAACCTCCAAACAGGCTTAGCCTTGGAGGCCCTATTATTTCCTCAAACACATTAATACCATATTTTTACTTTGTTTCAAAACTATAAATTAAACTGGCATTTAAGTTTATTTTTAAGTAGGACTTATGTAGCCTAAAAAACCTGGCAACAAGACATTTGAGTTTTAGTTTTAATCTTTTTCTATGTAAAAATGAATAAGTTGTAAATGTTTATTGTATTTTGAGGAAATAATATTCTGTTCTATTCTATTCTAAAGAATCTGAAATGTGTTGCTTAAAGGTTATTGAACGCCTGTAACCACTTACATCCTCTTTGGAGCACGTGTTTCCTCGTACTTATTATCGTGTAATTTTTATAAGATTAAAATTGATAGTCGACTGTCATCGTAATTAGAACAAACCGTCGCTGCGTCGTCGTCACAATTAATTGAACGATCCAATCGGTCTAAACTGTCAACTTGTGTTAGCGACCGAACAGCGTAACAATTAGACTACTGCTGAGAACTAATGAACTGACCGAACTGACCGAATGTTACAGACACAACCGATGGACACAGAAGAGTTCAGACAGCGAGGGAAGGAGATGGTGGACTACATGTGTGAGTACATGGAGACTGTGGCCAGCCGCCCCGTCATCTCCACCGTCCAACCCAACTACCTTCGAGGCCTTCTTCCTCGAGAAGCGCCTACGGACCCGGAGCCCTGGGAAGATGTCATGGCCGATGTTGAAAACAAGATAATGCCAGGAGTAAGTAAGCTATTATGTTCACTAAATATATTAGACTGTAATGTATAATTAAAAATTGATGGTGCGAAAGCAGATCCTTGTGGAATACCCAACAAAAACATCATTAACGAAACAGTACTGCTTATACTTTATGTAATTTATAGTTAAAAATTGATGTTGCGAAAGCACATCCTTGTGGAATACCCAACAAAAACGTCACTAACGAAACAGTACTGCTTATACTTTATGTAATGTATAGTTAAAAATTGATGTTGCGAAAGCACATCCTTGTGGAATACCCAACAAAACACATGATTAACAAAACAGTACTGTTTATCCTTTAAACCATTCTCGTCTGCAAACTTAATCTCAAAAAAGGCTGACCAAACTTATTGCACATTATCACCCAAATGTCAATTTACAATTACGTATCACCTGTTTGCATATTTCATTCTTAAGGTCTAGATACAGAACATTCTCAAACAGTTCGCTACTATTTCAGAAGTCGATTGCAACGCGTTAAATTATTTGCGTATTATTCCAGATCACTCATTGGCAGCACCCCCGGTTTCATGCGTACTTCCCGGCCGGCAATTCCTACCCTTCCATACTCGGCGACATGCTGTCGGACATCATCGCCTGCGTCGGCTTCTCCTGGGCGGCCAGCCCCGCCTGCACGGAGTTGGAGACCATCGTCCTGGACTGGTTCGGTGAGTCTGATAACTATGCTAAGTAGTCTGCTGTCAGCTGATTTAACAGCAGTTGCAACAATTTCTCTATTCACGATGAGAAGTTGTATAATCAGGCAGTGGCGTATGTAGAAAGTTATTCGGGGAGGGGCTGATTCCTGCGGAAGGTTAGGAAGCATAAAATGCCCTGCAAAAGTAGAGGATAAAAAATATTTCTACTAACAATTTTCAACTTTAAAACCTCATAATTTCTTTCTAGCCTAAAACAAACTACTGAGTGCAATTTTAGTGTATTTTTCAAAATTTCTGGGAGGGACTTGAGCACTCCCCCCGCCCGCCCCCTATATATACAGCCATGTAATCAGGTATCGATTGTAGTCTCAGATAACATCGCAACATTACACAATGCAAAATTACACAACGCTACTTCATAATTCGTTCTCTTGCTTGACAACAATAATTGTCACTGCTTTGTAATTGTTTTAACACCCTCTCTGTCTCTGCCTAGGTGAATTATAATCATGCTGAATTATACTGTTCACATTATTAGGGACACAACAGGCCCCTCTTGAAATCATATCATTGTCTATTTGTCTGTCTGTGTGATACGTCTTGATATAAAGAACCTGGACACTTGAAACTTCGTACGTACATTTCTCTTGATTTATGGAAGAACCCCGTTGATTTTGGAATCAAAAAGTCGAAGGGCAATAAATTGGAGAGTAACTCTGTAAAGAAATGCTGTCAAAACAGTGTGTTCTGTCTTTAGATCTTTAGATACTCTGTTATATCATTTTATTGTACTTATTTTTGATTTTGATGATGGAGTGAATTTTAGAAAAGAGGCAATACTTAGCCATAATTGAATATATCAATCACAGAAGGATATATGAGTTTTTCTACTCATTCACTTACAAGGTTTCTTCAAAGTTTCTAATAAGTGTGTTAAGTCCATCCAGACATCTTTGAGACTCCTTCAAATAAAATCACGTTTATTTCCACACAAAAAAAATGAAAGACAAAAGTAAATCTGAAAATGATAACAAATGTAGCATTTGTATATCTAACAAATATAAAACATACAAAGTATTCTAGTAATACACTTTAAAATAATTAACGCTAAAATAATATAAAAAAGACTCATGTCACCATAAATAAATCAATGTAATGAATAAAGAGATAAATTTAAATATACATATATATGTATATATGCTTGACAACAATTCATATGCATATGTATATGTATATACATATACATATGCATACATATCCACATACATACACGCATACCTAGTAAAAACAGCATTAAATTTGCTACATAATTTCTGAATAATTTAAAATAATATGGGAAAAGAGCCTACATGGGCCTTAATGACCTGTGCGTAGACTCGAGTTGAAATTGTTACAATTCGTATTTTATCTTGAGCAGAGTGTAGATTAATTTTATAAAATTTGTTAGTTGAAAGAAGTCATCTGAAGCAGAATAACTGATGGATATGACTTGGAATTCTGATAATTAGCAATATTGTGGAGAAAGTAGACAAAAACAAATATAAATATTGAGTGAACAAAAATTAGTAAAAATAGGATAATTACTTAAGTGAATGGATATTTCTATCTATAGTTTGAAGAGGAGAGGAGAGGGGACAATCCTGTCAGTCAGTTTTCAGATACTCTAGGTCCGTCTGTAGTCAACAGAGATAAGTAACTGGGCCCTCTCACTGCTTATGAGAATCAAAAACTCCTTGACATTTTTCTTAAAAACCTCAAGAGAGGGAGAATCGAACAGCTTGAAATTTCTAAAACTATTAGAATAATTTCGATATAAAATGTGTGCTAGATAAAAACTGTTTGTTGTCGCAAATGTATTGTGTTGGTGAATAGTGTTAATTCCGACTATATTTGCATATCTTGTGTTATAAAAATGTGGGATTGTAGAAAAAAAATCGAGCCAAAATGTTAGTAAATATGAATAAATAAGACTTTAATAAAAACTTTTGTTAATTGGCAGAATTCCTGTTTCTTGAAACAATAAATCAGAAGGATATCGTCTACACTTCGCAAAACCGGCTTTCAGAATAGATATCTAAACTTATTCATATTATTTGTTTCCTCAAAGCCTAATTCTCATTCTTTTTGGCTGTTTCTTTGAGCCATGGTTTGGTATTAAGTTTTTATGGGTTTATTTAAAATGGTCTGAGGGAGTACACTGTAATATGTAAAAGGAAATTGAAATTGGTTGAGCCTTAGAACTTCATATATATTTTCCATGATTTAAAATTATTTTAATGACATTACTTTTTAAATTCAGTTAATTATAAACTATTTTAGTACAGCAGCATGTATATATTTGTATTAATGTAATTGAGATAACTTAAAGGGTACATATCTTTTTACTCTTTTAACTGCAACCTATGATTTTATTAATGTTTATTAATATATTTATTCCATCATATTTTCTAAAACATTAAACAAATCTTAAGTATTCAATTATTTATTTAATTAAACTGTATGTCATTCAATTTTATGTTTGTGTCATATAAGTATCTTACAGACTTGTGAATGTTATAAGTGAATTGTATGTAAAATAAACAATATTGGTTACTGAAATGAAAGGAAGGAGACTATTTTTATGAGAAAATTTAATACATTTCTATCAATTCGTGTTCACTGGGAAGTGTTTCATCTGTGTGTGACAACACTCCCCCTGTAAAGTTTAACTTGCATACTCAAGTTAGTAGCATCTCAAAGTTGTTGATCTTATATCCAAATACAATCTTCAATTCCTTATAGTCAATGTTCTCTTGTTTTCAGAGTATAGGCCATTGCTGCTTTACAAATTCAGTTTTACAGTGATAGCGAGTGTTTTTAATATTGCCCATATTTGTGGCCAAGAAATTTGTCTCTTAACTAACCAATCAATTTGTCAATAACTAACCAATAAATTTGTCAATATTTTTCAGGGAAAGCTATTGGTCTGCCCCAAACATTCCTATCCGACAGTAAAGGTGGGGGTGTAATACAGGTAAGTGGAAAACTCTTTACGCACATAAGTTATCATTGATTAAAAATATATACTTGGAAGTCAAATATTTTAATACAATTTATGATATAAGACAGTGGAGATTTCTGAGAATGCATGTAATTGAATCACTAACGGACACTTTGTAGCAACAAATTATTTACACCCAAATTTATTTGGATATATTAAAAGGGAACCGTCAAGAAACGTCAATACACTACATGTGTATCCCTTTTATAGATTAAGGGATATCAAAAACGTTACAACACTACTTGCGCGTAGTGACAGTTAGTTCTGCCAATAAAACAACCGAATAAACATCTCATGTGACTGGTGTTTTACTTTGATTGGTCTCAATGTGACATTGATCTCTCAATCTCCTATCTCAATATCCTACATTGATGTGGCCTTTAAACCCAGCATTTATTTAATAGAACTGTATTGGATCAGGAAAATCCCCAACATTTTAGATTGGTAAAATATTTATTCGTCTCGAACTTATACCTTTGGAAAAGAGTAACGCTTGCTTCTTAAAGTGATATGAAGAAATAATTGTTTTCCATAAAGTTAGATTTTGTTTTTGGTGTTGCTAAAACTTACATCTGCTTTCACTGAAATATATAATTACCCTCAGCATGATTCTATTGTTAATTTTCTTAGTTTTTATTATTGAATAAGTTTATTACTATACAATAATTTTATCTGCAAGTACATTAATAAAACAGAAGCGGTCACACATTTATATAAAATTAATCATATTCAGATGAGATACAGAGTTCAAGTAATTTTTTAAAGTGAATGATAACCAAATTTCCAACAAAGATACATGAAGAAACATTTAAATTGCAACAAAACCAATGTACCAATCGAAATTACAAAAAAAATTGATCAGTGTATCTATCTGTTCCCAGCATGTATATATTCCATGAAAACTGAACAGTTCTTCAAAACTTTATTTTGGCCTCTTTTAGTGAAGTTTAAATGACAAATTTTTTGACAGTAGCATAAGTTTTCAAAATTACTCATAAACTGTGAGGAAATCAGCTAAAGTGGTAATTAATATTTTTAAAGTTTGAAAGTAAAACAATTTGACACACGAGTTTTCCAATGCAATATATAAATTCAAAATGTATGTATTATTTTAAATTCAAAACTACAGAAGGACAACATACAACCTCTTGCACTATTGCCAAAAATAGAAATGATTGAAAATATGATCATATTAGGCATTGGATCATATTATGTGTTATGTTGGGTGTCAAGTTATAGAAAATTTCTTCCTGAATTAAAATTTTAGCTTGCATTTTGAAAAAATTATATCTTGGGGCACCGAGTGTGAAAAAAGAATCACTAGTTTTTTAAATTATTAACAAAATACCTCACCAGATGAGTCATTTTTATGGTATTAAAATGATTTATTTGGGCAATCATAATAAAACTATGATTTAAAACAATAAAAAACATTATCCTCATATGCCAAAATAGGACCAAACTTAAGTCTAAAATAATAAATATTTTAAGATATCCTAGTGGAAAACTAAATTTGAGTTAGGAGACAGATATCAGAGTACAGTAATTTATATTTGTTACAGTTCAATATAAAACTTCATATTTGCATCAGTAAAAACTAAAATAATTTAATACTATGTGAACAATGCCTATGTGCATCATATGTATAGGTGAATGTGACCTATGAATATGAATTTTTATCAATCAAAGTATAATTAATATATATATATTGACCAAATGGTTGTAAGAGACAGTAAAACAACATTTTGTTCATATCAATAATAGTCGATGTTAGTACAATGCATTAACCCTAAACGTCACCTATAGTTGATATTGGTCTATAAGAGTTTTCATATCAACTATATTTGACTCTGAGCTTTGGTGAAGATTTTTTTAGATATCAACAGTGAATATGTTTAGGCTGGATGTCAATATGTCAATAGACAATATTCTCTAGTGAGTGAAACGTATCTAAAGATTACACCTTGTCTGTCCATGCAGGGATCAGCCAGTGAGTGTATATTAGTCTGCATGTTGGCGGCTCGTGCCCAAGCGCTTCGCAGACTCCACGAAGAAGATCCTTCAATTTCCGAGGTTGGCCATCTGCCAAAGCTCGTCGCTTACTGTAGCCGTGAGGCCCACTCTTGTGTCGAGAAAGCTGCTATGATCTCTCTTGTCCAGCTGAGGATACTGGAGCCTGACGCTGACAACAGTCTACGAGGGGAGATCCTCAGGAAGGTGGGTGTACCAGCAGGACTGCTGACAATGACTTACTAGTAAGATTTGTCAAGATCAATTGTCGTGAAGTTTTTTAAGATGAGGCTGATCCCCTTTTAAGCCTTATTCTGCCCATTTCCATGGGCCATCAGCTAGTGTGAGAATCTTTTAAAACAGAATAAGGAGGAAAGTCGATACAGTACAAGGTCAATGGTACTGATTCAAACATGGTCACAGAGACAGGAATTGAACATCCACTGTCTCTAACTTAGATTAAAAGTCCAATGTCCTAGACTTGACTCACGTTTTTAAGTTTACAAACTCCAATAATAACAAATTTCATTCTGGCTTCTTTACTATAAAATGTCACACTGTACAAATGATGTACTGATGATGCCAATTTCTCCTGCTGATTATTGACATTATCAATTAATATTGTGATTTTCCTAAAGAATTGCTATAATAAATTATTTTGTGTTTCAAAAATATATTGCTGTTCAATAATTTCTTGTTGGTTCCATTAAAGATCTGTTGTGTTCTTCATTATAGGAGATAATTAGCTCCGCTTCTCTAACATGTTTTAGAGATTATCTTGAAATTGGTTGAAAAACTGTAATAATTACAAAACCTGAAGTACTATTAATTCCAATTAGTATATGTGGAACAATAACACAAAGCACTAGCAAAATCACCATACAACAAGAAAAGGTTTGATGTACGATTTTAGCAAACAGTTAAACTATAAAATTAAATTTTATTTTAGTGTCCAGGAGCTAGGCAGGAGAATTTTACATTCCTATCACATTTGGTCTCTGTCCCCAGGCAATAGAAGAGGATGAGGCAAAAGGTTTCGTTCCTTTTTTTGTGTCAGCCATAATGGGGTCCACAGGGTCATGTTCCTTCGACAACCTTGTTGAACTCGGACCTGTAGCAAAGAAGCATGGCTGTTGGATGCACGTAGACGCAGCGTATGCAGGCTCCGCCTTCATCTGTCCGGAGTTCCAACATCTTCTCAATGGAATTGAAGTGGTCGACAGCTTCAACACAAACCCCAACAAGTGGCTGCTGATAAACTTTGACTGCTCGTGTCTGTGGGTGAAGGAGAGGAAAAAACTTATCGGTGCCCTTAATGTGAGTTACAAATCACACATATAGTGATAATTCTGTTTACTTTTTCCGTGCATATCCTTTCATTACTGTGATTGGTCTTCTGAAACCATTTTTACCATAATATAATAATATGTGGTGTATGTTAAGGCAGATCATGTTATATGGTCTGATAGTTCTCTTAATTATAAATAAAGAATATGTAAGGTGTAATATTTGTTTTCACAAAGTTTGAAAAGAATTATTCATTACATATAAACTTTTTCACAAGAAGTGTACTTATTAATATTATTGATTTGGTGGTAGGTGACTCTCTCACTGGCAGGAAAATAGATACTCTAAAAAAGAACATAAGTTAAAACTATTTTCATGTTTTTCAACCATTTTCAAAGTTTTTATTCTTGAAAACAATTTAATTTGAAGATTCTTAGATATTGTTGACTTGTTTGTTGAGTTATTTTCAATCTTCTCCAGTCATTAATTCTTAATTTTTTGTTCCCTATAATGCCTTATACAGAAGTTATTCATCGTCTAAATTCAGGCTCATAAAATTTGTGATTTTTAAGAGAGAATACTGGTTAGCTGCCAGCCATGTACCTAAGGCTCTGAGTTTAATACTGGGATAAAGTTTTAAAATACGTTATAAATATAAACTCGCCTCAAATCCATAAATTTTTGTCACATCAGAGACGTAGATTTTGGTATCTCAATGCTAATGAACTGTTAAAAAAGTATTATCTGTATTAATAGTTTATTTTATGTTTCTTATGGATAAATCTATACTGAATAAAATTTATATACAATTAGTATTAACAAACAATCATATTTTTAACCATTCATTAGCAATGAGGCACTAAATCTAAGTTTTTGAAGTAAAACATAAATGAATATGACATTATTAGAATTATAATACAGTTTTAAACTTTATCTCCATGTTAAAAGCAGAGCCTCAGATACGCAACCAGTAGCTGACTAGCATTTTGTCTTAAACGTAAAAATTGAACAAAAATCAAACTCAACTAAGGCATTTATTGTTATGTCCGTATCAGGTCGACCCCTTATACCTGAAGCACGAACATGAAGACGAAGTGTTTGACTACCGCCACTGGTGCATCCCTCTGAGTCGGAGATTCAGGTCGCTCAAGATGTGGTTTGTCTTCCGTTCCTACGGCATCTCAGGATTGCAGCAATATATACGCAACCATGTCAGGCTGGCTCAGCTCTTTGAGAACCACGTGTTGAAGGACAAACGATTTGAGATCCTCAATGACGTTCGGGTGAGTACACGAGTTTCTTTGTGAAACACAAAATAGATAATTAATCTACTTGGTTGGCGTTTCAGAGATAATAAGATTATCTAATTAGTCAACCGTAATATAATTCCATTGTACAATTTGTGCGTAGATGGGCCTAGTGTGCTTCCGACTACGCAGTGAAGGCGACAAACTAACAGCTGACCTCCTGGCTAACATAAACCACTCTGGAAAGATTCATATGATTCCTGCCAGGATCAAGGGAAAGTACATCATTCGTTTCTCTGTCAATGCCCAGCACGCAACAGAAAAAGACATTGGTAAGCATAATTTTTTTTTCTCTTAAGACAAGAAACTGAGAAATTGCACCTAGTCCTAAAAGGACCATTGTGCTGCTTCCAAAGTAACACAAACTTCTGGATGTATAAGGTTGTGGGTAGGGGTCGCCTTCTGTGAAGATCCATTAGGAAGGAGTTTGGGCATTAATCTCAGTCATGTCTCCTTGGAAGGAGAAGCCATGTATCAGCCTCTCCAGTTAAAGCAGGCAGAGGTGGCACGCCCTTATATCTAGGCTAGCAACAGCCCTTAACACTTAAATAGCACCACCAACTCTAACAGTCACATCCCGCAATAGAATAGACCAATCGATATATCCTTGCACCACAATATCTCTATATTTTTGGTTAGTGATGTGCTGCTCCTGGATAATCATAAGGTTTCCTGGGTTTAAGTGAAATGTCAGTTTTTGCAATATCCAGAGTAGGTTAAACTGGATAGGTATAAACCAGCCAGAAGTGAACCCTCCTGGGGTGGTAAATATAATTAAAATCATAGTAAAACAACAGTACAAAATTTTGTTTGGTAACATTGGTACTTTTTATTCGTTGATCCAATTTAAGTAATATTTTAGATATGGATCATTGTTTTGGGTTTTATACTTAGTTTACAGATACAGATAATAGTTTTTTTACAGATACACAAATCAAAGTAAAGGTTTTGTTCAATTTTGGATCTTCTAAAACAAACTTAGTATTTTTTTTATATTGTTTCCATAAAATAATTATTGACTTTGGATAGTTAAAAAAAAACTTTAATTTGTCGTCCACATACCCCTTCTGAACAAATGAGTATCAATTGTATATTGTGGAGTTCATTACTCTTAAGATTTTCTTGGAGTTTCAAATTATACTCTAGTATCGGACATAAATAAATAATAATGCCTTTATCTAGCTGGTACATTATAATTTGCCAATTGCTTTTCAATTAAATTGTTGCCTAGTTCATTACAAATAATAAATGGTATAAATTTAGATGCAATTTCAATCTAAAAGATAAACATATTATTAATACAATATAATATTGTACAATAAAAAACGTGTTTTAAATTTAATTCAATTTAGTTTAGAAGAGTTTTTTTTGAATTAACCATGCAGTTGATGATGATTAAAAGCCTGATTGTTGATCCCAATCCACAAATTAATATTTATCATCTAAGATTTCCACATCAAAACATTACTTAAACTATTAAATTCATTAAACACTGCTAGAGAATTTTAGCGCAAAGTCAAATATTCAGTTCCCTGGTCGTGTACCAAAAGTTTTTGAAAAACCAAAATAGATTAAAGATGACTTTATCATCCAATAACAAAATATGAAGCAATGTTTAAAATTATTTAACATGTATATATTAAACTAAAATTAACAAAACAGTAGCAATTGACCAAAAACTTATTGATTGGTTCAATATAAAATATTGCTTTACTGTACATACAAACACAATAAATGTTATATCATAGTAATTCCAAATGTATGTTGTATTAGATAAATGCAAATTAAAGTCTTAAAAAAATTAAAATAAAAAATGTAAGCTTATTATATGTAAGAAGTTTGGTAAAAATTTGTTATATTCATGTTGGTTAAAGTTTGTTTCAAATTCAATAATATTTTCAAATAGTGTAGAATCTAAGTTTATTATTTATAAATACTAAATACTAATCCCTTCTGTATAATACTTGGTAATATAGATAGTTTTATATTTCTCGCAGCTTTAAGGCTCGCGCTAACCATGCAACTACTTCATAAATTGCCTAAGTCAAATGATGATATTTATCGGAAAAAACATATATACATTTGTATAACTAAAAATAAATCTATTTTATGTAGTTTAGTTCATTGGAAACACATAGATGTCATATTTGTCAGCATTAAAGCTCTGTTTGATGGTTAAATACATCATAGAAGTAGGGTTGATAAAACAACTCAATATGAGTCGCTTTCCATTCTACAGGCAATGGTAGAATAACGTATCGACACTTTTCTCCACAGACTATGCCTGGTCGGTGATCACGGAGTACGCAACTGAGGTACTAACATCGCCTGACATTTCACCTCGTATCCTCTGTCGTATCCCATCGACACCAGAAGGCCGCAAGCTGCGACGACAGTTCTCCTTCACCCGTTCTGTGTCACATGACATGTTCAAGCGATCAGCAAGCAGCCTCTACGATGGAGCGACACCCATCATCATCCCCGACGAGGACGAAGACACCAACATCTTCGACGAGGTATTTGAGAATGCCATCAACGCCAAGGAAGAAGAAAATAACAACTGAATCCCACCCAACTGGAACTCCCTTTCCTCCGTATTTGATACTTTTGTACTCCTCTATTTATTGTTAGATATGTACATTTCCTCTTTATTAAGTGATAAGTACGTCTTTGTAAACAGGGTTTTTCATGGTTGTTGTCAATGTTTATGCCGTTCCTCGCATGTCCAAGAGCTGGGACTCTAGGAGCCTGTTAGGGTTACATTAGAATGTTTCGTGTTTTTTTTATTGTAAATGTATCTTTTTTAAGATTGTGTTTAGTTTGATCAATGCAGTATTGTACAGTATGTGTTTTGAGTAATAATGTATTTTGAAACAATATATGTGAACAATTTTATTGTTACACGACTAATATCATTATTTCAAGCCCACAGCCTTGTAGACTAATAAGTATGATTGACAATAGACAATTTTTTTTTATTCAAAAACATTAACTTTAGAGTTTTCCTCAATACAGGAATTATGTAGTTAATGTACAATAATACTCTCTCCAGTCCAGTAATTCCTGAATGGTGAGGGAGGGCTGCTGAGGAAATCAGGTTGAAATGAATATCTTCAGATGTTCCACTGGGTTTCTTCAAGGAGTTTGGGAGGACATAGAATTACACTGTTCCCTTGTACAATGGTTTCTTTTCTAACAAGAATAGGTGTTGAGCTGTGAGACCAAAGCGGTGTCTCTCTATTTTATTGCAACAATGATAGTGACTAGTCTGCCCTGTTGTAATGCTGAGTGTTTGAAGTATGTTGAACTAATACTCAGCAGTTTTATCAGTTCCCTGAAGCTGTCTTGAGACCTAATTCCCATAAGAGCTCTAACAGCACTCTTTTGTATTATTAGGACTATACTGAGGTTTGTCCCTCCCCAGTTTTGAGTCTGTATCTAATGTGAGATTAGGTAGCATCTGCACTGCCAATTTGTTTAATTGAATAAATGATTTATTTTCCAATTACTTTTTACATAACTATAACAGTTACATTATTTGGAAAAATGACTGACCACTTTTCCTAGTAGTATGGCCAGTTAAGAAGAAATTTAAAACATTCTAAAAACATAGAATTAAAGTCTAGCATCTGGCAAAAAGCTTAAAAGAAAAAACATCACTTTTTGTGGTATCTGTATAACTTACATACTTAATAAATTAATATATACTAAAGAAGGATATAATGCACAAAAACAAACAAAAATTAAATTTCCAACAAAATATACAATAAAATGTTATTTACAATATTAGTAAAAATCACTAACCACATACATACAACAAATTAAATTTAAATCCAATATTTTATGAAATAATATGACAGATTATATAATTAACCAAATGTATCATGTCAACCATGTTATTTACAATACATTTACTATGAAATTTATTCCATATTTATGTTACTTAAAAAAAATCAGGATCCTGAAATGAGAAGAGCCAAGCAGTAACGTTTCTACAAAATTCATCTATTAGTTCTTTTTATATCTGCAAGTAATTGATTAAAATACATGGGTCCTAAATAACAAAAGAGGGGGCAAAGATTTATGAAATAGAGGAAAAGAACTCTCACGCTTATTTCTCTTAGTATTATACATAAAAAATAATTCTATGTAATTCTGAGTTTTTCTAATAATCATTTATAAGTACCTCCCCAGCAACTTATACCACACTGCAGCCTACAATTAATCAGATCAAAATATAACGATCTTATTAATGATGCACTGCAGAAATTCTTAAGAAATAAAATTTTCTTATTGATAATCTTAACATTTTATGAAATTTCGTAATGGTTTGCTGAAAAGTCAGTTTTTCGTCAAAAATTACATCTAAATATTTTATACTATTTACTTTTATATTTTATGCTTTCTCAAAGCCTGAAAATCACATAAATAAAAATTACACGTTCTGGAATGGAATTTCAAAGGAAGTGGTATGTTACATCCAACAAAATCAAAATTTATATATTTTGTTGTGGTTACAGTAATTTGCATCATTACTCAGACACCATTCTCTTAACATGAGTAGGTCCCTCTTAATCAGCTGACCAATAATTTCCTGATCTTCATGGGTGTACAAAATTGAAATGTCATTAGCAAGAGCAATAATTTTACCATTGAAAATCAAATTCAATAAATCATTTATAAATGTTAGAAATGATATTGTGGATAAAACCGATCCCTGCAGAAATATACATTCAGGCAAATCAAACGATTATAAAATGTGCTCATCATTATTGCAATTAATTAGTTCTTACCATACCGACTGAAGCACAATCAATAGCACTTCAACTATTGTGACATAGTCATTAATGACATGACTGTGGAGCTTCCAAATAAACTCCAGCGTACTCAGAACTTTTGCATCAGCTTCATCAAACAATTATCTATCTATCTTAAAATTACAAGATCTTCGAGACTATAACTCACTCACTCTGATGCACGCTCTTTTAAATACAAATTGTCCCAGTTATCTATCAAAACAATTTTCAATTTATGTTTGAAATAAGTGAACAAAGTACAAGATGGGGTCCGTCCTTACTATCCATCCCAATTCATCGAACAACTATCTTTAGTAAGTCAATTACAGTTTCTGCCTGTCGATTGTGGAATGCTTTATGTGTAAACATCAGAGCCATTGATAAGCGCACTGGCTTTGGGACGGAGGTCAGGGCCTTGATGCTGGGGGCTCAGGGGGTATAGCGATTGGCAGCTTTGGAGTGTGGTACTTGGGGCAATGGAATGCAAGTTGGATGAATGCGAGTGTGTCTTGTAATAGTTATGTAAATATGTATAACGTTACATTAATTATTGATGCTTGTTTTTTTTTAAAGCTAAGATCCATTTAATATATAGTTTAAGTAAGTGGATTTATGCTTAGTTATAAATGTTAGTTTAATTTTTTTATGAGGTTAAGTGGTAGATAGGACTTTATAGTTCTAACTTCCCCTCTATTAAAGACATGTTTCATTTCAATAAACAAGGTGTGTTCAAAAAGTAACAGGAATTTTTAAGTGTTGAAGGTTTGGAGAATCTGATTGTTAAGATTGGTTTTTTAATTCTGTTGATACTTATGCTTCTGAAGTGTAATAACATTTCCAGCTATATTCATTGTTTACTTTTTCAGTGACAGCTGCTAAGGTTAGACGTGTTTTATGAACTCCATGATTTTTGTTTGTTAAAAAAAATGAATCAAAGAATTTGTATCAAATTTTATGTAAAATATGGAATAAAATGTAACAAAGTCACAGAAATGTTAACAAAGGCCTATATGGTGAGTCTGCTATGAGTAAAATAAGGGTTTACGAGTGTTATAAACGTTTGAACAATGGCCGTGAAGATGATGATGATGATGAATGATACGAACGTCCAAGCTTATCAACAGCGTCAAAAAATTGGAAGAAATGGTTATGAATGATCGCCATATTACAATCAGAAATGTTGCTGATGATGATGGCATATCAATATAGACTCATACCGAGAAAATTTTACGTTTGTTTTGGATATGAAATTGTGGTGGTACAATTTGTTCCAAAACTACTGAATTTTTAACAAAAGCCGTGGTGAATGGAAGTTGCTCAGGAGTCACTAAATGAAGTCAAAGATGATACAGAATTACTGACACATCTTATAACGGATGACAAAACATTGGTTTACAGCAGATATAATATCGAAACTGAGACAATCATCCCAGTGGAGCCTTTCTGGATCGCCAAGACAAAAGAAAAGGATCGACAAGTGCAGTTGAATGTGAAGGTTATACTCACTGTGTTCTTTGATTTTAATTGTATAATGCATCATGAATTCTTGCCACAAGGTCAAATGATCATTAACCTAAGGACTGGCAACTAAATTACCTCTATTGGCAGGCCTCTTATACAGGTTTTGCAAGGGGATTTTATAAAAAATACTAAGTTATTTGATTATGCGTTGTTATACATCATTTTTGTCATAAGTCTGTATTTTTCACAGTGCAAAATGTTACAAGAATTTTTTTTTATTTGAACCTTTGTTATATATTTTTTTGTTTTAAGAGGGTGAGATCATATATACAGAAGTAGTATATTTGTACTAAATCAAAATTCCACAATATAAAAGTTATTTATACATTTCTCTAGTTTCAGAAAATACATACTTGAGGGACTTATTTCATATTTTTATTTTTATATTGAAAAACTTGAAAAAGAGCTTTTTTATGAAAATTACATTACACTGGTAACATGCTATATTACAAGGATAATAGTTTGTTCGTACAAGTAGTAGCAAAACTCATAGCATGTAGCAAGCCAAAGATCGATTTGAGAAGTGTTTCGAAGATTGGAAGAAGCGCTGGCACAAGCGCCCCATAATATTTAATGTGGACTATTTTGAAGGTGAGAAAATTAATGTAGACAAATAAATAAATAATGTTTTCAAAATATTTTAATTCCAAATACTTTTTTAACGTAACTCTTATATAAAATAAAAAAACTTGCAATAGAAACTTCATAAACGCACTTGAAAAATTAGAAAACATTCTGTTTTGAACCACATAGTAGAATCTTACTAAGTGCTTGCCTAAAAGTTTCTCAGTTGGTCATCCGAGTGTAGTAGTAGTAGTAATGAAACAGAACTACTGTGTTGTTGGTATAGTTTTAATAAACACTAGTAGAGGCCAATGTGTATCATCTAACAGCTGCCAGGCTTCATATAAACAAGGTGTTTAGAAACACAAGCATGGCTGTTGAATGCAAGAGCAGGTTTGCCCATATAAACACGGGCATGGCAGTCAAGGGGTTTTAACTAATTATTATGAAAGTGTTTATCGAATTTAGTGGCTTTATGAGCAACATTAACACAGTAAAATTTGGAACAAATGAAAAACACAAATTTTTCAAAATAAAGCTTTATTCACCATACACATAAATATAAAACAAAACACTAGTTAACTAACTACTGATGTATAAATGGAATGTATATAATCTATAAATAAATAGGAAACGCTATATACAATAAGGACAAGGTAGGAACAAGTACAATATTGTTGAGAATACTGGGCAAGCAGTTGTCGCCCGGATCTGGCAACATGAACACGTGGGAGTGAGATGGCAAAATAAAATACCAAATACCTCTAGCTAAACCACATACTGGATACATTTTCAACTTTATAAGTTACTGTATTTTACGCTAAATACATAAGCTAACGTCATCCCTTATTTGTTTAAAACAAACTCATAAATAGATATTCTCAGTAAAATCCAACAAGAAAGAGAGTATATTATCGATTGCAGTCTTATCAACAATTAGAGATTCTCTAGATTTAACACAGTGTAGTAGAAGTGTTTCATCGTGCCCAACTCCAACAGAGCTGTAACAACAAAAAACTTTGTCAGAACTTACTCATTTTAACATTCACAGAGTGACTTCATCTGCATATAATTGAAGAATTCCCTTACAGTTGTTTGAAGTGAATGTAATATTATTGATAATGCTCATAGGTAAATTATTAATAGCAGTGGCATTTTAAAGAGTGTTAATAATTAAAAGATTTTTAAGAGATAGTCCTAACTCCCTGGATAAAGATACTGAAATTCGATTGATTTCATGAAAAACTAGGTTGGGTGTTTAAACAGACTCTGAAAAAGAATACCAGGATTTTGAACAACAGTTACTTAAAAACTATTAAACATAATTCAATGATTTAAATGTCAAATTGAAGAGAAGAGAACAAATTTTGTTTTCATATATTAATGTTTTTTTTTTTTTTTTTTTTTAAAAAAGAGACCAATCCCCTTTTAGGCCTTATTCTGTCCGTCCTCATGGGCCACTGGCCTGTGCGAGGATCTTATCAAACAGAATAAGGGGGAGAGTCGATACAGTACAAGGTTGATGGTACTGATAAAAAGTGCAACGGTCACAGACAGGATTTGAACCTGCGCTATCTCTAACTCAGATCCAAAGTCCAACGACTTAGACCACTCGGCCATCGGCACTCCCATTGATGTTTCAATGTGAGTCCCATTTAATGCTCTGCAAATATCAAAGCGGTATTTGATTTTCTCACCAAGTATTATGTAGTGTCTATTGTATTACAGTTGCGATCGCTTTCGAAATTTGCACACACAAATGTGCCAAATCACGAATATTTACAGCATAAACATCAATCTCATTGAGCATGAAACTAGCAAAGTCTGTATGCTTAGAGAGGGCGATCAGTGCGTTTAATCTGATGTCTTAACTGAATTTTGTAGGCATAAAGTCTCATGTTTTATGAATTACATTGTAGACTTTTATCAATTTGGCTATGTTTAACCTAAGACATAGCCACAACTTTATACCTACAAGATAGAGCAGTTCAATTTCTCTGCTACTAACTTTTGTTAATCAACACTATTACACAATCAGATAATCAGCAGTCATTTTATTGCTCAAGGACATTATCACCATTTGTACACCAAAACCATTTCATGATTACAGAAGACATTTTAGTTGATATGTGTGATGTGAGTTTTATTTAAATACTCACTTTTAATAAATCATTATACAGAATCAGATTAAGCTAAGTACAAAATAAATTTATAACGCATGTTTTTTAAAGTATTTTCCAAAAACAAGTCTGTTAAAAATCTCACCAGGGTTGTTGGGCCGATGTCAGTAGTGGTTGGGCAGGTAACAGCCGGCAGTGCCCTCCGACTGGAAGCTCCTCTTGATGCTCACATGGGGGAACTGCTGCCTCCACTGCGCTACCAACGACTCCTGTATCTGATCACAGAAGCTCAGGTCCAACAGCTGCAGTTCGTTGAACATACAGAGAAATCTGCAATAGCCGTCAATGAGTTAATCAAAGCTGCTGATTTTTTGATTTTATACACAAGATAATTTGAAATTACAACAAATTTATGAACGACACATTATGTCTTCTAAACACAATCAAGGAATATGTGAAAAACATTTATTTTTACAAAATCAAATTGTCTCTAAAATGTTTTTCAAATAGTATTAATCTTTTTTCACTGCAATATGAAACTAAATTACATTCCTGACCTCCAATGAGTCTTCCAGCCTCTTTCCAAAAATTAGAAAATAACTTTCATTCTTTCTTAATGACTTCCTCTTCATCTTCAGGATAGCCTATTATCATTGAAGCCTCTTGTACAGAAGAAGAGTACTTTTAAGTCTACCAGTGTAAACTTTCAGCAGTTTACAAACCACAGAAAACAATCAATTCTCCTAGGAAATTCTCCACCTATGTCCAGAGTACCAAAGATGACATAACGCTCCCTTGCTATTGCAGGATAGTCAAATAGCATGTGTTCAGCAGTTTTCTCCTCCTGATTTTTAAATACATCTATGACAATTTATGTCCCACTTGAGACTTCATCCTCTTCCAATCTCTGCCTCCTCTTGCTTGCTCCCATTTGACTAGTACCTGCCTTATACCGCTACCTGAATTTGGTTCTTTATTATCATTCTTTCCTCTGGTTTTCCAAGGCCTATATCCTTAGAAACATTGTTCCCTTTGCAGAACATATGCCCGTCTACTTTTCTCATTCATATACTTGCTACCAAATCATAGTCTATTTAAAGACTTATTTCCCTGTTGTGTTTAACCTTAATAACACAATTTTCTTTAATGATGTCAGGAGTACCAAATGTATATACTAAACATTCCATGTTCAAATTCATAATATACTATGAAGGATTAGTCAAGGTCAGGATTAGTCTAACCTGAGGCAGATGTCGGCAGTGATACTGCGCACTCCCAGCAGGTCCACCTGTCGTAGCCGAGGACAGTGCTGTAGGAATGGCTCCAGATCGCGGTCCATGATACCCCGCAATGCAGCCATGAACAACTTCTGTAATCGTGGACAGCCCACTGCTAGCGCATTGAGGCAGTCTCCCGGAACACTAACTCCCAGACTGTAACAGTTCACATGATATTCAACATCACATTTGTTTATCCTGACCAAAAATTAAGGTAATAATTCAAGTACATTGCATCACAAGTCAAAAAATACACAATGACTTGTAGTTTCTTTTATATTCAACTATCACTATATTTCTTTTAAAAGAAAATCACTACAATAATAAATTGATTGATAAAGAAATACTTTGTCACTTTATTAAGTCAACACAAATGCAAAACAACAAATGTATTGCACTCCAAAAATTACGAGCTATTTAGAGTAGTAAAAGAAAAAAATTAGTATTATATTTCATTCAAACCCAATATATAAAAAAAATCTAATTATGGCAACCACTGACTGCCATTCACCACCACAAACTAGACTACATAGACAGACTAAACTGATCAGCCAGTAGGCCACTGCGATGCCACGACACGTTCATTGGTGGCTATTGGCCTTGAACTGTCAACCCACCTCACAAGCCTCTACCCCCTCTGTCAAGAAAACGGCCTGTCCAACATCATTGATCTTGAATAAAAAAAAACCAGTGTTAGAAATGCTTTCTTTATTCTTAACTTTTAACGCATTTGGATCAAATTCCTGTACATATCCCACATCTTTCCCGTACATAGTAAATTCCCGCTCTCCCTGAATGCTAAACATTCTTGAGATATTTCAAGATTAAAATAATCTTACTTTCTTTGAATTATAGAATCCTTTGCATGAAAAATGTTTAGACCTTGACAATACAACACAGTAAATTCAAAGCACAAAGCATAAAATTACTATATAGAAAATTTGTAGAAAATAGAAGAATTTAATTTAATATTGTTTTTTAATGTACTAGTACAAATCCAAAAGTTACAATATAAAATTGTAACAAAACCAAACTAAAACCGAGGTAAGCCTGTTGATTTTCCTATCCACTAGTAACAAAACCAAAATATCTTTAGATTATAATTAGTTTAATCCTTTTAAGTTGTGTAAACCAGAAAACTTAGAAAATAGTCATGACACCGGTTGCGTATGTCTAAGAACTAAGAGTAACTAGAATTGGTCAATGACTATTTCAAGTTCTCTCCAATATTCTTTCTACCTACTACCAAAAGATAGTGTGGTTCACATAGTAGTACTCTGTCTACCTTGAACAGGTACGTTCAGAAATTGGCATAGCTAGTGAAGAACCGAGTCAGATCAAAATTGACATTGATAAAAATTGGTAATAACGAAGTGTAGTGGGATCTACTGCTACTGCAAGATAACCAAATCAAGCAAAGTGGAGCGTAGTTGCTGCTTGGAAGGGTGACCACTGAGCAATCTTGTCCTCGCAAGTGGTCCGCCTGCACAGCCACTGGTGGTGGTTCAAAAATCACCTCTAAGCTGTTGGTCCCCAGGTTAAGTGTTATAGAGGGCTTCTTAACCTTAAGTTCATCTGGTAAACTAAGACATTCTTTGACTTTGACATTTGCATATTCCTACTCTACCCTAAACACACTCTTGCAGGTCTACGATCAATCTGGATGTCCATAATCTGCTCCGTTTCAAAACTTGAAACCGTGCAGATCGATGGGAACGATCCCGTAATCACGATCGAGGACATCTATTTGAATACTGTTCAATAAGCACTTGCTATCTAGAGAAGACCGCTACTTTGCACTGTCAATATCTTGTGCCTGCAGCATATGATATCTAGATTTAGATTTCATTGTTGTGCAAACTTAAACAAACATAATAAGCACTGTGACTCACCACCAGCCAAAGTCGACTTCTTCAAGCATGCTGCACTTGCTGATAGCTCGCACACCCACCGGTGTCAGACTGTAGGTCTTCCAGAAGTCAACAGTTACCAACTGCGGATTGTAATTACCTAGTGCCTGCGCCACCTCATCCATACTGGACACACGTACACAGGATCCTGGAAGCACAGACACAGTGTTTAGAGCTGGCTGCAGTGAAACGATCTTGAGTTTTCTCCAAAAGAACAATGTTGCTTCATGCAGTTTTATACCCTTATTTTTTATAATAACATTATGGAAGATGCCTCATGTCAAAGATATAATTAATACACATCCAAACTTTTTTTATGTTTTGTAGTCTATATTACTATTTTTAATACTTACACAAACACAAACAATGAAGTAAAAACATTTTTTGTTTGTGTGTGACTGATTGTTTGTGTCACTGAACGATGGCAAATGTCCGGAAAAATCCTGTTTCCTTCACAAGTACAAACAATTTTGGGATTTATACTAAATAACCTATAAAAATATTAAGGAAACAAAAAAGTGTTTGAGGTCATACAAATTATGTCTTTAAATTAATTAATTTAATACAATTAATCACCCAAAGTAAGGTTGTAAAAGTGTATGAGGTTTAACAATTTACTTGTGTTTTACATTTTCAGCCACATGAATTATTAGTTTGTCCACACACATTACAAAAAATCAACTAGACTTATGTAGTTAAGAAGAATGAAGAAAAGGGAACATCAGAATGATATAACACAAACAAAAAACATGGTAGGCAAATAGAGAAACAGACCAGTGTTCGCCACTGACAATTTTCAAGAGAAAACTGCAAATAATGCTTTTACTTAGTACACTATATAATAAAACCCCTCAATTCAAGTGAAATGAGATTTTAATTTGAATATATTTAACTTAGTTTCATAGTTGTTACTTCATCAATGATTCAAGTTTTCAGTTTCTCAAGTACAACTGGTTTTAACACCAAACACATTTATATACCTTTTTGAGGAAATTTTCTAAATCAGTCAAACTAAAAATAGTAAACAATAGTCAAAATAGTTATAAACATTCTTATTAAATTTTCATTCTGTATAACTTCTTCTATCAGCTTTAACAAAATTCTGAAGTCTATTTTAGGTTGGTTATTATAATTTTTGGAGACTTTATAAATCTAAAAATTATGCTCAATCACTGATCAAATATCAAACGTACTTTATAGAACACATATTTAGAAATAAATATTATTACACATAATACCAGCAAATACCATTCCATTATCAAACATACCCAAATTGATATGTTTAAGAGCAGGAGATGCCTTCAAAATGTTAACAAGTGGTTGCATCTCTATATGGGTGCGGTACAAGTCCAGCCTCTCGATGGTGGAGACTGTTGCAAGGCTGTTGAATCCCTCAGAGGTGATACGGGAGCAATTCCTCAGTGTCAACTCTGAAAGAAAGAGACTCTTTAAAGCATCTCTATGTGGGTGTGGTACAAGTCCAGCCTCTCGATGGTGGAGACAGTTGCAAGTCTGTTGAGTCCCTCAGAGGTGATACAGGAGCATCAGTGTCAACTCTGAAAGAAAGAGACTCTTTAAAGCATCTCTATGTGGGTGTGGTACAAGTCAATCCTCTCGATGGTGGAGACAGTTGCAAGGCTGTTGAATCCCTCAGAGGTGATACGGGAGCAATTCCTGTTTCAACTCTGAAAGAAAGAGACTCTAAAACATCTCTATGTGGGTGTGGTACAAGTCCAGCCTCTCGATGGTGGAGACAGTTGCAAGGCTGTTGAGTCCCTCAGAGGTGATACGGGAGCAATTCCTCAGTGTCAACTCTGAAAGAAAGAGACTCTTTAAAGCATCTCTATGTGGGTGTGGTACAAGTCCAGTCTCTCGATGGTGGAGACAGTTACAAGGCTTTTGAACCCTTCAGAGATGATACAGGAACAATTCCTCAGCATCAACTCTGAAAGAAGCCCCTCTCCGTGATTTTATGAAACAGTTTTGCTTAATGACTTTTTTGTAACTATTTCAAGTTGATTGTGTTCTCACTTGTTAGAGAACATTCATTCTACATTCACGATTACTCTACATGTTTTTATTGTTACTTCACTGGTTATTGAATTCAACACATGACTCAAATCAGCTGATCGTTCCAACATTCCATAATGAAATTTCTGCTGTTATTTATTATCAACCAACTTGTGTTTATATTAGGTTTCAGAGTATTTAGTTATATTTGATTTGTTACAGTTTTTTTCACTATGATAGGTACAGTTGCTGTAAAATAATATCCTAAATATTATTGTACAGTACCAAAATAATGTATCATGAGTTTTGTAGTAAGGTGTGTGTTGTAAACCTAGCTTGATTTTTATTTGTATAGCAAACATTTAAGTCATTATCACAATCACTTTGGGCAGTTAGTTATTTTGATGCTACATTTTAAAGCGTAGGCTAGTAAAAATGGCAAATATCAATCATTAATTGAAATACTTGCAGAAGGCAATAGAATTACTTGGCAAACCAATCATATTGTAGAATTAATAAAAAGCAACTCATTTACTATTTTTAAACACACATTTTTTTACTCATTTTTTAAATTTTATAATTTACCTTTTATATTCCTACAAGTGGAAGCCACAGCCTTGATAATAGTGTCATCAACAAATCTGCAGCAGTCCAGCCTGAGAGTGGTCAGCTGTTTACAAGTTGTCTTGATGAATCTGTAAAAAAATACAGCTTTAGTAAACTTCCTGGCACTACACATTTTTCATTGATACACTTTCGTACCTAGACACTATTCCATTTGTTCTCCTTTGCAAAAAACTTGTATGATTTGATGTAACCCTGGCAGTGTGTGAAGTGCATCTCAGATGCCCTTCAGCTTTTTTAGATAAAAAGTGCTATTTATTGGCAAGATATCTGGATGATATTTATACCAATGTAGGCAGTAGGTACTAAACTATAGATTTATACATATTATAAGTCTTTATTATCTGGAATTTAACAAGATTGATAAACGCTATTCAAAAATATAATTTCGAAAGCATGCGCCAGTGGTCTGGGGAAACTACCAAATACGTCATTTCTACCAATTACAGGACTGATATCCACACCATTGGCAAATGTCACCAAATACAGAAATTAATTATATTTTCAGCACTGTAACTGCCCTTTCATTCTACTGTGTTCTACTTGTTTACAAATAAACATTCTCCCAAACCCTTACATCGGGTCCAGTAAATTGTGTAAAATACATTGTTCGGTTAAAGATTATAAACTTCTTCATAATTTGATGAATCAAAATAAAAAAGTATCTCCTTGAAGATGAAGATCTAATACATCGAAAGAAATGTCATTAAGGTACTTTGTGCTGAAGGGTTGGTAACAGTTTCTAAACGAAGATGGAGCTAATTTCTCTCACTCACAACGGGCGAAGAGCCAATTTGCCTTTTCTATGATTCTTGTTTATATATTTTATATTATTGTTATCTATTCTAAGAGAAAATAATGAACAGTGTAAAGTACATATTGTATGCCAGTAAAAACATATTATATGCAAATAATAGTTTCATTTCATCCTAATAATATTATAAATGCGAAAGTGCCATTGTTTAGTCTGTTTTGCTTTCATGCATTAACTATTCAACCGATTTTATTGAAATTTTATTTGGGCATTGCTAGGGTCCGTGGGATGAATATAGGCTTATTCTTATTTCGCAAACTTTCTGGGCTATGCCTTACTGGTCTCTAAGGCAGCAAAAAAATCCCATTTTGATCTCTAGAGTTGTATAATATGAATTGAAAGAGCCTTATAACAACATATTCCACATGTATTTTTATTCACAGATATGTGTTCAAACAAAATATACTATAGAAAAAACTAATACATCTTTTTATTAGTTATTTTTTAAAAAAACTACACAATTTTTTAGTGAAAATGTCAACAAGCACTCTGTTAGATATTATGTTATATTTCATTTATTACTCACAGTATTTTAATTTTCTACTTATTTTCAATTACCTAATTAGTTTCTTACATGGAATATATTTCCTATAAAAACATAAAAATCTACTATAGGCTCTAAATTTGTAGCTTGTTTTTGGGGTTTTCACTAAAAGTATGTGTTTTTTTTTATTTTTTGCCTGCAAATAATTACATCCTTATAGGTATGGTTACCTATATTATTAATTTCTAATAGTATATTCTTTTTACAATATAACAATATTTTTTAATTTTACACTTACTGTCTCTAAGCTATAGAAAAAATACTTTGCCTATTACAATTTTTGTAACATTCGTTTTTATACAAAACGTATTGCAGAAATTCTAATTTTATCTACACCGAGAAACTAAGCACACATCCTTTTCCTGCATAGTATTTGTCACATTTTGGCTGTTTGAAATTTTTAACAAGCTTTTTGTACTGCCAAAAAAGGGTTAAGGTTAAAAGTGTTTTACCTGCTCAAACCAAACTCAAACGACACTGTAACGACTTCTAACTTTATCATGTTTAAGTTTGTAATATTGCTCAACTACAAAGCCAATACCGCTAAAAAATCCAGTTATCATGTAACCCTTGTAATCAAAATAAATTGAAAAGATTACGAATTTAATCTTTGACTATTGATTCTGTTTTGTCCTTGACCATTTTTACCAAAACTAAAAAACTCATAGCGTAGCGACTATTGTGAAGGCAGAATAAAGCGAGAAAGTAATTTGTTTTTTTGAAGTGAAAACTTCTTTAGGCGCGTTGAGCGTTTTGGTAGAGGGTAAAATCCTCGGTTCGCGTCACCGACATACTAATGATACTAACCTGCATGTCTCGCTGTGTTTTTTAACCGTAGACTTGGCCGCGGACTACTAACCTGCATGAAAAAGTCAGTCTCGCTGTGTTAAAACTGTCCCGGCGGAGTATGAAAACAGACTGCGAAAATCAGTGACCTTTACGGCTTCCTCTCGCGATTTAAAAGTGAAGCCAATGTCGTACAATTCTGTAAGATGCGTCAAACTAAAGCTCTTAATATTGGCAATCTATTGGTTACATTTTTAAATATTAAAAAAATTTCGAAATAATTTTGATTATTGTTTACATTTTACATAGCGTTTACAATGACAAGAAAAAAGTAGTAAGCGAGGATTTTTTTTATTTTTTGGTCAGACAAAATTTGTCAGCGAGAAAGTTGTGTGAAAATAGATGAATATTTTTTTTGTAATTTATCATTTTTTTATTGGAAGTTTAGTTTAGCCTGTAGTAGCGTATGAAGTGATGAGTGAAGGTTTCTGCCGGAACTGTAGTTAGCGCATTGGCTCACTGATACCGTATTAACTCAATAAATTAGTTTATTGTGCAATAAAAATACCTTTACGAAAGAACCAAGTTAATTTAACTAATTTATTAGTTTTAAAAATATTGTGGGTTTAATTGTTATTGCAATTATATACTTTATCCGTAGCAATAACTGTATTATTTACAACGGTGTTCAACTCACTGTTGTTCACTCGGTGTTTACTCACTTGTATTCTATGTTTAACTAACTATTAATATTGAGCAATTACAACATATTTTTATACAGATAAATGAATAATGAAAACAACGAATATATTTTTAAACATTTTTAATATTTGTACGAATATTTGTATTTAAAATTTAGCATTATTCATTTTAATTATGTTTTTAATATTTAACCTCTTCATCATGAAATGAGTATTATTACGGTATAAGATTTATCTTACTAGCGTGGTAAAATAGATTTCTAGTTATTTGATAATATATTTTCGTGGATTTTAAAATTGGAAAATTAAAAACGCGTCACATTTACAATTACAGATGTACTGCTACTATAACGTATTGTTAATTACTCTCAACTTAATAGTTCCGTTTTCACTTCTATTGGCAGTCCCACGACTGCTACTGTTTTTTTTAGTAAAAAGCTGTTGATCTCTTACTGAGCCATGTTAGTGGTAGTGATGAGATCGTAGCTTCCACACCAAGAGAGGTCCAGCTTGACAAGATGTCGACAGCGGTCAGAAAGTGACGACAAGGTGCCATCGTTGACACAATGCCAGTAGGGCTGTACAGACATTACAGTTTCAGGACATTAGAATTAGTCATATATAATGAGATATATAAAATTAACACCATCAAAACTCAGTAAAAACATTATTTAGTCACCTCAAGAAATAAATATAACAACTAAAATAAATACTTGATTATAATAATCAGGTATTAACACAATTGCAGTGCTGTTTTTCTTACAATACTTGGAAAGAATACATTTAACTAAAAAAATAGATGACTTTCAACTCTTTGTTAAATGTTTATAATTTATAATGTATGATGTGAAAGAATTATAGGATCTCGGACATTTGCCATTTTTATAGTTTCAAATTTTTTGGTTCGTGCCACATGTTTGTGCTTTTGTTTCTGTGCAGTAACATCTTCGGTTCATTCTCTCTAGAGTGAACTTCATGCTGTTGGTATAAAATTTTGAGTGGTAGTCAATTGCAACACTTTTTAGTTTATACGTTTTTGTGATGTATTACGTTCTTTTGACATCTGAAGAAGAGGATAGATTTCAATCCTCAAAACGTAGTGCTTTTTAACATATAACGATGGTAAATGTTCAAAATCCTATTATCCAAGATTTCCAAGTTAGTGTTATGCAATACACTTGATTCCTCTCTACATCTTCAAGAGCAATGTCATGAAGTTCTTGAGATAGCATTTGATTCTGGTTACTCAGTGACTCCTACTAAGCTTCGAGCAGCATCAGTTAGAACTTTCTACTGATCAGAGGGTTCGGAGGTTTGCTAGTTATTTGAGATAACAGTATACCGAGGCATTTTATAAAGTAAGAACCTTTATGAAGTGGAATAAAAGAACCAACAGACATACATACATTTATAAACATACATTTTATCAGAAATTAAAAGAACATGCTTTAATAGTATAGTTATAATTAACATTTAAACATTTGTTACGCTGTGACACCAAGTGGAGATGGTCCAATAATTCCCAATGAAAAGAATTTATGTTCCAGCTACAACACGAGGCCGAATGTAAATCAGAACGACGCTACTAGAGAATATCCTCTGTGGCAATTTTAAATGGTGCATTTCGTTTGTTATAATGTTACACAATACCTCTCAGCATTTATTATCATTTTTTTGGCAGAAAGTGTATCAGAAAACTACCTTTCTAATCTAATAAAAAATCATAATTATATGTGATGGAAAATTCATGCATAAATTTCATGGTCGTGTCGGGGAATTTGGATGATGCCACTCACTGGATTGGATTTAGTATCTTGAGTGTAGTACACAGTGGTCATGGGACCATCACTGGTAACAATGTAACTCAAGAACTTGTTACCATCCTTGTTATACCTTTCCAAAAATGGCAATGAATGTGACACATGGTTTGTTTTGTAAGAGGTTTGTCAGTAATAATTCATAAACAACTGTTTTTGTAAACCTGTAGGAATTTCTGATTAAGTTAGTTAATAATGAAGCACCTCCTCCTCCTTGATTCCTTTTACTATTTACCTCTGGTCAGTTTTGTGTGGTTGGATGATGAGTACAGACCTATTGTGATGTAAAATCTGTAGTTCAGTTTTAACCCTCCATCGGGCACTAAACGGAGTTTTCCTCCGTGTATGTTTTATTATTAAAAATAGTACTACTTTTCTGATGTCGGCAGTCGTTTCCCGCAGTGTACTTCACGAGCATCTTTCGGGGAAACGAAACAATAGCCTCCCGCTTTTATTTATCAAAATGTGTCAGTATGAGGTCTACTTCCGTGCGTGACTGGACGATTCCTCCGTGAGCGCCCGATGGTGTGTTTGTAGTGCTTGGACGAAATCACCGTGAGCGCCTTATTGTGTTTAGTTTTTATGTTGTAATAATCCGTGTGCGCCTAAATGTGTGACCTGTGATGGTTTCTTTTTAAATTTTACTATATATTTTATTTGAATATTGTGAAATGGAGAATGAAGACGACGAGAGACTTGTTAGTACAGTACCAGTGTGCTAGGGAACATTTCAGTAATGATTATGGAGTGAACATCGTCGCTATAACAACCAGAAGGAAAATGTTTTGAAATTTTGTGCAGTGTGTAAAAAAATTTTTAGTAAAGAATAAATTTTTATTTCAGAGCAATAATTGACATTACAATTGTATAATATCTCAAGAATTGAAGTAAGTTGTTTTTGTAAGAAGTTAAAAACTAAGTTAATTTCCATACATATTTACAGAAGGTTAAACATTTTTACAATTAATTGCATTATTCCTTAAAATTAATCATGTTGTTATTATACAATAACATTTTTTAAGATTTTGAATTTCTTATTTGGAAAATTCATTACATAAGAGTGTAATTTTTATTAAATTTCTAAAAATGAATATATTACATTGTAATTAAATCAGTATGAATATTTAAACAAATAAAAACAGTTTAAACGATTATGATATCCATTATTCGCCAACCTGGAGGAAACCTCCGTGAGCGCCTGATGGTGTTTCTAATTTTAAGCGCCTGATGGAGGGTTAATAACTAGTGTCGTGTTTTATTTTTATTAAGTGGAGGTTTTAAAGTTAGTGTACATGGGTGTAACACACAACATGGTTGTTTTGATTACTGGCTTGTGCTTGTCACAACACTCTGATATGATTTGTTTATTATAAGCTAGACTGTAGTCATGTGTTGTAGGTTAGTTATTCACCTGAGAAAGAGATCAGCTTTCAGATCTCAAAATGCAGTGTTACACAATCTTCACCAGTGAAGATCTATCAATGGAGTTATCCCCTTACCCATATATATCAACATTGGGATCAGTGTTGTGCCATTCCTGGACATACTTTGGGTTACCCATATAATAACAGTGGCATCAGTTGTACACCCAGTTTAGGTTCTAATGAACAGGTATAAGATGGGAATTTACATCCATAGTGCATTATCAACCTGAAACTCACCCTGAGGTTCACTTTGGTGTATAGTAGAGAGTCGGTGGCCAGCTGGTGGAAGTGACGGTTGACCTTGGCACACTGACATAGTGAGGGTAGATCCAGAAATGAGAACACATAGTTTGTCGTCTCATCCTGTAGAAATAACTATAATGATGTTTCTGGTTTCTATGGAATGCTTAAAAACTTAGAACTATAAAAACTTCACAAACATTACTATTATTTTTCTATTTTCTCCATCAGTGGACAGATGTAATGACTGCCAACCTAGTATTATGCATGCCTTCAATACACTTATATATATATATATATATATATATATATATATATATATATATATATACATATAAGTGTGTTTGAACATGCATATTTTCTCATTATAGATATTGTGAATTCTTTCAATTTAAGATGATATTAAATACATATATTTTTAAACATTCAATTTGCTGGGTATTGTTAAGGTGTTGAACAAGCTTTTTTTTCTGTATTCTAGTTCCAGGTAAAAAAGTGGTGAACTTAGCTTCTGCATCTTCTAGCACTCACAATAAATATCTGAAGGGAATGTACTCAAGGCAGGCAAGAGAAGGATCCACTGTTAAGCTTGGTAATGGTCTCCACTACACCAGTCAACATTGCTGCTGCATCTTCTAGCTCTTGTAGTCAATATATGTGTCAGTGTACTCACCGGCAGGCAAGAGAAGGATCCACTGTTAAGCTTGGTAATGGTCTACACTGCACCAGTCAACATTGCTGCTGTATCTTCTAACTCTTGTAGTAAATATGTGTCAGTGTACTCACCGGCAGGCAAGAGAAGGATCCACTGTTAAGCTTGGTAATGGTCTCCACTACACCAGTCAACATTGCTGCTGCATCTTCTAGCTCTTGTAGTAAATATGTGTCAGTGTACTCACCGGCAGGCAAGAGAAGGATCCACTGTTAAGCTTGGTAATGGTCTCCACTACACCAGTCAACATTGCTGCTGCATCTTCTAGCTCTTGTAGTAAATATGTGTCAGTGTACTCACCGGCAGGCAAGAGAAGGATCCACTGTTAAGCTTGGTAATGGTCTACACTGCACCAGTCAACATTGCTGCTGTATCCTCTAACTCTTGTAGTAAATATGTGTTGACAGTGTACTCACCGGCAGGCAAGAGAAGGATCCACTGTTAACCTTGGTAATGGTCTCCACTGCACCAATCAACATTGCTGCTGTATCTTCTAATTCTCGTAGCAACTGTCTGTAATCACCGGCCAAAAACTGATTTAGTGTGTTCTCCAAATCCACCTGAAACCCAAAAAGTTTTCATTCCTTATATTATTTTTGTTTATTAAAAATCTTTGATTAAGTAAATGTTATAAAAAACATAATTTATCTTAAACAAAGTAATATACATATATTTGGAACTAATAATTCGACATATTCATGAACACATTATCACAACTATCGATACACAAGGAACTGACAGAAGACAAGTACCTTTGTAAAGATACAGCTAACTTTATACCCATTCCTACTGGTCACATTCACTTTAACCCCTTGAGGAAGCAATTAATATAGCCTCTATAGGACTGAATGTTTGAATTCATTTTAGCAAAAATGCATGGACATATTAAGATATTAATACAATGACTTTGGATACAGATAAATTATTCAGTTTTTCACGGCATTTTAGTCCATTTGGTTCCCCTACAAGTGTTTGTTGCTTTCTCTGAATAATTTTTTTAGTATATATTTACAAATTTTGTTAATAAGAAAAACAAAAATTCAAAAGTAATTCAATATTCTATTACATTTTTGTTTATCTGTTTTAATAATATTTTAATCAAAACAACAAAATGTTTTTTACATGGAAAACCAGTTTTTATTGAACTACTTCATTAAAATGTGTAATAACAAAACAATAAAAATTCAATTACTTTTTTTTCTTTTTGATGATTTTGTGACAAGCTCCTGAATGTTGTCTGGAAGATGAGATAAAACTGTTTGTTACACTCAACTGTTATTATTGAAATGATAGTTAAAATAAACAATTTACATTACATACAATGACCATTCATTTACTTTTTATAATTCACTTTTGTGCCAGCCTTTGAGTATCTTTGATATCTCAATATCACTGTCAAAGTATCTGTCTACTTCTGAAGTACGCAAATTGTCTGGATCTGTGAGGTAGCGGAAGAACTAAAAATTCATTCAACAACTATAAGGCAGTTGAACACTAAACACTGAGAACACGATACATAGAATGTAAGCAGAATATTGAAGTGACGAAAATTGAGCATATGGCAAAATGTAAACAATAACAAAACAAGATAGATGTGGTTCCAGTATGCAAACATAACAAATCTAAACGGAATGATTGCTCATACGGAAGCAGGAAGGCACAAAACTGCAATTTAGTGGAAAAACAAACAAATACGTAATTGTTAGCATCTAGAAAGAGCGCAACGAGTGTCGCTTGGTTAAGATTATTCAGTCCCACTCAGCTGTAACGAGTGTCGTTCGGGTAAGTTCTCCAATAGGTTGATGGTAACAAAAAAAAACTATGTAGCGTATTATATGCTTAGTTACTATCTACAATTATTTGATAAATAGCTATATTATTATTCCAATCTAGTTACTGTTACTATATTTACTCAGTAACTTACATGAGGTGGCACGGAATGTATGTTGAGATCCATAATCTTGCGGGTGAGATCGCCTGCCTCCTTATCCTTGGGGTCAAGTTCACCGCCCGGGGAAGGTATAGGGGTTGGCCTGCGGGTCCCCACTAGCAGCAACGCGTCTATCTCTGTGTAATAGTCTAGCCGAGAATGATCAAATTCCAACCTCAGCATCCTAAATACATTGTTATAATCACTGTATGTCAAGATCACCAAAAACTTTGACAGAATCACTTATGCAAATAGTTTAATAGTTACTTGCTTAACTGTAATACAATATTCACAGACATGGCCATAGAAGGGACACTTAAGGGAAAGAATATATTGAAGCAACTTACAGTAGGCTCCACTTAACAGCCTTTGTATCAACCTTTAGACGGATTAACCGACCCTTTCCGGGAAGACATGATTAGACTTGACTTCCATCGTGTCAACAACACAAGTTAAAGTCTAAAAGACAGATAAATCACTACAGGTCTCTGTGTTTTAAATGTGTTAGTGTCTTGCTACTGCCTTTTACAAATTGTAATTCTAGGAACTGTGAACCATGTCTGACGAGAGTGAGTAAGTGATTATTAGAGTACTACATTTCTTTATAAATATGAGGCGCACTGTTATAAAAAAGTGCAATTATGGATTATGATCACTGTTTTAAAAAAATGATAAATGTAGTTTGAGATTGTTATGTCTAAGGTGGCTGACGTAAATTGCGACCGGAGTAATAAGTCAAATCTAAGTTTTCTAATTCATACAAAGTAAAAACATTGCTTGCACAATTAAAACAAATATTCGATTTGAGGAGCAACTGAAGACTAAAGGAAAATCAGATTTATTCTGTGGTTTCCTTTTTACCACCATGATTGCCCATAAGACCAATGAACAATGCTCATCTTACAGCGAAATTTCATAGTGTGACATGCATCATCATTAAATTCAGTGTTTCCTATATAGAAATGAAGCTTCATGCAAGATATTAAGTATACAGATTAGTTTTTTCTCGAGATATTGTGTAGACTGACATACAGACAGACGGAAATAAATTTTCCGAGCCCCTTGAAAACCTGACTAACAGTAGCCAATCAACAATCTTAGAAAATTTCACTATAGATACGAGGGGTATTAGAAAAATAAGGTTCCCATCATTTTTTTAAATAGACAGCTCTATATTTCTACTTAGTGTTATACATCAATTTAAAACTTAAAAGTTAAGCTATTTTTCCACATAATCACCGTTTCTGTCCAAACACTTTTGTAGACGATGCTCCAACTTTTCTATCCGCATGTTGTAGAATTCTGCCGCCAATCCTTTGAGGAATCGAGTAACCTCTTCCTTGACTTCATCATCGGTACTGAAGCGTTGGCCACCCAAGTGTTCCTTTAATTTTGGGAATAAGTGATAATCACTTGGGGATAGGTCTGGGCTGTAGGGGGGGATGGGGCACAATAGTCCAGCCAAAATTTGTCAGCAGTTCTTGAGTTTAACGTGAGACATGAGGTCGAGCGTTGTCATGGAGAAGCCTCACACCACTGGACAATCTTCCTCTCCGGCGGTTCTGGATCGCGCGTCTCAGTTTTCTTAATGTGCCGCAATATCTGTCAGAGTTTACTGTTGTTCCATGAGGCAAAAAGTCGATCAAAAGCAGGCCCTTCCTGTCCCAAAAGACGAAACTGAAGGCCGTCCACTTCAGTTTTCATCGTGAATTTCCATGCGGCCTTCACTGAATTCTCTACATTATTTCCGAACGTGTTGAACAGATATGCAGCTCTTCCCATAAACTTCGATTATCTGACAATGAATTTCAATACGTGAAATCTGTTTTGCATTTAAAAAACGTATCACAGCACAAATTTCGCATCTGGCGGTAACAACGATAGGGAGCTCCATCTTCGAAGGCAGCTAGGCTGGCACTGTTGGACATAGCGAGGCGCGAGTGGTATGGATAGAGAGAGGGACAGCTGATGAGTAAGACAGTGTTGCCAGATTTCTCCCAACATATCGCATTCTGTCTCAGCGGCATAGGGAACCTTATTTTTCTAATACCCCTCGTAGAATGTCTCATCTGGATCTAAACCAGTTATAGAGAATTAAGAACTGAACATTTCAGTTAGTCCTTGCAATTATAACAATGAGTAGTGTAATCACTATGATATTGTTCTAATCAAAAAATATGAAACAGCTGTTCAAATCTTATTTATTACACCAAAGAGCAAAACAAATAAAGTGATAGACTGAACAAACTTCAAAAATAAATATGTACTTGTAATACCAATATCCACAGAGATAAAGATTGTTAGATAAGAAACTGCAGTTGGTATCGAATTAGAACAAAGAAAAAACCATTGGTTACAACTGACTTTGGATCAATTATATTTATATTTTAAAATATCAAAATTTACTATTTTCTTTAAAAAAATTATGACATAAATCTTTGAAATTTCTGTTTTATTGCACTGATTTACTACAGAAATTCTAAATTCCAAGATACTACGCACATCTACGTTTTTTTTTCTTACAAAATCGATGTTTTGACTTAAGTATTAACTGGATATATCTTAACGTTTGTGGTTAGTGATTTTTCTCTTGAGGACATTTACAAGGTTATTCAGATGTAAGTGACACATTGGTTTTTGCTGTACTCAGTGTAGGTTCAACTAAAAGGTATCACTTACAACATCCTTAAAAACAGACATTCGCACTCTCCATTATTAACTGTCTACATCCTTAAAAACGGATGCTAGCACTCTCTGACCTTAGCTCAAAAATGAACATAAGCATTATTTAACTGTAACTATAAACATACTTCAAAACAGGTTAGCACTCTCCATCCATAGCTTAAAAGCTAACAATAGCACTCTTAACTGTAACTATCTACATTCTTCAAAACAGACATTACACTTTTCACCTTCGACTCCCGACATTCCTATAAACGGAGATTAGCAGCCTCCAAACTAATTTTTCAAAGTATTTTAAAACAAAAATAAGCATTCTTCAATCTTAACTCTAAATACCCTCATTATTGGACAGTAGCACTACTCAATTCCAAGTTTCTACATTCTTAAAAATGAATAATGCCACCCTACAACAGTATCTCTAAATGTCTATAAAAACAGATACTACCGTTGACCTTATATGTTTGTATAAATGGACATAATCGCCCTCCAAACATATCTTTCAAAGTACCTAAAACAATTAACCATTCTTTAACCTTAACTTTCAATCTTTTTTAAAACACAAACAACAGCACAAGTGAATACTAAGACCAAAATAAACGGTTTGAATTGCGTGGCAGATATTTTTCATAGGAATCCACCCCCACTCCAAAAATAGGGTGATCTTAATAATATGACTTGATGACTTACCTTGTGGGAAAGTCAATGGCATTGATAGGTGGAGAGAAGATATGAGGCTTGTGGCCAACCAGCCTGGCTTCGCCCTCCCACAGCAGCCGCCACCGTATGGGTGCTGATGTGGTGGCGGCCCATATGCGCACCACAGAGCCAGGGTTGTACGTTTCATAGACGCTCACGCGGAATGGGTACACTGGCTCATCAAACGTCACATCTACAAAATTGTTGTCATTTTACAAAAAAAAACATTACTTGCATACAAAAACTACAATCAAGTTCATGATTGTGTATTGAAAGCAAATATACATTTGCATTGAACACATTGACTGACTAAGGTTAACACCATCCTGCTGCTATACTGTCTATACGTCTCATTCCGCTCTGTGCCGTGATTAATGTGAAAAGGTAAATAATATAATCGAACAGCAGAAATTTTTTTCAAGTTAAGTGCAATGTTTGTTTTAATGACATTAATTTTTATATTTCAAAATTTTACTTTGGTTAACAAGGGATCCAAAACATTACAATGACCGTAAAAGCTGTTTCTTTTCAGCTGCCCTCTAGAATACTAACATATTTTTTTTCAAAGAATAATGTTTTTTATTCATAGATGAGGTTGCCTCAGAAATCACTGGTTATTATAGTTTTTTGTAAAAACAGTATAACTATTATTACTTAAATATAATAATCATCACCATTATTTATCTATAATAATAATTTAATTGAATTCTGTAATAAAGAAGCCATATTGGTTGTATTTTGGTAGCTTCAACTAATCACAATACAAATTTGTCCCGCTCACTTTATAAGTGGATATTTATCACTGGCAGATTTAACATCTGTTAATCGATCTTATGATACCTCAGAGCAAGGTAGAATACTTTTATATTAAATATGTTAAGAATAGTGTTTCAATATACCCTGGAAACTTAGACAATAGTTAAGGTTATTTACATTTTTTTTTTCAGGAATAAATTTTAAACTTTTTGAACATTCGAAACTTTCCTAAAAGTATAAAAAGGCTTTGATTTTCTATAAGTGAAATATACGTTCGATAATAAATTTTAGTCCAGTTTATTTTCTAAATATTTATATTTAAATAATACATATTTTTAATTTTTGCTAAACTTAAAAAAAATAAAAATTTTACTCTTACTTTACAATATTAACATGAATGTTTCAATGAGAGATTTTTTTTATGTGTAGTCAAAAAATTGTTTTCCATTCCACCAAAATAAAGACCGCTATCTAACTCTTGTAAATCAGAAGGTTAAACTTGAAACATTCAATTATAACTTAGGAGTGGTTTTGGGGGTCATTTGAAAACAAACTTATATTTCCTTATAAACACCAAAGATTTCATCAGGCGACGGTCTTTGAAAGGCCTCGTCCAAAAAAAAATAATTTGGAATAGTATTGTACTTATTTACATTTAGTAGTATTTATAAGTTTTTTCTAATTGCTCCAAGCATCATATCTAATTATTGTACTGTGGAGATATGTATATGAATTAGTAGCCTCTATGTTGTTTTATATGAACCGTGGCACTAACTAGTTGGCTGACCAAAACCTATTACTCGAGGGGCTGTAAAACTTTAATTTCTATCTGTCAGTCTCTTCACACGATATATATCTCAAAATCAAACTGACCTATAGACAAAATTGTGCGTGAAGCTTCAGTTCAATGATACTACATGTCACTCCATAGGATTTGACTAAGCATTAGCGAATATTTGTACATTGGTCTTATGGGTAACCATGGTGGCAGCGAGTAAATAGGAGAATAAATAAATTTGTTAACAAACTCAGTACATTTATAAGAGATCTTAACATATGATCTATGAACACTAGTAGCCTAAGTATACTTACACATACATCATTTTATCATGACTTGGTGTGAAAACTTGTATTCATTAAACACCGATATGAAAAACCAATTTGATGAACAAAAATATGAATGTATCATGTGGCAAAGTATCTCGAGAGAGATTTCATCTGTAAACTTGAAATTTTGTATGAAACTTCATATCTACATAAACAAGAATGAATTCTATGATGGTGTATGCCCAACCATGGACTTTGGCTGCGTACTGGAGCCTATTATTTAGTAGGCCGACACAATTTCTTTTTTGTTTGCCGAGAGATGTAAAAATTTCTTTCCCGTATGACTGTCTGTCATTCTGTCCGTCAATAATGGAATTAACTATAAATTTGAAATTTTGCATTTAACCTTAGCAAAACCTGTTAAACGTGACACTTAGTGTGGCGTATTCCTACGTTGTAGTCTATATGTTTGGGAATTAATTATAATCAAATTACCTCAGCGCTTCTGACCAATGACACGAAATATTTATAGATTAAATTCTTAGAGAAATATCAGCTTTATTTCCATCTGTAAAACTATACCATACTGGAAAATGTGGCATAGTCTCTTTCAATGGATTCTACTTTAAGGAGAGATAATGGTTTAACATGACTCAAACAAGGGATTTAGGCACACAAAGCCAGCCAAGTGCTACAATACTTCCGTCTACAGAAGCCATAGCCTCGCACTTACCAACAGACTTGTGTTAGCACAATAGATTCTGAAAATTCTCAATCTGTGATTTTTCAGCACATCTACCCACAAAATCAAACTTTCGCTTCATTAATTAATAAATAACTTTACAGGATTACATCAGTATAGAATACATGTATTTAAAGTTGTAAAAAAATTTTTAAAAAAATTTTTTTACACTTACCAATAAAATCATGGCTAATTATTTTCCCATAGTTCTGAAGCATGAAATCTTGTCTTCTAGAGGGAGCTTCATTCCACCAGTTCCCGTAGGTACGCTGAAAACAAGTAGGGTTTAGCGGCTTTGTTTGATATAACGTTTATGTCTGCCTGTCAGAGTAACTTAGTGATATTACAATGTACGATGACATATTAAATTTTAATATCTGATATAACGTATATATTACAGCATTGGACTTGTTTGGGGAAATTTAATTCACTTATATAACAACTATTATAATCCCAACACTTTTCATGCATTGATTTCTATAATTAAATGGGAAATGCATGAAAAGAACTGAATATATCGAAAATCATAAATTGCGAATGATTGATTACACAGATAGATTACAATAATACTATCCACTATTGTCTTATGTATTTTACACAACTAACAAAATCAGTACAACACCAAAATACTAAGAACAGATTTATACTCATTATCTATAGAACATCAAGTATACTTTAAAAAGCAATCCTGCTTTGATTAACAATTTGCTAGATATTAACCCTTCGATCGATATAGATGAGTATACTTGCAAGCAGAGCACTTGCCATAATTGCTACTGTAGAGTATTCTAGCACCGCCACTATCAGCACTCTGCAAAAGTCACGTGAGCTATCTTGCCGTGCCAATCAGCTATCTGATGTGTTTTAACTGGCCTTGAGTCGGAGGAAGACAGTTAAAACACTGGTGTGATGTGGGGGAGGGGCTGATAGGAGTGGGAGGGATTGATGGGAAAAGAACAAGATGTAAATCCTTGTACATGCGTGAAGAGTTGCAATGTCGCTTCATGTGTTATTCCATGTTTTTCAGAATAACATGAACTAAAACGTTTCTAGGACTGTATTCTAAAATTGTTTTATAGTAAAACAACTGTGGAATAAACTGTATTTTTTTATACCCTGAACAAAATAGGCCAATACAGTTGCAAAAAATTTATTTGTGAATTTTAATACAATACATAATTTTATTAACAAAAGCAACAAAACAGTTGCGAGGGGGGTATCCAAAAGTTCCCGGAATAGCTCTGCCGTAGGCGGAGCTTGCATAGTACAAATTCTCGCCGCTTGGCTCTTTTAGCGCTGCTCTTTGCCACCTGTGAGTTGACCTGGCGTGTTCTATCCCCCATGCAGTAATAGTTTTTGCTAGTGCTGTTTTGTGATTGTGCCGTTTTTTCGATGGCAAGTTTGAGTGATCAGCGTGCAGCTGTAAAATTTAGTTTTCTGCTTGGCAAAAACGCTGCTGAAACAGTTGAAATGTTGAAGACGACGCTATGTCAGAATATGTTATTACGACAAAGATGCTGGAGAATGTTCTATACAACTGGACAAGGCGAGTTCAGAAGAATTAAATAAAAGAATTTCATAAGGAGATATAACAGTTTCAATAAATTATATTATAAATTTCATAACAGTTTTTCTACCATCACACACGCGGGCAAACCATACATTGTCATCTGTCTATCTATGAAAAATTGTAACTGGAAACGAAAATTCTTCAAATTTATGGAGCTTGCGAATGACTGCTTCAAGTTTTCAGTCTTATTTTCCATAGACTCTGACGAAACACTAAAATTTCTAAGACACAACTACCTGAATGAGATAGATCTTGTAAAGTCCTATTACAGTTCCCAAGCAATGCCTACCTACATCGAACTAGACTTTACACAGGTGACCAAAAATTAAAAAAGTCATTCGATAAGATCCTGGACAAACAACACCAAAATCAGAGAAAAATAGCAAACCTAGCAGTGAATAATAATTCTAAAGTCTTCAATACCTGGAAAACTAAAGCTTCTCATGTTATGACCCGAGGTCAAAGTGGAAAATATAATTCAAACTCAGATTTTATTTCATCCGCAATGGTGGAACAAAAGGAATTGTGGAGAATGAAAGAAGAACTCATTCTTAACAATTTCTCTCATCTCTACCAGGAATACAATCTAGGCCAAAAGGACAAAATTACTCAAGAAACAAAAAATATTCTGACCAGCTCAAAAGAAAACTATGCCCTTCTTGACCTGGAAAGTGGAATGTTCCTCACTGGAAACCCTGATAAGAATTATCAATGCGGTTTTGATGGGACACACTTCATACAATTAGTAAAACATGAAAACGCTAAATATTATGCTGCCCCTAACACCTCAATCTCTAACAATATTATTCTGGTATCCGACAACACACAATTAATGAACGACTTAAGATTATACAACAGCGTAAAGGATGTAAAAATTGAGAAAACCTCTTCCATTGAGACTAATTTTAACCTAGTACAGGGTGTGCCAGGATGTGGCAAGACATCCTTTGTTCTAGAGAATTTTAAATAAGGTGACAGTTCTGAACCCAACCAAAAAGGGAGCTGCAGACTTCATAGATCGCCTAAAAAAACAAAAACCTAAACTCCGAGACTACCCAAAGAATTACTGTAGAACAATTCAATCCCTACTTATCAACTCCACTAACTACTTTAAAGAAGGAGGAGTTTATAAAAGATTGATTGTAGATGAAGGGCTCACGCTACATGCAGGGGAAATATTGTTTGCTGTTAAACTTTCAAAGGCTAAAGAAGTCTTGTTGATTGGTGACATAAATCGAATTCCTTACATCAACAGAATTAAGAACTGCAAAACAAAATTCGAGGACATCACTAAAATATCAAAAACCTCTCAACAACTAAACCATTCATTTAGGTGTTCACTGACCACTGCCTGCATTCTCTCCAAATACTACACCAAAGGGATGACGACAAGCAATCATGTTAAGAGAGAACTTGTTAAGCTCTCCCTTGATAACATCGATCGTTTGTCTACTCAGAAGAATGACATAAAACTGTTGGTTTTCAAACAAGACGAAAAGCTAAAACTTGCAAAATTGGGCCATGATGTGTCAACTATACATGAATACCAGGGTAAACAAGCACCTCATGTTGTAGTTGCAAGGTTATCAACTTGCAATGAAGAGATCTACAACTCACTCTCACACTGCCTTGTCGCAATTTCACGACATACCAAGTCCTTTACGTATATTGCTCCATCTCAAGAAGACATACTCACAAAATGGATCCGTTATAGTCAGCAGTATTCCGACTCAGATCTTTTAAACCATTATAAGAAACCTGAGTTAAACGTACTGAGGGAATCAAACAAACCCAATCCAAAAATACACTTCTACAACCATTGACATCGAGGGAATCAGACAAACCCTGTCCAATAAACTTTAACCCTTCTTCACAACTATTGACATCGAGGGAATCAGACAAACCCTGTCCAAAAAACTGTAACCCTTCTTCACAACCATTGACATCGAGACAAACCCTGTCCAAAAAACTGTAACCCTTCTTCACAACTATTGACATCGAGGGAATCAGACAAACCCTGTCCAAAAAAACTGTGACCAAAAAACTGCAATCCTTCTCCACAACAAGGATTAAAAGTATCTACTTCCAGTTGGTCTTTATTTTTATTTACAACAATCAATGCGGTATCATCAGCAAACTGTTTATGTAGGTAGCAGTGTTTTTCACCTTTCTCTCAGAATTTATAACCTTCCACAAAGCCTCGGATTTGTTTTCAGCCTGTTCTATAACTCAACATTTTGCTTTTTCCTCAGGTATATAAGTTTAAGGTCATAATTTATACGAAGAATTAAACAAATGAGCAACATAAAAACAGCCATGACAGCATACTATTCACTTTTCGAATCACACATGAGGTATGGGATGATAGTCTGGGGAGGAACTAGTGCCACACTCCTTCAAAGAGTCTTGATAATACAGAAAAGGGCTGAAAGGACACTTAAGGGCCTGAGTGTACGGGATACTTGCAGAGACACCTTCAAGGAACTCAAAATACTGACTGTAGCATCACTCTACATCCTTGAAACTATCCTCTACACCGTGAATTCTGGCCAAGCCAGATTGGGAGACCAGCACAACTACAACACAAGACACAGGCACAACTTCACACTTAATATACACCACCTCAGCCTCTTCGAAAAAAAGCCGTCCTACCGAGGCGCTGTCTTCTACAACTGTCTGCCTGAAGAATTGAAGAAGCTACCAGTGAGAAACCTGAAGACATCACTGACGCAGTGGCTGCTGGACAGACCCTTCTACACCCTGCAAGAATTTCTAAACTGGAGGACTTAGAAGAAATAACAACCTATGTCATTTGCTAAATGCTTTTTATTATATATATTAATTTATTTTATTGTATCTTGACGCAATACTGTACTCTATGTACATGTAAATAAAGATGATTTGATTTGACTTGACTTGACTTGACTATGGGGAAAACCCTAGTGTGCAAATGGTTTTCTCGGTTTCAAAATGGTGACATGTCTATTCAGGACATACCTCGTTCTGGACGACCATCGACTTCCCGAACAGACGAAAATCTTGTGAAAGTGAAAGAAATTGTGCTTGCAGACCAACAACAGACTATCGAGCAAATATCAGAGGCTAGTGGGCTGTCATGGAGCTCAGTTCAACGGATTTTAACTGAAGACTTGGACATGAAAAGGGTTGCCGCCAAGTTTGTACCTCGTGCTCTCACTGACTTTCAAAAGGAACGTCGAATTGATGCCTGCCGTGATTTGAAGCAGCAACTTGAAGCCGATCCAGATTTCTTGTCAAAAATAATTACAGGTGACAAATCTTGGTGCTATGGGTATGACCCAAAAACCAAACAACAATCCAGCCAATGGAAGACGGCATCATCACCCAGACCAAAAAAATGCCATCAAGTCAGATCATATGGTATTAGGGAATGAAAATCACAAATAATTTTTTAATAACTGAAATTAAAATGTCATTTTGTTGTTATATTTGTGACCAAATTTGAATAAATTACCTAGGCTATGAGCTACTAAAATAATGTTCATACAAATCTAGGTTTTCTAGTATTTTCATAGATGATTTAGTATGGTAATGAAACATAATAAATAATCGATAAAGTTAGTTGGAACACTACCTTCTTCAGAGAAAAATTCCTTCATATTACAGTACTTATGCAGGTGGGTCTATTACCTAAAGTTTGGGTAGAGTACACAACAAGCAGACCCGGTATTTTATCAATATTGACAAATGATATTACTTAACCCTGGAACTGGTGGTCATATTTCTCTCAGTGGCGGAGTGTTTTTAGTAGTTTGTACATTGCCTTATATTTATTTTATTATTATATGTTTACTATATAGTACCTATGTCATATTATATAATTTGTTTATTCACCATTGTTCAAGGAACATTTTCACATAATATAATTGTTTTTTAATTATTATTACTCTACCACTTCATGGAAAAAATTTTCTTACAAAAAAGAAAAGTTGGTTCAAAGTTTTTTGTTTGTAAAATTGCTGTTCTTAGTGATATGCAAAATCCAAAATATAAAAAAAGAAAGAGCATTTAATTCCGAGTAAAAATAAAACAAAACATAGTTTATAAGGTATTTATTTTTACATGAGGTAAATGATACAAAAATCATACACTGACATTCGAAATTGCTACTTACCAACAAAAGTAAGAACTTGGAATTGCACAATCTTGTTACAACTATTAGTTCATATTAATTTTATCTATCAATATTGGGTAACAAACTGTACTGAAGCACAAAAAACTATTTACAAAAAATTATTTACACAAGTATTATAATTTATGAAACACAAAAACCCTTCAGCCGTTATCTTCATTACGGGTCTCCTCTTAGCACTACGCTTATCTGGCTTCCAGAAGTGCTCTAATTTGTGGTAACAGTTCTGATGCCACTGGGCACCAATAAGTTGATTTCTTCCCTATATTTGCATCCAAGCACACTACACATAGTCTGTTGTTTTCATTGGACAGCTTAGCAAGGGAGTGAGCAGAATCACCAGCAGGGCCTGGGGTGGGGTCTGGCAGAGGCAATGTATTTTGTTCTTCTATCAAGCTTTTTACAGTACTACACATAAAGTTTAGCCTATTCATGGGCTTGTCAGTGTTATTTTGATACAAAACATATGCGTCAAACAAAGGCATATCAGTTAGATTGTAAAAAATATTTTTCTAAAATTTTTTTGTTGGACGGTCACAAGTTGCGTGATAAATACACTTATCTTTGTTGTCTACGCCCCATGTACCAATTATATTTATCAATAAAAACTGGTTTCAGACCTTCCTTACCACTAGGGCTTCGTACAATTTTGTCCTCTGCATGGCAACCGGTAGTTAGATAGTAAACAGGTTTCGAACATAGATGCTTTCTCTGGGCTGTAACTTTTTCGTGGTTAAAGTTGGCGGTAAGCCCTTAGATCTTTTATTTATAGTTCCAGTTAGATGTCTCCTTCTCTAATAATTTTTGGGCCAAAGGTATTTTAGTGTACCAATTGTCGGTGAACAGATATCCCTTGTCCAGAAACTGAGATTTGTTTAGTAATTCTAAAATAACTTTCTGAGTGAAAGGAGAGTCACCATCCGATAAAACATCTTTGACATCGTACAACTCAACATGAAGAACATAAGATGTCTTGCTATCGCATACTTCAAACTTTTTTATTCCAAAACGGGCATGTCTCTTATTTGGCATACATTGTATAAATGTGCATCGATTTTTCATCCCTATCATTGATTTATCTATGCAAATTTGTTGGTCCGGAATAAAATGCTTGAGGAAGGCTACATTCATTGCATCATAAAATGACCGCACTTTGTGCCAAGGATCATAGCCTGGAGTGTTTTTTTCAGCAGCTGGTCCAGAATCTAGAACATTGACCAATTGAGCTGGAATTTTCTTATTCCAAGTGTAGAAGCTCTTACTTTGAATTCAATATCTTACATTTTCTGGTGGAGTAATAAAATTATATTCCAATTGAGGTTATTAGATTGTTGATTTCTAGCAGTAAGCCTAGGTCTTGGTACGGCTGTACTAGGACCAGCAACATGGTCTGCTGTAGGTAGGCCTAACAGGTCAAATTGTTCATTTTGGCTTACCATTTCATCTGTGTCAGAGTCGAAATTTTTGGAAATTTCTTGTAGATCAGGAACATACTCTTCATCAATTCCTGAAGGGAAGTCAAACAGTGAAGAATCGTCATCACTATGTTCTGATTAAATGTCTAAATCGAAATCCTCATCGCTGCTTATTTTATGATCAACTAGTTCTTGAATGTCACTTGAACGATCGTGGAAATTACGATCCATTAAGTAAACACTCACAAAAAACTTACTATTATTGAGTCATACACACAACCATCATTACAACAAACTCAAACAAACAATAAACCAGACAGAACACCATGTAGCTGACGAAATAACAATAACAATAGCCGAATGAACCAGTTGACTCATCGCGCTGAGCATGCAGGAGAATGTAAACAAACAGTTCAGAGATTATAAAACGTATGGACATGTAACGTAACGATAAAATCAAAAACAGTCAACTTTAGTATCAGTTACTTTATTACTGTATTCTGCTTATCCTCCTGAAAAAAATATTTATGGTTTTAGGGGATGGAAATTACAAATAACTTTGTTTTTTAATAACTGAAATGTAAATGTCAATTTGTGGTTATATTTGTGTACTATGCTTCTTTTCAGTGTTATCTTCTCTCAAGAGCTTTCTAAGTGTTATCAGTGGTCAGAACTCCGAGTTAAACTCAATCAACCACATGTGCAATACCCCACAATGTCTCTTCAATAACAATGACATCTATTAAGCAATTGCGGTGCATTACCACTAATACTGGCCGAAGGCACTTGTGTCAGCTTAATAGGTGCTGTTATATTTAGGTCTAAATTGACAAATATGTGTTATTTGGGTCAAACTAGTCTGATTTCAGCATTAATGTTATTTTGTGTATCAAAGATGACATAATAGCTGACAGCAGCAACCAATATGAGGTTGACTTACGATCATAATACGACCATGTAACGCTCATAGAACAATTAAATATTACTTTGTGCGAAAAAATTAGGGGTACGGTCCAATAAGCGGACCCGGTTTTTTATATCGAAGAATATAATCATCGATACCTAATATTCGATACCTAATATTCGCATATCGAATCATAGACTATCAACCGATATAAAAGTAGTAACAATCATATGTTTTAAATTAAAATGTGAATTTAATTATGTAACAAATAATAAATGAACATCAAAATCAGGGAAACTCATAACTTTAACTAAATGAAACAGAACGAGAACAATCAAACAGCAAAACCATAAATAATAAAGAAATGATAACAAACATTGGGAATAGAAAATAAATTAGAACAAAAAAAATAACTTTAACTAAATGAAACAGAACGAGAACAATCAAACAACAAAACCATAAATAATAAAGAAATGATAACAAACATTGGGAATAGAATATAAATTAGAACAAAAAAAATAATTAGAATAGGAAACTGAAATTTGTCGAACTATCTACATGTCTTCGCCTGGGTAGCAATTTTTTACAGCTTTTAAGAAATGGTTGAATGAGTCCTCTTCAGAAAACCGTACCTCTCTTCTATATAAATATTCACAGAGGTGATCTGCAAGAAGGTCGGCTGCTATACCAGTTCTTAAACTACGTTTTACGGCTCTCCACGAACTTTCAATTGTCTGAGTGTTGGCACCAGTTGCTGGGTTTAAAAAGTTTTCACTATGGTTCACAGTAAAATGGACAAAACCACAATCACTTAGTCCAAAATATGCTTTCCACATATCTGTAACTATGGTTGTTCCAGGTTGCACGTGTTTTAGTACGAGAGGAATGAGAGTTTTTGCATCTCGTTTGTTTTCAGGACAAATCTCTATCCTATATCTACCCCCACGTTTCTGTCCTTCCGGTATAGTTTCTATTAAACCTAGAATCCAGGTTCCTTCTACCAACCTCCCTTTGTTATTTTTGCGTTTACCAATTTTACATTCGTCAATTTCCACCACCACTCCAGGACCTCCAAGCTTTTCTTCCCTATTAAACTTATCATCTATCCAAACAAAACACACTTCCCTGCAAAACGACAGCCAGTCAGATATCGTACTTCTAGATGGAGTGTGTAAATCAGAACTACACTCAAGAATTAAAAAAATCGTAATTTGTCTGATTTCTGGAAAAAAAGTACATTAAAGTCACAATATTGCGCAGTCCGAACTTTGACCCTTCAAAAAAAGTATTCTTCAGTGCGTTTTTACTAAAGTTGTGTCCACCATTACCTTCTTTCTTGCATCTGAATACGACCATGTTTGCACCTCTGACAGTTACATTCGTTACCTTTCCACAAATATCACATACTGGATTATTAGGTACTAACCCAACATTCTGAAGCCATAAAAAACATGTTTTATCGTCTTTCAAAGCGATTTCGTGAAGCTTCCTAAGATTGACAGCCATTTTTAATACACAATGTTACTTATGTGAAATTTAAAATATTACCTTAATTGTATTATTTGAAAGTGTTTACAGCTGTTCATATAGATTATTTAAGTTAATTGTTAAAAATAATTAATCAGTATCGATTGATTATATCGATGGTTATGATTAAGTAATATCGTTTGCCAATTTCGATATAAAAAACCGGGTCCGCTTATTGGACCGTACCCAAAATTAGTTCCAATTTTAATGTTCTATAACTTTGTTATTTGTCATTTCCACCCACTGAGACCTTATAGTGTTTTGTTCATGCCTGTAGCAATAGACTAATAACACAAAACTCTTATTTTGCCACTCCGGCAGTTTGGTTTACAATTACTGAGGACTACAAATATGTATCGAATGATATTCTAGTATTCTATATACAAATGTGTATTGATGATGATTAAACTAATCAATATAAAAAACCCATGTCCACTTATAATACTCTCCCCCAAAGCAATCTATTGTTCCATTACTAATAGGATATGCTGAGATAGGTAGCTAGATTAACCATTTTTACAGATTTCAAAACGTTATCCCACAAAATGTGCTACTATATAAGATATACTAGGCTATATAAGATAACATAACCTACTGAGGTAAGAAAATTCAATTTACAAACAAAATATTCATATTCCAGATCTGACCTCAACTCACCATCACAAATGCTTGTGGGAAATCTCCATAATCAGGGAATTTACTTGGTTTTCCAGCTATATTATACGCTGTATATGAAATACTAATATCACTTCCATACTGAGAGCTAAAATCTACTACATCTTGAACAAACTGTTCAATGAAAGTTATTTCTGAATCTTCTTCATCTTCTTGTAAGGAATTCTCAATCATTGACAATCTGACGTCAGCCATTATTTATACGGCTTGAATACTTTTTCAATTTCTACTTCTTTAATTGATTGATTACACTAATGATAATTACTCAAACAACATTTTGTCACTCCAAAACGACGGTCGACAACCACCTCTGCATTCTGCAACAAACACCTCTAACCTACGGATAAACACAGGAACGATAAAAGTGAAACACTGAATTTGAAACGTCTGAAAATGAAACAAACAACGATTTGTCGATTGTTCCGAACAATCGACTCGCTCGATTACTTTTCACCACTGCTGGTTTGTGAGTTGTTTATTCGCTGTTTCCGATTTTCACTCAACGGTCAACACTAGTTATCCAGTTGTTTCACTCCTCATTTGTTAACAGACAGCTGTTTTTTTTTTTAACTAATTAGAAGCTGGAACGCAGACTTAGCAACTTAAGGAAGGCGTGGCAGAGAAATTGTACCAGCGTATGCCAAGACGCTCCAACTTAACTATCTACAGAATTTCTCGACAACGATTTCATTTGTAGACTTTAAACTTTGCTTGACACTTCATTTCTATACAGCCATGAATTATTTCGATGAAAATGTATGTGTATCCATGAGATTTGGCTAAGCGTCATCAAAGTCTGATATAGTATCGCTGAGTATAATATCATATTTTATCTTCTCTCTGTTTGAAGGCTGTAAAAACTACTTTCTGTATTGTTTTCAGTCTGTTTGCAGGATATCTTGAGAATAATATGAGCTATATACTTTAAATTTCGCATGCAATTCCAGCGGAGCCTGTACGCAGCACGTGGCGTAGCGCAATCCTGTCTCGTTGTACATTGATCGAAATAATTCATGAACGAAATTACTCCGTAGCGCTTCGGGTAGGTTTTTATTATTACTCGATTATTCAACTGAGTAAAACAATAGTGAATTTGGAAAACAATCGATATATCGCTCGATTGCCTTTGCAACCGATTACACTAACCACCAATTAACGGAATGATGCCACTTTAGCATTAGAATACCTTTCCTTCGGTACGAGTTTTTCCACCATATATTTATAGTGGAAAATATAAAAAAAGGTAGTGCGTTAAAAAGATACCTGTCCTCATACGCTTGCCATAATCATTCACTTTTGGGCTATTTAAATTAAAATGTATAGTCTGTTCACTATTTTTATAATTCTATAATTGACATGAATCTGTATTATAACTGACAGAAATGTTACAATAGTTCACGTTGACTGCCGTAGAAGCCAAAAAGGTAGAGTTGTTTTCAAGGTTTCGTCACTACTACACACTATATACCAATACCTCTGCGTGTCGATTTCCATCTCCTTCCTTTTGTTGGAGTTGGTTGCTTATGCATGGTCTCCCTCTATGATCCTATTGCCCTTTGCTCAGAGAAGGCGATTCGTGAGAAACAACAAATGACCCTTGTATTAATGCCGTAGAGTCTTGTGGAACTTTAGGACAAAGCTCTTCTAAAAGCTGTCACAAACCACTCGTCCATCACAATCAAGACGATGCGCCCTCTGCTCATATTAGTAGCTTTTTGCCTAAACAAACCTACACATCACACATTCAGGATATCGTCTTGGTTTTTCCACTCAATAACTGTGAACTTCCTCTCCTCGAAAGAAATAGGGATCATGTTATAAGCTGATTGTAACTCGATATTAGGAACAAATTTAAATTTTATGGACTAAGGCAATAACTGTTGGCAGGGGCAAGCACCTAACAAGAGGACTTTATGTATTATTTTGGAACAGTCATTAACCATTCTTTAAATACTTTTACTCTTACTAATAAATAACTTGTGGACTATGTATAATTGCTTTCTGCAACTCCGGATATTAGTTTGGAAGTTTCGGAATTCACGAATTAAAAATCTTCCTGGGACATGGGTCTTAATCGAGTTTCGAAAGGTCTGAAATCTCATGTAAGGTTGAAAAACAAGTTGGGTGGCATGACTGAAACTAACGAGATTTGGAAACTTGAGTTAAGTATGCACCAAAAGCAATTTTAATATTCTTGTATCTTTCAGACGATATTGTGGCCAATCGGCACGTCTGTGCATAACTATTTTAACACGGACTATATTTATAATTTTGGGGTAAAACTTTAAAACTGCAATAATAAAGACTTCAAGCTGGGTAATTTGATCAGTGAAGGCAATAGAAACATGACCAATTTCAGGATGGCTGTTCAACTTGTGTTGTGAAAATTTCAAGTTACGTAACTGTGACAATGAGACTGGTAACTTGAACGTTATTTAATAAGACTTCAACAAGGGCTTTGCGCAAGAATACTGGAAACATTGACCTCACAGTGAATCATATTATTCAGGAAGCAATATTGCTTTTAGAATTAGGTTTATATTTACACACTTTTGAATAAAACCAATTTTCCTACACTGATTACAAGAGTCGTGTCTTTCAGGGCATTTGTTCCTAGGGTGAGAATTGTATTCACAATAAAAATAATTCGAGTCAGAAGAAATTGGATGAGTGCTGGGGCGAGAAGCATACATAAATATTCCAAGATTTATAATCTTAACCACCCTTTACAAACTGATCTGTTTGTACGATAGGCAAATGTTTTACCCTATGATCCATGCTTAAACATAACTACTCGGCGCTTTGAGACGTTTGATTCCTCAGAATTGGCATTACACCAAGCAACAATGCTGATAAGGGTATGTAGCAAACGTTACTGCGATTGTGCTAAGCCTACAACTTGAATGTCATTAACAAAATAAAATGTTTTAACATGCAGTCCACTTTAATTACACTCTCATGTCGTTAATGATAAGGTAGAGCATTAGACAACATAAATCGCTAGATGAGAGCCTTAACAAAATGAATGTAATTGGAAAGGGTAGAAAACCGGATTTTCTGACATTTTCCACCGTTCAGTGATACAAAAAATTAGTAACTCTGCGTTTCGAGGTCTGTTATCTGATTTCACCTGTCTCAGGTGAATAGTCATCCTAACACATAAATATAATCCAGGTTGAAATGAACAAATCATCCCTTAGCGTTGTGACATGAATAAGCAGGGAATCACAGCAATCTTGCTGTGTGTCAGTTCCATACACACTAACTCTAAAACGTGCACTCAATTAAAACAAAACATTAATTAAATTCATCTGAAGAATATAGTTCACAATAGGTCTGCACTCACCGACCAACCACAGGGAACTGATACGATTGTCTTTATTTTAACTTAGATTGTACTGATATACTATTCACCTGAGGAAGACATCAGATTGGAGATCTCGAAAAGTAATGTTACTGAATTTTTATATTATTAAATTTTGTAAAATTTCCGGAAAATTCCTTTATCCTCCACCATCCTTCCATTGCCAAAAACAAATTTCAAACAAAGGAAAGTAGAGAAATTTTACTATCGTAATTGGTAGAAGGACCCTTTACTTAAGATAACTCACCAACAACTTCAGCAATGAACTACAAACACTACATTATTTGAGTAAAAAAAAAATTATGGTTGCCTGTAAAGTCGGTTTTACGGGCGAAGATTTTACGTGACAACGTCTTTTTCTCGGTAGAATATTTATTGATATGAATATTATTAAATTGCACAATAGGAACAAGGAATTGAATGAAAATAAGAATTGCACAAATTTTAACTATAGAAATATATTTTGTTTACTAAAACATTGTACATAATTTGAAATTAATTAAAATTTGTTATTGTAAATGGTAAAGTTGAATAAAACATTTACTAAAATTGGAATTTGAAATTCTTGCTAAACACAGTTAAATTCTAACTCCGCGCGTGGTGATTGGTCGGTTTTAGTTCGTTTGTTTGGTCGCACTGTTATGACAGGTTAGAGGTTATAATTTGTTATTTTAAATGTTTGACTAGCAATACGCGCTGTTTCTTCTCAATCGACTGAATTACGATTGATTGCAGAGTGATTTAAACTAATAATTTACTTAACACTATCAACATTTGTCAATAGTATGACATAACCTATAAACTCAGTTTCTCAACTTTTGTGTCAATCTAACAATTAATCAATCAATCATAGTTTACGATAATGAAATATCAGTGTACAATTATTTACCTTTATTGTTGTAGTTGTTGTAAATGACGAATCTAAGCACTCCACATTTTCACGAATAAACATAGTTATCTGCTTTATCCCGTGCGGCGGCCCCAAATTTATCTGCTTTATCCCGTGCGGATCCCGTGCGGCGGACCCACTGGACGGGCATCGTAACGTTACCGGGCGTTACACTTTTTCATGAGTGACTCCGAGCCGCAACCTAATTTAAGACGTTGTCACGTCAAAATTAAGCACAAGAGATGGTATATCGTCAGGACGAACTGTCTTGCTAATACTCAACTCGCATGTCTCTTTTAAATTTTATAATTATTGTCAATTATCAAAGTATAATTCAAACAAGTTAGCAAGGGGAAATACAGTGTTACTATTTGAATGGGAATTAATATAAACAGTGCAAATAAATAATTTAAACAAACCAAATCTTATGACCATTCAATTCAAGCTGTCCCAGTTTTTAAGAGGAAATCAAATATAAAATAAGAAATTTAACTTTTTTAACATCTGCATTTCTTTTGACTAAGCCGGAAGGGATATTTTATTTATGTTTTATGACATCGGTACTGGCTTGGACTTTAGACTGTCACTTCTCAGTACTCACTAATAATCAAAGATAGATGCTGCTTAGCGCAGACATTTTTATTGCACGGTATATTGTCCATTTCTGCCTGCTATATATTGTATTATATTGCTATAAGAGTACCTCATAAGAATAGAGACTTACATGACAGGCAGAAGTGGACTGTCAGAAGTCTTTCCGTTTCACCCGTTACTAGCATCTGTGTTTTGGATATTGCATAATTATTATGATTATATCCTTTGGTTATTATGTTATACTTGTTAACTGAGCTATATTAAATGTTACTGTATTTGTCAATTACAACACTACTTTTATTTTTACTCTATGTCTTCACCCCTATTCCAAAGTCCAAAGATAATAAAAATGTATCACCACCGTGAAGTTAGCGTCACCTTATCGTCCAGACCGTCTAGTGCATCAATGTTGCAGTCATCAATCTGAAGGCGTTAACCAAAATTCAAAAACTGAGATAAATTGTATAATACTAATTATAAAAATGATCTTTCACAAAATCAACACAGTTTTTTCTATTTATTACTTTCCACAAAGGTTTCCCATTAAATGTGTCATGAATAAAAATCCCAAATATAATACATAAGTAAACCGTAGTAATGTATCGTAAAATGGACGTCCTCTAATAAATGCCACTCCTGAGACTTAACCAAACAAGTGCCCGCAATGAAACTTTGTACACAGATGCTCTGTAAGCTGAACTTTAATATACTAACGTCAAAAATGTGGTGTCGGCCGTCAGAGGTCCTAACGTCTAAATTAAATGCTCCGGTAGACGGGCGTTCTCGAATAAAAGTCACTCCTGAGACTAAACCAAACAAATGCCCGCAATGAAACTTTGAACACAGATGCTCTGTAAGCTGAACTTTAATATACCAACGTCAAAAAGGTGGTGTCGGCCGTCATTGGTCCTATCGTCTAAATTAAATGCACCGTTAGACGGGGCGTTCTCGTATAAAAGTCACTAATGAGACTAAACCAAACAAGTGCCCGCAATGAAACTTTGTACACAGATGCTCTGTAAGCTGAACTATAATATACCAACGTCATAAAGGTGGTGTCGGCCGTCAGAGGTCCTATCGTCTAAATTAAATGCACCGTTAGACGGGGCTTTCTCGAATAAAAGTCACTCCTGAGACTTAACCAAACAAGTGCCCGCAATGAAACTTTGTACACAGATGCTCTATAAGCTGAACTTTAAAATACCAACGTCAAAAAGGTGGTGTCGGCCGTCAGAGGTCCTATCGGCTAAATTAAATGCACGGTTAGACGGGCGTTCTCGTATAAAAGTCACTCCTGAGACTTAACCAAACAAGTGCCCGCAATGAAACTTTGTACACAGATGCTCTGTAAGCTGAACTTTAATATACCAACGTCAAAAAGGTGTTGTCGGCCGTCAGAGGTCCTATCGTCTAAATTAAATGCACCGTTAGACGGGGCGTTCTCGTATAAAAGTCGCTCCTGAGACTAAAGCAAACAAGTGCCCGCAATGAAACTTTGTACACAGATGCTCTGTAAGCTGAAATTTAATATACCAACGTCAAAAAGGTGGTGTCGGCCGTCAGAGGTCCTATCGTCTAAATTAAATGCACCGTTAGACGGGGCGTTCTCGTATAAAAGTCGCTCCTGAGACTAAAGCAAACAAGTGCCCGCAATGAAACTTTGTACACAGATGCTCTGTAAGCTGAAATTTAATATACCAACGTCAAAAAGGTGGTGTCGGCCGTCAGAGGTCCTATCGTCTAAATTAAATGCACCGTTAGACGGGGCGTTCTCGTATAAAAGTCACTCCTGAGACTTAACCAAACAAGTGCCCGCAATGAAACTTTGTACACAGATGCTCTGTAAGCTGAACTTTAATATACCAACGTCAAAAAGGTGGTGTCGGCCGTCAGAGGTCCTATCGTCAAAATTAAATACACGGTTAGACGGGCGTTCTCGTATAAAAGTCACTCCTGAGACTTAACCAAACAAGTGCCCGCAATGAAACTTTGTACACAGATGCTCTGTAAGCTGAAATTTAATATACCAACGTCAAAAAGGTGGTGTCGGCCGTCAGAGGTCCTATCGTCTAAATTAAATGCACCGTTAGACGGGGCGTTCTCGTATAAAAGTCACTCCTGAGACTAAACCAAACAAGTGCCCGCAATGAAACTTTGTACACAGATGCTCTGTAAGCTGAACTTTAATATACCAACGTCAAAAAAGTGGTGTCGGCCGTCAGAGGTCCTATCGTCTAAATTAAATGCACCGTTAGACAGATGTTCTCGTATAAAAGTATTAGATTTTCAAGTATCAAGGTTATATAAACTAGATTAGTATATATACTGCAAAATGTTCAAACGTCGTATGGAATTTGGTACTCCAAAGTTTCATTATTTTTAAAACATGAAAAATTAAAAGCATTATAAAAAGTGATAGCTATAAATTCTAGTATACGGAAGTATTTTAGAAGTTATAACATAAATATTACTGCTTCTCTTTTGCGCACTTTTTTAAATGACGTTGTCCTTTTATATCCATGAAAATAATAAGTAAAATTTGTTGGCTAATTAACAATATATTTTTTCTAACCTCACATATATTTCAAAAAACAATTTATTTTATATTTCATTTATTATTTTTATTCTGTTTACTTCTGTTTTTATCTGCAACAATTTATTTTTAAATGTGTCACCAATTATTTTACTATTGTAAAGTTTTGAACTATTGTTGAGGGTTTTTTGTAATCACTGAATTTATTCAGGGTATGTGAATCTTATTTAGAGTTATTATATCGCATGGTTGTATTGTATTTAAATGTCGTGTAATTTAGGACATTAGGGTTTCCCTGATTTTTTTCTAATTTTTCAGAGTCAGATGTGGTTGAGGCTTGAGAAATTTATGTTATTGCTGACACCTGGTAGGTATGAGCAGATGTTATAATATGGAAGAAAAGCTATTTTGTAGACTTATCTCTTTACCCAATACCCCTCACGGAATTTCTGAGAATAGTTTTATAACCCTTACACGTAATTTCATTAGACACATTCAGAAGGGACACGCAAACTCGAGACCGGTTGCCATAAACCTATTGTCTGGTAATGACACCATTTCGAGGAAGGAACCACGTCACCCGAGCCTTTACCTGAGACTACCTCACTGTTAATTCTGTTGTAGTTAAAATATTTGTTCTATTCCATTATTTGAACGTTGATTAATTTGAACTGTAAAAATCATGCAATGCTAACAAACATCTTTGTACAACTTATACATGAAATTAACAAATCGATTACATGGAATAGTAGGCTAATCACGCCAAATATTCTACGTAACAATATACCATATATGACGCCAGGGACTCGCTTATTGGAGAAAGAAAACGTATTATAAGTTTTTAATATTTAAAGCTCGTATGCATTAAACAGAGGTAAACATCAATTTAATACTAACAAATGACCATTATAATTTTCAAAATAGACAAATAGAATGAATAACATGATAATGATGCATTGACTTAAGAGAAAAAATCCTTCTAGAAGTTCTATATTTTTAGAATTAATAATATAATTAAATGGCGGTACCATTACATCAACTCATAGAAATAGTAATACCATTGAAGCATTTATTTCATATTGACTATGTTTAATAAGTCATAAATTGCAAACCTAAAACACGTGGTTTTAACGCACAAACCTCGGAAATTGTTTGCTGCTTAAAATACAAAGTATGACCTCAATATTGGCTTTATATTATAATATGCGTCAGATACGTTTGATAACATACTGTATCGTTGAACTTAATATTTTAGTGCGGAAATATCAAAATACACGTTATTGGCATAAGAATGTATATTTAGAATCTCCTTAAAAATCGAATGGAAAACTACAAATCTGTTTCTGTATACAAAACGTAACACGCGTACGTTCTTACTGTAATTTACTGAAGATTATATAACAACTCCAGATATCTTAACTACACTGAGGGCAGTTTCCCACTGGGGCATCAAAGAGTAGAGGAAAGGTTTATTTTTTACTCATAAATTTAATGTTAATGCCAATTTAAACGTGTTTTAGTTTCTATACGATTCTAAACGTTTAGTAGTGTAAAACACCCAACACTGATATTGCATATATAAAAATAGGGTCGTTGAGATAACGATTCGTAGAGTAAACGAGCTGCCCCCCAAATAAAAGATCCTTCTGAGACTAAACCAAACAAGTGCCCGCAATGAAACTTTGTACATAGATCCTGAATTTTAATGTACAAAATGTATTTGTTAATTATTTGAATAGCGCTCTTTTTATAAAATCACAGTATACAGGGTGATTCAAAACTAAACGGCAATCTCTCGGGAGCTTATTCTATAGCTAAAAACAAGTAAAAAAGTTCATAAAACCATATGCCCGGAAACGCTTCGTTAGCGAGTTACGCCTAGCGAAAGATTTCGCCCGGATTTCAGAACCCTTGGTGAAGTCAGGCCGTATAAAAATGGTAAAGGTAGTTACAAAGATACAAATACGATTGTTTTTTATGTTTTTATATCTGACAAATTTATTAAAATTCGTCCCAGAGCTGTAAATGCAATACTTTCAGAGATATCTTACGTAAAACACAAGAATTGGTGCAAAGAAATAACACATTTTTGTGTTTAACGTAAGATTACTTCCATAAATGTTAAATAAAGGTCATTTTTTTCTTAAACAGATTTGTAGAACATTTAATTCTGAAAAGATTCATGTGAATTACTTAGGAAAAAAATTAATAATAGGTATTGAAATTTAGCTTTATTTAAAAATAAAACAGACGCACAAAAATGCATATTCTTATCTGCATAGAATATTAACTAATGTTTAGGTTGTGAGTAACAACACCACCTTTTTGACGTTGGTATATTAAAGTTCAGCTTACAGAGCATCTGTGTACAAAGTTTCATTGCGGGCACTTGTTTGGTTAAGTCTCAGGAGTGACTTTTATACGAGAACGCCCGTCTAACCGTGCATTTAATTTTGACGATAGGACCTCTGACGGCCGACACCACCTATTTGACGTTGGTATATTAAAGTTCAGCTTACAGAGCATCTGTGTACAAAGTTTCATTGCGGGCACTTGTTTGGTTTAGTCTCAGGAGCGACTTTTATACGAGAACGCCCCGTCTAACGGTGCATTTAATTTAGACGATAGGACCTCTGACGGCCGACACCACTTTTTTGACGTTGGTATATTAAAGTTCAGCTTACAGAGCATCTGTGTACAAAGTTTCATTGCGGGCACTTGTTTGGTTAAGTCTCAGGAGTGACTTTTATACGAGAACGCCCGTCTAACCGTGCATTTAATTTTGACGATAGGACCTCTGACGGCCGACACCACCTATTTGACGTTGGTATATTAAAGTTCAGCTTATAGAGCATCTGTGTACAAAGTTTCATTGCGGGCACTTGTTTGGTTTAGTCTCAGGAGCGACTTTTATACGAGAACGCCCCGTCTAACGGTGCATTTAATTTAGACGATAGGACCTCTGACGGCCGACACCACCTTTTTGACGTTGGTATATTAAAGTTCAGCTTACAGAGCATCTGTGTACAAAGTTTCATTGCGGGCACTTGTTTGGTTTAGTCTCAGGAGCGACTTTTATACGAGAACGCCCCGTATAACGGTGCATTTAATTTCGACGATAGGACCTCTGATGGCCGACACCACCTTTTTTACGTTGGTATATTAAAGTTCAGCTTATAGAGCATCTGTGTACAAAGTTTGATTGCGGGCACTTGTTTGGTTTAGTCTCAGGAGTGACTTTTATTCGAGAACGGCCCGTCTAACGGTGCATTTAATTTAGACGATAGGACCTCTGACGGCCGACACCACTTTTTTGACGTTGGTATATTAAAGTTCAGCTTACAGAGCATCTGTGTACAAAGTTTCATTGCGGGCACTTGTTTGGTTAAGTCTCAGGAGTGACTTTTATACGAGAACGCCCGTCTAACCGTGCATTTAATTTTGACGATAGGACCTCTGACGGCCGACACCACCTATTTGACGTTGGTATATTAAAGTTCAGCTTATAGAGCATCTGTGTACAAAGTTTCATTGCGGGCACTTGTTTGGTTTAGTCTCAGGAGCGACTTTTATACGAGAACGCCCCGTCTAACGGTGCATTTAATTTAGACGATAGGACCTCTGACGGCCGACACCACCTTTTTGACGTTGGTATATTAAAGTTCAGCTTACAGAGCATCTGTGTACAAAGTTTCATTGCGGGCACTTGTTTGGTTTAGTCTCAGGAGCGACTTTTATACGAGAACGCCCCGTATAACGGTGCATTTAATTTCGACGATAGGACCTCTGACGGCCGACACCACCTTTTTTACGTTGGTATATTAAAGTTCAGCTTATAGAGCATCTGTGTACAAAGTTTGATTGCGGGCACTTGTTTGGTTTAGTCTCAGGAGTGACTTTTATTCGAGAACGCCCCGTCTAACGGTGCATTTAATTTAGACGATAGGACCTCTGACGGCCGACACCACCTTTTTTACGTTGGTATATTAAAGTTCAGCTTATAGAGCATCTGTGTACAAAGTTTGATTGCGGGCACTTGTTTGGTTTAGTCTCAGGAGTGACTTTTATTCGAGAACGCCCCGTCTAACGGTGCATTTAATTTAGACGATAGGACCTCTGACGGCCGACACCACCTTTTTTACGTTGGTATATTAAAGTTCAGCTTATAGAGCATCTGTGTACAAAGTTTGATTGCGGGCACTTGTTTGGTTTAGTCTCAGGAGTGACTTTTATTCGAGAACGCCCCGTCTAACGGTGCATTTAATTTAGACGATAGGACCTCTGACGGCCGACACCACTTTTTTGACGTTGGTATATTAAAGTTCAGCTTACAGAGCATCTGTGTACAAAGTTTCATTGCGGGCACTTGTTTGGTTAAGTCTCAGGAGTGACTTTTATACGAGAACGCCCGTCTAACCGTGCATTTAATTTAGACGATAGGACCTCTGACGGCCGACACCACCTTTTTGACGTTGGTATATTAAAGTTCAGCTTATAGAGCATCTGTGTACAAAGTTTCATTGCGGGCACTTGTTTGGTTAAGTCTCAGGAGTGACTTTTATACGAGAACGCCCGTCTAACGGTGCATTTAATTTAGACGATAGGACCTCCGACGGCCGACACCACCTTTTTGACGTTGGTATATTAAAGTATAATTAAAGTATATTAACGGGAATTCTTTGTGGTAAGTAATAAATACGATTAACTGTGTAGATTTTGTGAAAGATCGTTTTTTAATAATTAGTTTTATACTATTATTTCAGATTTTGAATGTTTGTTAGCGCCTTCAGATTGTTGACTGCAAAATTGTTGCACGGAATACAGACGGACGATAAAGTGACGCTAACTTCACGGTGGTAAATGTATCAAGCAGTATAATATCCTACATACTGACGATGTACTCTGTTGTAGACGACAGAAGTGCAGTAATCTCAAACTGAGAAATTGTTCATTTCGAGTAATCGGGTGGACTTTAGTCTGAGTCAACATTATCAAAGTTCTCAGTTCAGTGTTTTATCCAGCTTTTACGTTTTATCAGTACGTTACATTAAAACATTTATTAAAAATTTGTTAGAGCCTAATTAAAATTGTTGCCGTGTTTATAATTTTGCTGTTTGAACAATTCTTAAAGATTGCCTTTCTACGGCTAACATTAACTATGCAAAAGTATGAGAAGTTGGAAAAAATAGGAGAAGGTAAATAGTTTAGGCAAATAAAATATTTAGCTACTCTTTGTTAAACCTTTGTATTTGCGGATTTTTAACATAAACATTAATTTTATTAACTCTTATGACCTTAAGACGCTGAGCATGAATTGAGGTATATTAATCCATACTGTGCTTGTTTAAGAAATAAACATTGGCCAATTGCCAGTAGACTAGGCCTTGTACCAAACATAAATGGTTGATTTTTTGCAAGGTTAGAATTAATTTATAGTTCTAGATGAGTCCAATATCGTCAAATCTTTAACCCTCCATCTGTTAGATGACCAGTGACAAATCGCTAAAATATGTTTCTCCAATGTTGAATGACTAGTCACTCTTCGATTTTTCAGTCATCTAGTATTTAGGCTAATTCAACTTTTGCTATTGAAAATAAATATTAAGTAGAATAAATATTATACCAAATTAGGTGTGATATTTCACTGATTAATTTGATACATCATTTATTGGATAATAATGCGTAGGCCTCATAAGCATGCACCAAAATTATAAACTTGCAATACAAATATTGGTTTGCTGCATTTGGTCGCACACTTCGAGTGAGCTTTTTCCTTATACGGTTTTCGATTAGGAATGAGTTTGGCTACATCTCTGCATTCATAATTTATTTCTCAACAAGATTATCTGCTTCAAAAATCAGTTTGTTGATATATGTTGCAAAGAAAGACCTTTGACGAAACCATTGTTTACAACATTTCTGTGATGTTAGACGACTAGTTTCACTAGTCGCTAGTATTTTGTTGTTTCTTGTAATATTAATAGAGTTGTGTTAGTACCAAACTTTTCCGTGTAAAATTTGCCTTAAGTGGTATAAATATATTCAAAGGATAAGTAAATTACAAGTGTTTATTTTATACTCAAACTTTGTGATTTCGAGAGGATTATAGCCGCCATATTGATGCACCAGCATAACTCATTTTGTATTCTAAACTTTTATTTGTGAATTCTAAGCTTGTATCTATAAACTATACCGTGATCAATGGTTTATTTGTGATTCACTTATTGTACAATAATTTAGTGGCATTCACAAGTTGGTAGTCTAAAATTGTGATATAAAAATCATTATAGCTAGGCCTACACCTTGATTAAAAGTAATGTTTGTTTCATTATTTTTTTATTTATTGAACACTATGAGGGACCCAGTAAATAAGTGAGGTGAACTTTAGACAATTAGTTTTGATTACAATAAATTTATTTCATTTTAACCCTTTTAACCCCAGCCATTTTTCCATGGACTTGCCAGAAAGCCCATGGCGATAAGGGACCGTAGTGCAGAATTGAGGGAAAATACATCTAGTTTTCTTATTTTTGAAGATAATTTTTAGGTTTTTGTTTTAAATTGTTCACAAATAAGTGTACTCTTAGATGTAATAGTTAAAAAGTACTTTTACAGAATGATTTGTTTTTTTAGCGTATTTATTATTTTTTTATTTTTTATAGTTTGGACATACATAAAGGGTAGAAAAAAAATTGTAGCCCCTGAAAAATGAAGCAATTTTGTTGTACACATATTTCTTACTACACACACAAAATTTGAAGATCTTTCCTTGATAAATGCAGGAGATATATCCAATTAAGTGTATTGCTGCATAAGCACTTTTTCATATATTTCCACATACACGTCAGTAGAAGTATACAGATATGTATACTTGTTTTTGCACTTTTGAAATAATAACAATTGTAAAATTACACAAACTAATTGTAATGGTTTGTAAGACTAAAACTTGTTTAATTTTTCAAAAAAGGAAAAGAAATAATATTTACAATATATATACATTTTATATAAACAACTCAATTCATTGTGTTCAAAAATAGCACATTCACCACTAATAATATGGTACTTTGGGATTATACCGACCACACCAGTATGAAGAACACAAAAATATAAATTTATAGAAACAAACATGATAGAACGAAAAAACAACTCTTTAATTACAAAATTACAAACTTACAAGCATTTCCAGGCATTGTGATCGGTATTGTTGTCGCTGTTATCTTATCTTTCTCGAGAATCCCGATTACGACAGGCCATGCGGCATCACATGATTTGCACGGTACATAATTGCCTTTCCATTACAATTCAATTTATATTTCTGATCAGATCCTCTAGAATTTGATATTTTACTGATAGGTACTATCTCGATGGATGTTTTTCTTTCATTGACATCAGCGCGAAGGCATGGCACTCGCATTTTGGGTGGCGGAGTGTGATCAAGAATAAAAACAAGTTTTGGGTGTTTTTTCAATAAAGAGTTTAGTTTTAGTTTGATCATGTTTGTTTTTATTGAATTTTTGTGTTTGGAGAAATGTAGAGGTAAAACACGGAAGTACAACAAAGCGACGCACCAGGTGAACGGGCGGCGAGACTCTGCAATCACGTTATCTACTAGACCGCTCGACGTTGACCTCTGTCTGAGGATGGGGAGGGGTTTGCGATAAGACAATTCCTGTTTTATATTGACGAAATATTGTTCTACGCTAATCTAGTAATCAGTAGAAGCAAAATGTCAAATAACGATTCATGTCTGGGTGTGGTCGGTATAATCCCAAAGTACCAAGTGTTTATCAAAGTGTTTTCACTCACTGGTAACTTTTCTCTACGACGTTTACTCATGTTTTTTTACTAATAATACAATAAATCACACGAAAAACAACCGCTTTCAATCATGCAAACTAATTGAGGTTATAAGTCAGCATACAACAACAATGCAACTGAAGTCGTCTGACAGCTGACATCGACAAATAAACTACGCTCAACGACGACGAAATACAATGCCAATTGGAAGGTTTATTGTTTTTGCATGTAGCCCGTTGCTTCACTGACTACTATACCGAAACTGATGGCATTTGGACATATTATTAGCCAGCTACATTAAATTCTCGAGACGTCCGGTATATCGGACGTTGGGCATTTTAGCTAGACCACCTCTGTCCGATATATCGGACGCCGGGGCTAAAAGGGTTAAGCATTTTCTGTCAGTAAGCTATATTATGTGTTTTTACAACTTTTATTTCTTGGCAAAATACTTCACAAACATTTTTAGATATTTTAGTATAAAAAAACAAAAAATACATTTTTATTTTCAGAACTTTTACGCTCTGCATCATAGAAAAGGTCTCAAAATATAATAAGCATGTACAGAAAATGTCTAAAAATATTAGAATGTGAATATTATGTCATTTGTTGTATAAACAAAATTTTACTATTAACCAAAAACAATGTTCAAATTTGGTTTAAAGTTGTATGTTTTGCATAAAAAACACTTTTTAAGATATTTTGGATATTTTTGTTTGGCTTTTAGTTTTTTTTCACTTATAATGGAAAAAAATCCTAAATTTAAATAAAAAAAATTAATCCAACTGCATATAAATGTTCCTTGTTTCATACAAAAAAATAAAATATATAATAAAATATTCCTTTCCATTGAAGGTGTTCTCCACTGCTTCCACTAAGCTGTGGAGAGCGGTGGTAGTTGATTTACCTTCTACATACATATGTTGAGATATATACTGAGTGGGTGTACTAGTGAGATTCTATCTCTAATGTGTCTATTGATTATTTTTCAATACTTTTCACCATGAAGGAAGTTAAGCTTTATGGGTCTGTACGAGTTAGGTTGAGTCGGATCCCTATCTTTTTTCCGTACTAACACCACAACTGCCTTCCTCCAGTTCTTTGGAATAATTCCTAGGGCGTAGCTGCTTCTGAACAGAATAATCAGAGTATTTAATAAGATGTTCAACCCTTTTTGAAGAAAGGCAGGAAAAACTCCATCATAGCCAAATACCAAAAATTCCCAATTTAATTGTATTCTTAAAGAAATGGCAACTCTTGACGTGCTGAGGATTTGATCGATGAGATGTATAAAGCTGTGTAAGGGCAAAGGACGTGCATCTAGGTGGAAAATGATAAAATATTATTTATTTTCTAATTTCTCTATTGTTAGAAAAATGATAATAACAAAATGATTTCTGATTTTATTGTTATTTAATGCCATAAATATTTTTTTTCCTGAAGGACGATTGTAGATTCTACACTTAGTCCTCAGGAACTTAAATGTCTTTTCGTTTCCGTTACGTTTGTTTTACCCTCAAATCTGAGTTTTACACAAAAGCCTGTTAAATTTGTGGGTTCTTGATCTCTGATTTCCTTTGGGGCCAGGAAGAAAGTGTTGCCTTTTGCTTGTTTTCATAAATAGCAGAACATTCCAACAACATATATTGTGCTGATACTTGAACTAATATTGACAGCTTCTCCACAGAGTCTGTATTCATCAGACTGGCTTAATCCAACCTGTATTAGATATTCCCAAAAGAAGCAGTGTCCTGTTAATGTACCGAGTTCCACTTGTGCTTACTTAATCCACCCTTTAGCATTAGGAGAGAGCAACATTTTTGTTGTCTGAGTTCTCTAGGCCTTGGATATGATCCTCTGTTTCCCATGCACTTACTACAGCTCTGCCCTTATAAGGAAGCAACCCCACAGCCTGACTCCTTTCCTCAATAAGCTTCCAGGGCCTTTCTTGGCTAAGGATTTGCTATTTAATTTCTAAGAATAACTTCATTTGCCTGGCACCCAACCAGGAACTACGTTGAACTGCTGTTTATCAAATTTAATTAACTTATCTTTTATTATAGGTAATAAAAATGTTTAAACTTGTATGAAACATATGTAATAGTTAACCAATTAATTACAGGAACGTATGGAACAGTTTTCAAGGCCAAGAATAGAGAAACACTTGAAATAGTAGCTCTTAAAAGGGTCAGACTCGATGATGATGACGAGGTGAGTTTTTATATGTCTTAATAATTTTTTAATACACTATACTATCGATCGAACAGGAATTTCACAGGTTAATATAATCAGCAGAATTGAATTAAGGAGTAGCTTGATTACAGTCTCCACTGAGGGACGTTCGTATGATGAGCTATGTTAATAATAAAAGGTTTGGTTACTCAACTTGATTGTTAAAACTATGCACAAAACTCTTACATTTTAGTAAATTTTACAAAATATGAGTATAACAGATGCCCACTGGATAACTGTAAGACGTTCTGTAACCATATAAATTTAAATATAGAACAAAATACAGTATCTTTAAACTTTTTTATGAACTTAACACCTACAATGCCAATTTTGGATAAAGTTAACATTACGTACACTGAACACAATAAACCAACTAATGAAAATGAGTCTATATTGAAACGAGTTTTTTCCTTACATTACTTTTAAAAGGATTCAAGAATCTTAGTTACTTTTCAAGTTATTTTTAAATAATGAGGTTTGATTACAAAACTGATTGTTGACCATATGACTTTGTTAATGAATATTAGTGTCCATGTTCCAACATGGTGGATTAATTGAACCAAAATCTTGAGCTGTTTTACATTAATTTATATTCATTTAACTTAAAAGTTTTGTATTTCCTCCAGTTGAGCACACCTTGCAGATTTGTACATTCCTACACCACTATTGGCATGTCACCTCCTCTTTGTTGACCTTGAGTTAGTTCCTGTCCTTGCAACCCTGTTGATTTGATCAACTGTGCAATTCACAGTTTTAGTCCAATTCCATTACAGTTGTTATTATAGCTTTAGTTAACTCTTTTACTGCTGACTTCCGGTATATCAGACACCTATCTTTTTTTACTGGATATTGTTATGTCCAAATCCTTAAATATTCTGTATTTTGGTCATTTAGGTGCGAGGGTTAGAGAGAAACGCTTTTGAAGTACTGGATTTATATTTTCGTTCTCTTTGATGAAACTTACCAACACATGTGGCATGCTAAAGGGGGGTACATGCCACCTGCTTTGTACAGCATAGATGTTGAAATATTTTAAGTGTATAGACATTACATTTTTTTTACTCTGTAATGTGTAGTGTGCTTTTTGTAAACTTTAAGCACTTCCTTATTCTATCAATAGAATGTCCAAAATCTGGACTAGGCCTAAATAGAAAAAAAATTGCTTATGATATCATAATATTAAAAATAAATGTTCATGTGCTAAACACACTTTTTAACTTTTTGTAATCAACCTTAATTTTATTTTAATTACAAATTTGGTTCACATTAACATTTGTTATTATTGTTTGTAAACTACCAGTTAAATAGAGTAAATACATCTTAAAATTACTCAAATTCAATGAACAATAAAAAAAGATACATTTAGTTTTTATGTTTGGCATTTTCCCCTTTGGCAATTTTGGCTAGTACATTATAAATACAACGCTGGCAGTAAAAGGGTTAATACTTTTTTTGCAAGTTCAAAACAAATTACAAGTAAAGTTCTCAACTTTTGTTGGCTTTATCAAATGCTCTGTAAGTTAGGCCTACTATCACTAGGTCCTGGTGACAATTTTTCTGGTTTAGAATACCTACCACACATATAAATAATCACATGTCATTCAAAGAGTAAATTGTAAACTATCAACAATAAGCCTAACTTTAAATCTGGACTTTTTCTCTCTAGGGTGTTCCGTCCTCAGCTCTCCGGGAGATTTGCCTGTTGAAGGAGCTGAAACACAAGAACATTGTGCGTCTGTATGACGTGCTTCACAGTGACAAGAAACTGACTTTGGTGTTCGAACACTGCGACCAGGACCTCAAGAAGTACTTTGACAGTCTCAACGGCGAGATCGATCTGGACGTTGTAAAATCATTCATGTGAGTATTTTTTAATCTAACAGCAGAAATGTCATGTTTGATACGATTAGATTTTAAAGAGAGTATAAAGGACTCATAATCCCCAGCGTGTCAACCTAATCATATTGTGCACCCCAGGTTTCATTAGTAGGGTCTGCCCACCCCTATACTTTCAGTGAGATCCAAGAGTCCAATGCTGACTTCAAATTCATCACCTTTCAAATTCAATTTCATTTCATTCATTTCAAATTCATTTAGTGATGTAAGTTGGGTTAGTACCCAGTGGGGTGAGGGGAGGGTGTAAATATAAATAGGTAATTTACTCAATATTCATTATTTAAATAAACAAAACTAGGGTACGGTACTTTTAGTGTTTGAGTTTTATACAACACTTAGTTTTGATGAAGTATAGATCAAACTAAGATTGAAACAGTCATTTGATGTCTTAAATTGAAATTAGCAACAATATTTATCCTTCCAAATTAAAAAAGTGTCTGCGTATTTTTGAATATTTCAAACGTTTTCAACGTTGTCTTCCTCCTGTTTAAATGGTTTTTAAAGTATTTTTATTTTGTGTAAGTGTACTTTAATAATTTAAAGTCCTTTTTGAATACTGGTGAAATAATAACAAATAAATTGACACAACTTTAAAAGAATGAACAGAACGCAACGAAAGTGTTACTGACCAATTCAAAAAAGTAATCTCATAAAATCTGTTATTATACTACATGTTAAAATGTAAAATTGACTACTCAGTTTGTTTACAAATTTGTGTATTCGCAATTTTCTCTTTGCCATCTTGTATCAATAAGATAAATGTAAAACTGATTGCATTACGCTCTGCTAAATTATCCAACTTAATGTTACATATAGAGAAATAAATCTTCGTGCAAAATTTGAAAACTGACAATTTGGTGAATTTGTCCTCAAGACCATTGTGTGGAAAAAACAGATAGGCAGAAATAAAATATTTCTAGCCCCTCAAGTGGTAGGCTTTTTTAAACGTTCAGTCAGTTAGGTACCATAGTTTGACGCCATTACACTTCTTTATGCTGTTGTAAATAAAGAACTTTTGACTATTTGACTATTGACTATTGACTATAGTTGGCTTTAATTGTTAATTACTGGAAAATATCAAATAGGATGTGGGAGAAGAAAGTGCTTGCTACTCAGAATAGGCCTAATAACAATATTCATTCAAATACGTGTGGAGGATTTTTCAGTTTATTTTTTTTATTAGAGAGTAGATGAATCTTCCTTTAAAAATTAAATTAAACCATTTTTTCAGAACTTTTTAGTTTGGACTGGGTAGACCCATTTAACCCTCTCCCGCTTGCAAGGCATGAATCGGCATAGCCACTGCAGCCTAAACGGCACAGATCGGCACGCACTGCTTTATCTACTAGAGCCGATAAGTGCTGCGCTCGAGTAGCAATAGTTTGTACTACTACAGGTTGTTTGCTATCAGGAGACCATTTACTTTACTTTTACAGTAGATTTATTCCATTATTTTGCTATTTATATTAGTTGTGCAGAAACAATGGCGGGTTGTAGTCGTACACTTCGTGACAGTGAAATCGATCTCGTTATCAGTAGTGATTGCGACGATTCAAGTGAGTGTAGTGATGTACCAGAGCTTTGTGAAGTGGTTGGTGGCATTGAGGATGTAGTTCGGAGTGATCACAGTGGCAGGGGCAGTGACGGCGTGCCAGACAATGATCTTCACCAAGTAACTGCGCAACAAACAACCCGGCGCCCAGCTGTCCGTGTGCCCCCTCCCTGGTCTCATACAATCAACTTCATTGAACCAATATATAGTTAAATAATTAATATATATAATTATAGTTAATTACAATGACAGAACGTATGTAAGTTGAGGCGCCGCGTATTTTGACCGAGCGCGACCGGCAGAGCGAATTAATTGAGGTTACAAACACCGTGAGCGCCTGGAAACAATGCGAGCGGGAGAGGGTTAATTCTATTTCTTAATTTTCTAAACTTAATTTTTGTTCCAATTATAATTTATGTGAATATTAATAACTTAATAGCGCTTCAACAACTCTGAAAAATCCCAAAGTTTAACTTACTTCAAAAAGGAGTTCTCATTCAAATTCAGAATATCTGGGCATTTTTGGATATTGTGTATTTACCCTGATTCATAAATTCCTGGGTGTTTTACAGCCCTACCTGGATGTTAGGTTTGGAATAAATTTCTTCTACCAATCTCAAGCCTTTCACAATCCACAGTAATGTGATTAGCAGTCTCCTCTGACTGATTACATACTCTACACTTAGGGTCTTCAGTAGTGAGTTCTAAGGTGCTCAGTAGTGAGAAGTGAGAGAAATTATCTTTATCATAAGGCATTTACTTAGATTCATCAGCCAATTTATTCAGTTCGTGTCAGTGCCTCTGATGAGTTTCTTACCAAATGATTGCCTAGAAATTGTTACAGTTTTGTTTTGAAAAGTTAATAGTTCATATTATTTTATGTTTGTTTATAAAAGATTAATAAATAACTTAGGAGTTTATACCATATAAGTAGCATTGGTTCATACTAATTGAGCTTACTGCCATTGGTTTGCAGCTATTTGAGCGCATATAATTTAGTTTGATTATTTCTATTCTGAGCAGTTCATTTTGCTGACCACTTGTTTATTTATAGTAATTCACTTAGGCAATCCTGAATTTTGGTGTAGGCAATGGTATAGGAAGGAATTTAATAAATAACATACACGTATTGTTAAACTTGTAATATTTACAAATATCATTCATTACTCTTCATTAAAAAATCAGTCCTTTCTTCATGTTGATGGTATTTACTTTTTTCCTTTACATTTCGCATTATTCCTCTTAATGCCTGCCTCTCCTTCAACATTTCTCAGTCTAAACTTTCCCGTTCATCTTGTTCATTTGCCCACACTACAGAATTGAAACTTTCCTTCAATATTTTCTCTCTATATGTTAGGAATAAACTACTTTTATTTACATTAAGACATGAACATAACATAAATATAAAATTCTCTACAGTACGTTACTAATTGATGAAATTTATATTGAACTAACAAAGATGAAATGTGAATAATTTTTTTATGTCGGTTTTAATGAAGATTAAGAGGCATTCTTCAGTTCATGAAGTAGGAATATATTATAATAAATTACTGTATTTTTCATGGACATAAAAATATCTAAGGCTATTTCTCACAGTTTTGGCTAATATACAAGTTCCAGTTGCTTGACTAAGGTCATTTTCAAGATCTGTAACAGTTGAAAACTGAATTAGAAGTACATTAACTCGTAAAAATCTGTCTACTATGTACATGGTGGACCTCGAGCGACCTTTTCCTGGTCTTCTGTGAAGAGTGCCTTGCTCCTGGTACAATCTTTAAACAACTGAATGACTTACACCTAACCGTCTACCCAAATTCTTTGGGAAACACCTTTTAGTATCAAAGTTACTGCTCAACTGACTTCTGTATCGGACAAAACCCGTCTAAAACCCACCATTACAATGAAAACCAAGCAGAACAACCATCAAACATCAACTGATCAACATCTAAACTGACACAAGTTCAGCAAGTTATAGAACTACACCTGAATTTTTCCTCATGTCATTCTTTTTTGGACCTGATAAGCAAATCAGCAGTATTTATCTTTAACAGAACTATTCGGAAATTAAAAAATTACTTATCTTTCTCATCAAGATACTATCTTTATCTGCAGACAAAGTAATACTCTCTCGTGTATTTATATTTATCCTACACCAAGCAATAGAAGTGATCCCTTAATTTTTTTTGAGATGTGTAGTTAAGCATTAGCAACAACTACTTTATATTCACTTCACTGAATAACTAATGCGTAAAGGGATAAGATTTGAGTTTCATGTTTGAAGAAATTTATTTAGACATCTGCGAACAACATCAAATTGTACATACATTATACTTCACCATTTTATGTTCTATTGTCTGATTTTTCAGGTTTCAGTTACTGCGAGGTTTAGCGTTCTGTCACAGCCATAATGTTCTACACAGAGATCTTAAACCACAGAACCTTCTTATCAACAAGGTACAGTCCCTAGGTTCTTCTTAACTAAGTAGTTAACTATTCATATTATTTCCGCAACTCCTTTCATTTAAAATATGGAATCACTATATATCACGTTATAGTGTAACTAATTTATTTCAAACAGAATATTGATGTTTTGGTTATTCAGTAAATACAGTGATCACAACTTTAACCCTATCCTGGTCCAAAATCATGCAACATGCTTCTGATGCTATAAACTGAATGATTCAGCTGCTCTGTTGTGGGAGAATATTTTCATATTTTTGTTATTTTAACCTCTCTATTCAAACAAAACTTGTAAATATCATACATTTCTGCAGCAATTCATTGAAGGGAATAAAACCGTTTTAAACACCGTAAGTGATGTAGTTGTATAGACAATAGACAATAGACAATATACTTTATTGACATGTTCTTTGAGAACAGTACATAGCGTCAGTTATACAGGTATAAGGTAACAATTTTTAGCTGTTTGTAAATTCTTCTTCTGTGTAAAAAGGTCTCTCTTGGAGCCACAGAGTCAGTTGTTTCTTGAAGCGGTGAGGTGGTTGGTTCTTTAAGTGCTCTGGAAGGTGGTTGAAGTAGGCGGCTCCTTTATAGGATGGTTTCCTCTTGTATAGGCTCAGATGGTGTGGGGGCAATGCGAAGTCCGAGGCATGTCTAGTGTTGTGCTGGTGCAGATCTGAGTGTCTTGGCTGTGATGTTTTTACAGTGTGGAAGATTACTTCTCTTATGTAGAGTGATACGACTGTCAATATTTTAAAATTTTTGAAGTGTTCTCGGCAGCTGTCACGGTAGTTAAGGCCTGCGAGGCATCTAATTGCCCTCTTCTGGTTGATCAGAACTCTCTCAAGGTTGGTTTTGGATGTTCCTCCCCAAGTGGCAATGCCATATCTCAGGTGTGATTCGAAGAGAGCAAAGTAAGCTACCTTGGCCGTGTCTGTGCCACTTATTTGTTTTATTCTACGTATAACATAGTTTCCTGCAGATAGTTTTTTGCACAGTTGATCTATTTGTGGCTTCCATGACAGTTTATCATCAATTATGATACCAAGGTGTCTGGTGGTGTTTTTTATTTCTAGGTCTGGGAGCGTCAAGTTAAGGTCTCTGCGTAGATTGCTGAAGGTCATCTGAACTGTTTTTTTTATTATTTAAGACAAGGTCATTTCTGGTACAGAATAGTTTTGTTTTATTGAAAGTGGCAGTTGTGTTTCTCTGGAGTATTGCTATTGATTTATTTGCTATTGTTAGTGCTGTGTCGTCTGCATACATGACGGTATGACAGATGTCTCCTAGCCAGTTGGGCATGTCATTTGTAAGTAGGAGGAACAAGACTGGCCCCAGAACCGATCCTTGTGGTACACCCCTTTGTGTGTCAGTGGTTTTTGATTGACATTTCTGTAGTATGTTGTTTTCAGTGTAATTTACTTCCACAAACATCTTTCTATCAGTCAGGTAGCTACGGAACCAGCTTTGAGCTTTTCCTCTTATACCAAGGTTTCCTAGTTTTTGGAGTAGTTGTTCGTGATTTAGGCAATCAAAAGCCTTACTGAAGTCTAGGAAGAGGCAGGTTGCTGTGCAGCCTTCTTCCAGTTGATCTATAATGTATTCTATGAATTGTATTAAGGCTGTGGATGTTGATCTGCCCTTTAGGAATCCGTGTTGTTGGTAAGTAAGAAGTTTGTTTTCCTCAAGGTAGTTTAGGAGTCTGTGTAAGACAACTTTTTCTAAAATTTTTGAAAAAGTAGAAATGAGTGAAATAGGTCGATAGCTGTTTGTGTCATTATGTGGTCCGGCTTTGTACTTTGGGTAGACTTTAGCTATTTTTAATTGGTTGGGGAAAATTCCTTGTGAAAGAGATTTGTTAGTTATAAGGGTGAGTGGTCTTAACAGTTCGTTTTTACATGCTTTTACAAGTTTAGCTGATATGTGATCTGCTCCAGATGAGGTTTTTGGTTTTAGGGAGTCTATGATTTTTAAGATTTCATTAGTTGTTGCTGGTTTGAAGTGTAAGTTCTGCTTTATAGGTGGAGGTGGTTCATAGTCATCGGGGTCTGGGTTCGGATTAAGATCAGAGTTTTGGAGTGTTCTGTGTGCCACAGTTGAGAAAAATGTGTTGAAACAGTTTGCCACTTCTGCTGGTTGTGTTATAATGGTGTTGTCCATGAGGAGGAGCAATTCTGTGTTGTTGTCAGTTTTAGCCTTACGCTGGTTATTTACCACTTGCCATAACGCTCTGGACCTGTTGTCAGCTTTGTTTATATATTCTGCCATATATTCTTTACGTAGCGATTTTAGTTTAGTGTCGTAACTCTTTTTCCTTGCAGCCGTCTCCATTTTGTCTTCTGCTCTTCCTGTGCATTGTTCCTTTTCCAAAGCTTTTATGTATTCACTTTTTAATTTGGCACATTCCGTGTCCCAGCACTGCCTTAAGCCTTTGTTATGTCTGGTTGCGCAGGTTTTTAATGGGCAGGTTTCATCTAGAATAGATTGTGTGATAGTGTGGAAGGTGTCATACAAGTCGTTTATGTCCTCTTGAGCATGGAGAATGACCCAGTTTTGGGTTTGCAGTCTGGATTTGAAAAGTTCTATTGTTTTCTTGCTGAAAATTCTTTTTCTTTCTTTGAAGCTTTCTTTTATTTTTGATGTGATTATTGTGGCTGATTGGGCTGTATGGTCAGAAAGTCCGGATGAGATAACCGATGTGTTTATCAATTGTTGGTCAATGTTAGTGCATATCCAGTCTATTGATTTAGAGGTATCTCTGGTGATACGTGTGGGTGGTAGGTTCATTCTTGTTATCTGATAAGATGTTAGGAGCTCTTCGAGTTTGGATTTGTCATTGCTTTCAGTCAGGCTGTCCACATTGATGTCTCCTACAAGCACGATCTTTTTGTGTGACTCTAGAGATCTGTCGAGTTGTTCTGTAAGTATGTCAATACCTTGGTCTAAGTTTGCGTTGGGAGGTCTGTAGACTCCGAGTATTCGTAGGCTTGTTTTCTTTGTTTTTATCTCGAAGAGAGCTGTCTCGCAAATAAGCTCGCTCTCATCTCCACTTGTGTATATGAGATTAGTGTGCTGTTTGAGGTCATCTTTTATGTATCCTGCCACCCCTCCTTTGATATGGTTTTTCCTGGCAAAGCCACCTACAAGTGTATAGCCATCAATGCGGGTGTTTTCCAGGTTTTCTTTGGTCAAGCCGTGTTCAGTTACTATTATAAGGTCCGGGTTTTCCTCGCTTATGAAATGAGTAAGTCTGTCAATTTTGTTGGATAGCCAATTTACATTTTGGTGCATGATTTTAATTTTGTGTTTTGTATAAGGTGCTGAATTTTCCTCGATGTTGAGTTCTGTGTCTTTGTGGGTTGTTAGTTCTGTACATGTTGCTATTTTCTTTTCCTTTCGGAGTTTATGAACGTCCTTGTTACAAAAATGGTTTTTTCTTTGTCCCTTGTCCTTCGAGTGCAATCTAAAAAAGAGGTTTTGTTTGTGTTAATTTGCAGAGTTGCGTGTCTCTGTTTAGTGTCCTTATCTTTTGTAGTATTTCCAGTCTCTGAGGATTTATCCGAGTGGTCTTTAAGTTCCAATAAATGATCTGGTTCTGGGGAGGCTTGATTGTGATATTCAGATATTACTATTTCATTGGGATCCTCTACTTGGGTTTTCATCTCCCTTACAGGAAATTTCCTTTTCAAGAAGACTGGAAGCTCTGGTTCGCTTCCATCATCGTATTTGTGTATTTCAGGTAATACTATTATGTTGTTTGGGCTGTTTGTTTGGAATGGCGATGTCGGATGTGGCGGAAGGGTGGTGTTGCAGACTTTTGAGTGGGACTCTTCTGGTTCCTTCAGGTTCATGGTTGGTGAGGTGTTTCCCTTTCTCAATGTCAAAGGGGGTGAGGGGTTCTGTATCAACAAGGTTTGGGGGTGAGTTTTTTTCAATTCTGCTTGTTGCGGTTTTGAGGTGTTTTCCGTGTGTGGAGGTTGAAAGTGGTCAGCTAGGTCCTGGCTTGCGTGCGAGTTCATCAGTCTTATCCACTTGCTCAGCGTGTCATCTCCAGTGGGGGTGAAATAGATAAAAGATTGAGTGTGTCTGGAGATGGCAACAATACAGTGTGGTAGGGAGTCATATATGTCTTCTTTTTTCCTTGATGTTCGTATGACTGCTACATGCCCTGCTTGTTTGCCTTGAAATTCATGCACTGTTGACACATTAAAGCCTAGGTTATTAAGTGCTCGTTTTTCAGCCTGTTTGAATACAAGGACTTTATAAAGGTCTTTGTCCAATTGCAGCTCTTTTATGTCTTCCAGGTACTTTAGGCTCGTCTCGTTTTTCACAGGGTTGCAGGTTACCATTCCTTGTTCATAATAAGATGCTAAGAGGGTGGTGATACTGTTAGTACATCTATATGAGAAACTTAGGACTTGTGTCACCTCAGCCACTCTTGTGATGTCATAGTATGTCATGTTGTAGTTTGTCCTGTTTATGAAAGGTATTTGTTGTTTATCTCCCACCAGTAGTGCCTCTTTTACTCCGGCAATCGCACAAGCAAAGAGGATTTCTCCAGCATGGAGCATTAAGGCTTCATCTATAATTACCCTGTTGTATCTTCCTCCTTTTTTTATGTGGTCTGTTAGATTTATTATGAAGGAGTGCACTGTTCTGCATGAGTCTTTGATATGCTTATTATTGTGTGGTTGGGTATTTTGTTTTAATTTTAGCCGATTTCTAAAGTCATTTGCTCCCTCCCTGGTTGGGAAAAGGACCAGGTCATTTTTTGAGTGGTTGTTTATAATAAACGTTGTTTTGCCACATCCGGGCACGCCTTGGACAAGTTGGAGTTTTATGTCAGTGTTCTTGTCTATGTCAACATTTTTTATGCCACCATAGAGCGCCAACTGATTCATCACCTCGGTTTCTCCTGAGACCAGAATTATTTTGTTTGCTGGCCTTGTGTTGGCATCGACTGTGTATTTTGAGTTGTTGTAAGTTAGTTTAATAAATCGAGTGCCGTCAAAGCCGTAGCAGTACTGTTTTGTTGGTTTTAGGCGCAGCAGAGGTTGACCGGTACTGAGGTCAATTATGTCATAAGCTATTTTTGACGCTGCGATCTTTGTTTCTAGTGCTTGTATTGAGAGAGAGAGAGGGCCTTTGTTCAAGGAGTTGGCCTTATAGAATTCAGCAAAGGATTTTAGTAAGGCCCCTTCTGCTTGTCTCCAGGCATTTTTTTGTTCCTCCATTGCTGCTTTAATGAAGGCTTGTGTTTCAGTAATTTCTAGATTTTGATCTTTAGCTGTAGTATTTGTAGTCGCAGGCAATTTGTCATTGTTGAAGTTTGCGCCTCTTCTTCTCCATGTGCTGTATATGGTTGGGTCATTTTCGCTGGCTATTCTTGAAAGGCTGAGTTGGTGTTTAAAGCAGGTATCTAGTATGGAGTCAATGGTTTTCTTTATTTTTTTGTCACTTGTATAGATTCTATATCTGTGCAGGTAGGCATTACTATTGAATTGAAGTACAACTTGTAGTATTTCTTCTGTGCTGGCTTTATTTGGCATTATTGGATGCCACAGTTCGTTTATGCTGATGGTGAAAAGTATTGGAAATTTTATGCAGTCATTTACCGTTTCCATGAATTTGAAGAGCTTTGATTTCCAGTTGTTGTGTTGTGAGGAGTAACAGATTATGCTGTATGGTTTCTTGTCATGTATATTTATGTTTGCAGCAGAGATTCAGGTAAGTACTGATGTGGTATATACGAGATATACTCTCATGTTTTTCCAGTTGAAACCGAAGATCATATGATCGTTCTTGATTTATGAGGTAACCCGGATATTTTGTCTATTGGCGGACGTATGATGTGGCAACTCGCCCTTTGTTATGAGGTATGGGTGGAAGTGAGGAGGCAGAAAAACTGTTTTACCAATTGCTGTCCGCTACCCTCCTCGTTTTAATACTGCGTAGTGAATAAACGTGTCATCGACCCTTGAATCTGTCATCTGCTGATATCATTGTGAAAATGTTTCTTTGTATTTAGCTTTACAAAAATTAAAAATCATTATCTTTGGAACTATTAAGTCTGCCATAGCACCATTCTCACTTTATTTGGGTTACTAATTATGATCTAATAATAAATAATTCTAGTAATATCCTCTTTTACTCTATTGTGTTTGACAAAAACTTCTTTAGACAGTGTCCCTCCTCTCCATTTCCCCAAATCTATTCCACCTGACTTCCGAAAATCTTGTCTTCCGGGCTAAATTATTTTTTTAACAAAATAAAAGAAAACAGTAAAAAGTTACTGCGACTAAGCATAGATGGTAATTCTCTCATATATGCACCTTTCAGAATGGAGAATTGAAGCTGGCAGATTTCGGGTTGGCCCGAGCGTTTGGTATCCCAGTGAAGTGCTACTCAGCAGAAGTGGTAACTCTCTGGTACCGACCACCCGATGTTCTCTTTGGTGCCAAATTGTACACTACTTCCATTGACATGTGGTCAGCTGGCTGCATCTTTGCCGGTACGATAAAATCTATTGACACTTCTAGTCTTAGTTAAAGTAATGTTTTGTGTACACTTTGAATTAATACAATTATTCTTATTTTTACGATTTTGAGATATACTTTCAACAGACAAACCAAGAAATGTTAAATGTTATTGTCACGTTTGGTAAATGTTTAGTTATGTTAAATAATTGTTTAGTATACTGTCTAATTAGTTAGACATATTAATAATAGAAAAGGTTTACTATATTGAGAACCTTAAATTTTGTTTTTGGAAATAATTGAATTGTTAATTGGCTATATGATTTTATGGTCTATCTGCACACATGTCTTGTAATAGATGAAGTTCACAATAAAATCATTAAAACTAATTCACCATTCGTTGATTTAATTTTTAATATATGAAATTGATTGAATGAAGGCAATGGAAATACCACAATAGGTACTGCCTTTATTCGTATTATTGGAATGAAATTAGTTGAACTTACATCTTGTAACTTCCACACATTTTCTCTATCTGCAGGTTCTTATTCTGTTAAAATGGAATTGAAAATGGTTTTCTAGATACAGAAAGTAAGATATACATTACTGTACTGACTGTCTGAACTGCCCCAAATGAAGTTTAAATCAAGAAAAATACAAGGGATTCAACAACAGCCTTCTTTAGTTGTATAGAAACTTCACAAAATGTGTTTGCTTCAATCCTATTTGTGTAAGCAGGTCAAGAAGGGAACCCTTTTAACTGGCAAATATACCTTTTCTAGATTAAACGTATTTAACAAATAAATTGTAAAAATGAAATGTGATGGTATATAAAATCATTTAAATTTAGAAGGTAAATATCCTTTTGATTTGAGTTTATTTCACTGGAAATTTCATCCATGAGAAACTTTCGGAGCTATTTATTTTAATTTAAGATCTTTACTGCTGGTCTATACTGAGTGGGACCAAACCGAGTACCCATCCTCTGCACTGTAAGATGTCTACCACAGTCTACCAACGCGTTGAGGATACAAGGTGGTATCAGAAAGTTCTCGGTCTGTACTCACCATTTTTTTGACGTAATTGTTTATCAACCATTTAATTTATCAGCCATCATAAAACTTCCTACATAATTATAACATTATAAAGCAAAACTTGTAGACATAACCTAACCCCTCACAACAAAGAAACTAGGCACGACTCAGCGGCTGTTGCAGCAGAGGCTACTGGCGCACTGCCTTTAAAATAATTATGAGTACAGTGTGGGAACTTTCTGATACCACCTCATACAACAGTTCAAATTGTAAGTTAAGCAGCTAAAAGAAAGCAGGCCAGTTTTAACTTCAATTAGGATAGTGTTATCTACGCTGTATACAATAACTATAGTGTATGTTCATTTTCTTTGCCACAAAAAAACAACAATCACTTTAGAATTATCACTGTCATTTAACATTGAAACTGGCAGTAATGTTTTCCTCGTCAGGCCATTTTTAATATATTGTACCTGTACTTTAAAATTATTTTTTACAGAAGAATGTTGGAGATAATTATGGTATAAAAACATGCATAAACCATTAAAAATAACATGACTTCACTAAATTTTTTTTAAGTAGTGGGACTGAACACCCGGTGAAGTGTGATAATATAATAAATGTTAGAATTTAAGAAAGCCAATTTATTCTTTATTTTATTTAGTTTCAGAAATTATATAACATTATCCAAATTGTCTTGAAGAAAAATTAAATATATTGTAAAAACCTCAAATAGTACATGAAAGGTTTAATTTGTTTCTATGGGTACAGTTATTATTTAAATGTAAAAAATATAATTGTTGTACTAAGTATAAAAGTCCAAAATATATCAACATGTAGAGAATTATACACACCACAAACTAATAATTAAATGATAAACTATTTTTTTTTAGTTTTTGTAGGTATCTAAATGTGTTATTGTGGGCATGATCATTTTCAAAAATTAAAACGTATGTTTTGATATGGACATATTTCACTGATTATATTAATTTTAAAATAAATAAATACTAATTTTGAATTTTTGCTGAAATATTGGCTTAGTTTAGGGTTTCAGAAAGCATAAAGGAAAACCTAGGTGTCACTGTCAAAGCCTCGCTTGTTTAAGTCTGACAGGTCAACAAGTTCTCTAATGTCAAAAATTAGCAAAATGTTAGGACATTATTGAAATGAGAGCCTAAAAAAGCTATAAACCAACATAATAAAGCATACCCATGATGTATCACTAATATTGTAGCTCCCAAACACTTTTACTGCACAATGGCCAAGATTGATCTAGGCTTTCCTAATTAAAACATATCACACATGAAATCACTAACAAAAATACTACATATTGATTTTAAAAACATCCATAATAAACTTGTTTATAAGTAATCAACATTATCTCTCGAAGTAAGTACCTTTTGTGATTAAATCTAAAGATCAAAACAGAGTGACACCTGCTTTGAAATGGCTAGATGAAGACCATCGTTCTGGCAAGTTTTTGACCATCACTGTTGCCAAAACAGCAAAACGAATTTCATCATTGAAATCAGCAATTCTTTCTGTTTTAAATGGTATATAAATAGTTGTGGTAGTGTTGACTTATGTACTAAATGAATTGTTGAAACGGGTGCATGTCAGATCGACATTATAATGCCAATTACCACTTAAGAATCGATTCAGATCAAAATTATAATGATGATTGCCAGTTCCAGGGTTAAAAAATATTTTTATTGTACTAATATATTACTTCAATGTTACTTCCGTCTTCTTTTCATTATGTCTCTGTCTACATGCCTTCTTTACTAAAACTCTTAAGTGTGTTTGTCACAGAGTTGGCTAATGCTGGACGACCACTGTTTCCCGGATCCGATGTGGATGATCAGCTGAAGCGGATCTTCAAGCTGTTGGGTACACCCAGCGAGGAGACATGGCCCGGCCTCACACAACTGCCTGACTACAAGCCATTCCCCCTGTATCAGCCCACCATGAGTCTTTTGCAGGTACCGGCCTTCTTTCTTACCATTCCTGTTTCCATTCCTTTAATCTTTCAGTTTCCGTAAATGTCCAGTAGTTTAAAATAGTCAAGAAAATCAAGAGATTAGCTCACATGAAGTTAAACTTGTAGCTGGTAATAGTGTATATGGATGTGCAACTAGATTGTTTACTAGGCTATTTTTAAAGGTGACACATTTAAAATTGTAAGTTTTAAGTTATTTAACGTAACACAGTGTAAACGTTATAATCTGTTTATTACCTGTATGTATAGTACAATTGGGGTGTGTGCTTTTCTTGTCTGGTTTTCATGAAAACAAGATGAGATGAGTAGTGGAATCTTTAGAATAATTCTTTTTTTAAACTGAGTTTGTTGCTCTACTGAAGAACACATAGCTGCCTCAGAGAAGTTTGGTTATGATTTCTTAAGTAGTTAAGATATCAGACCAGAGTTCACCAAGATCAATACTGTACTTGTGAGGCATAGCCAGCATTAATGCCTCGTTATCGTGTGCAGCATACAAATGACGACAACGTTATTCCACTCTGCTTTTGATTGTCACATTACCTTGATAGAGACTGTCTTGGGCTTATGTCATTGTAGCTTATCTTCTATGTAGACTAAGGAATTCTGTGACAATGAAAATGCTAGTTACCGCTTATTATGCATTCTTCCACATGCACTTAACCCTTTCCGCTCGTATGTCGGACGTTGTCCGACATTGCTATTTTGCCCTTCCGCTCATATGTCGGACGCCATCCGACATTGCAGTGACGTCAGCTTTACTTTATTTTTAGCCGGCCTACGATGTTTCCGATTGGTGCTGCGATCGCACGGCATTCTCAGGAACTAATAAATTACAGCTGAACTACGATTGGTCGGCTGCTGATTTATTTTGCTTTGTCATTGTAGTCACGTTTCCTAACCAATTTTCAGACGCGTTCGCATTAGTGACTCGATATGTCGTTACCAAGTACCTCTTTTCTTTCTGATTCAGAAGTTATTGCTGAATTACTTAATTGAGGCAAGGATAATCAAATAAACATACAAAAGCCAACAGTTATCTGTCAGTATAACAAATATATGGGTGGCTTGGACCAAGCAGACCACTATATTGCTTCCTACAAATTTCCCCGTAAATCTCTGAAGTAGTGGAGAAAGCTATTTTTCTGGATGTTGGAAGTGGGAATAGTAAATAGCTTTCTCTTGTTCAACACGAATAAACAAAACCATGGAGAAAAAACAATTCAACACAGGAATTTCAGAGAAGTCCTTATCACTGAACTTGTAGGCCATGTCCGTAACCCTATGAGTTTGAAGCGGGGTCGTCCTTCATCAGTAGAAAAAGAAGAAAGGCTAAACAAACAACCTCACTTTCTTGCAGCTCATCCAACAAAAAAAACTAAAGACTGTGCTGTTTGTAGCAATAGAAAGGTGCCAGGAGGAAGAAAGGAAACACTTTACTATTGTAAAAAACCTGTTCAAAAAATCCTGGTCTTCATCCTGCAGAGTGTTTTGAACGATACCATACCATGCTAAAATATAAAACTTATTAGTGTAATTATCAAATTTTATATCTCTAAAATATAAATTAGAAATAAAATAAAATTATTATACAATATAATAATGTATATACTTTATTGACTTCCAGTTTGCTAAAAATGGGTTTTTACTGAAATATGCTAAAATAAATACGAGCTGAGGGGGCAGACTAGTGAAAAAAATCCGAGTGGAAAGGGTTAAGTTATGGTAGCACACGGTGGGTGAATTTTAGTTCTCATAAAGACTACATGGCTAAAACAGCAATATGGATACCAAGCAAATTTTTCAAAAGAGCATCCTGCTATCTCATTTTAAAAAAATTCAAAATTAACTTTGTTATGTATTTATTGTTGGTCAATTGAAGTGAAGGAAAATCTACATACTTTCAGGGTTGAACAAGATATACATAACTGTCCTATTAAACAAAATAATATATTTTTACCAATAAAATTGAAAAAAAAACAGCCTTTGAGCTTTGAAAGTTAAGATTTTAAATATACTGCCACAGGAAGCATGTCATGTACCACTAATTACAGTAGGTAATTAATTTTATAACTAATTTTATAAAAATAGCTCTTGCAAAAATTAAAGACTCTTGGAGCAATTGGATAATTTTTAAATGTTAATAAAAACAATACTTTTCCGATTTGTTTACTTTTTGGACAAGGCCTTTCGAAACCACAGGTTTCATCATCAGGCGACTCCAAACATGAAACCTTTTGTTTCAAAAGGCCTCGTCCAAAAAATAAACAAATTGGAAAAGTATTGTTTTTATTAACATTTAGTAATAATTGAAAACATTTTATACTCAGCAAATATGACCTGTGGTTACAAGCAATTTCAGATTTTAAACTGAAAACAACTGTAATTTTCAATATGATTTATGTGAATGATATCAAACTGTTGGTCTGTTTATGTAGGTTCATTGTTATTATGTATTTGTTTTTTTTTCCATTGTTATCAACTTTACTGATGTTAATTTGTTTAATTTTAGATGAGTTTGTTATTTGTTTTAAATAATGTCAAGCCTATAATTCTGTTCTGTACTTTGTCAATTACATGTTTGAAGACGATAAAATTCTTGATTTGTGAGATTCTCAATATGGTTCCTGTGTCATGAGAAGTTTGTGACCACTTTATGTGATCTCAGAGGTCACATGACCACCTTATGTGATTTCAGAAGTCACATGACCACCTTATGTGATTTCAGAGGTCACCTGACCGGGAGTTTTTTATTGGGAAGGTTAGAGTTCTGGACATGAATGATCTGAACACAATTCTTTATTAAAAATTTGTTATTGACGACAGATGAACATAATTCTTACTCTGTATTCTATGGTAGATACTGATGTTTGGATTTATTTTCATGAATTGAAAACTGCCTGTTGAACCATGAAATGTTATAGCATGACGTTTACCATAGTCTGTTTCTAAAAAGCTATTCACCATTAGGAATAAAGTTGTTTCAAGCCGAAGTAATCCTGAAATCTGCCCACATAGAAAAGGATACTGTTTAGGTGCCCAGGGCATAATACTAGCTTTGTTACCTGCCAAGTATGAATCTAAGAATAGTGAACGTCGAAGAGGATATGACATATTGATGTTTTGAGTTCCGTGTTTCAGGTGGTTCCCAAGCTAAACAGCAAGGGCAGGGACCTCCTACAGCGACTGCTAGTGTGCAATCCAGGGCAGCGGATGGCAGCAGACGACGCTATGGCACATGTCTACTTCGCTGACCTCCCCCCCTCCATCCGCCAGTGAGCTCCACCCACTCCTCCCTTCTCAGACTGACAGATTTAAGCGATTTGACCGTTGCTCATTCAACACCAAATATGTTGTCCGTGTAAAAAATCTCTGAACTGATTGGAAATGTTCAATTTTATACCCTCAAAAAAATCCGAAATGGTTTTACTGGTATATGCCATAAAGTAACGTGTACTTATGTAACCACTCATTCATTACGGTTGTGTACTGAAACAAAGCTGTTGGTGTTTAGGAAAATATAATTTAAATAATTAATTATTCACCTAGTTATCTAAAAGTGGACATTAACGATTCTGTTAAATTTTAAAAAGTGACAATGGATTATGATCATTAGCAGTTCAAACTCTATTTTCATTTTCGGATCTCATGTTGTATTAAGTATAAACATTAGCTACCCAGTTTGACAAACAGAGGCGCTGCATGATTTTAAGCATCTGTGATCTTCTAATGCAGATCAGAAGAGGTTTTGGACATTAGAAGTTTAAAAGTTTGGAAAGAAACCAGCAAGATTTGACTACATTGGTTACTCGTAATGTTACAGTTCGTGGAATATTGTGGATCGTTGGAGAAAGATAGAGAATAGCAGTGAAGACATGTTAGAAATGTTGGTGTTTCGATTGAATCTTGCTAGTTTTCTTCCAGTAATCCTGTACTGAAATGTTAGTATAATTTTAATTTTAAGATTGTATTACAGTAAATACCAAAGCAAGTTAAGACTTTTAGTAAATATATTGAACTTCTATAAGTTAAAAAAGGTATAAGTAAATAAAACAAGGATTACAATCACTTTCACAGTATATATAATTGCATGGTTGTATCATTTTACTATAACAATCATTAAAAACAATTATTTTATGTGTAGTAATATCTGTTGAGTATTATTTATTTTTCTAATATTATCAATGTATGTAATTTTAAAAAAGGCTTTTCAGTGTCATCATCAGTCGTACCAGTGGCAGATATAATTTGTAGTATGTATGTGTGAAGAGTCAGGCATAATTTTCACATTTATTAATGAAACTACAGTTGAACCTCGATATACCTTACCTCAAGGGGAAATGCAAAACTTCCGATATATGGGGAATTCTGATATAATGAGTTTCAATATATCAAGGCGATTTAGAACTGTCTTCGATATATAGAGGTTTACAGTTCTTGTTCTGTTATTCATTACACCAAGGTTAAATCAGCAGGGTTTGATATAAAGAACAAATAATAATGTAGGCTTGATTATGAATACTTTATTGGGAAATATGTTATAAGAAATTATAATGTGTTGTACATAAATTTTAATGGAAGATACTGTATTACGGTATAATTGGGAACATGAAATTTAATTGAAAAAGTAATATAAATATAATATGTTTACCATCGCATGTTTACATAAAATACTGTTACGGTTGAAAGCCTAATGCACACAGCTCACTGAGTTAACTTAAATTTGCTCGAATTACGGTGACATCCAAATCAGACCGAGTTTCAAGTCTCAACATGAAAAATACGGTACTGTAATTCAGCTTGTTGTGCTGATAAACTGAAACTTCGTTTGTGGGGTTATTTAAATTAAACCTGATATATACTGTATATAGAAGTAAAATTAATATTTAAGCAAACGGTTTATTCAAGGGGAATGACGAAACATTGATTTATCAATGAATCCAATATATTGAGGTTCGATATATCCAGGTTCCGCTGTATTTAAATATTATTAATGATTTTAAGTAGATACACTCAGTCATGATTATGAGTAATATATGGGTAGAATATGCTTATATGTGTAAACAGGTTTTAATATGTTACCTCTCTAAAACACACTCCTAAAAATGGTATCACTTTCATTTTATTTTCCAGTTATTGTTTATTTTTCTTTAAAGTTTAGCCAAAATTCAAAGTTTTTCTCTTCTATGGGGCAGCCTATTGCCATGCATTTAAGCCTCAAAGGCCTTTAGCGCACCCTGGAAGAACACCATGAGGCCAACCAGTATACGGTTTCAGCAGCTCTCACTTAATAAGAAACATTTTTGTTTACATACAGACACACATACTTTGTGTTGTATACATATAGTTTGGTTTATATTATATTGAGTGACCCAAAAGTTTCAACCATTAGCCCTCTCTTAATTTTTGAATTGTTAAGCAGTTTCAGATCCCATAAGTTGTGGATATATATAATAACATCAGCTAAGAATTTTTGTATAGACTTTTTAAATTATCCTCTTCTCCAAAATGAGGAGTGAGGGACAATTCAAAATTTTGAAATGTGTTAATAAAACCAACAACACCAAAAAGCCAATTTCTGAGCATTGTTAACAAAATGAGTACTGTTTGAACAAAATTAAAAATCAAACCTCAATTGGATTTTAAGTTGGGATAGAGTTGAATTGAACTAATGTTCACTATCCAACTTTTTTATCAAAATAAATCTTATGGTTCCAGGTTATTATTATTGTGAAGTTTGACAAAGTTCTTTGGTAGTAAGGTCCTTGATCTCGTAGGAGGTATCTTTTCTCGTATTGGAAAGATAATATAAGTTGAAATAGTTAAAAGAAATAATAAATTTGTCATTTATATGATTAAGTATAATGTTTGTTTTTACACTTTTCGATATCTTCTAAGGTTTCAATATAAGAGCGGTTCAAAGTTATGACAAGTAATCATTTCTCAGTTATTTTTTCCTAATTTTCCGTGTATTTAGACGTGTAATATCTCGTAAGGTTTCCAAATGATTGCCTTTAAACATTTTAAGATTTGTACCAGAACATTGAATCGTTGCAATTGTTGACAAGTGTCTGACTGCAACTAAACCAAGTTGAAATTTTCAGAAATCACTTAAATTATTTTAATTACTGTAAGAATTTAAGATTGTGTAGTTTTATACTTTTTTTTAATATTAAGAGTCTTTTGACCATTAAAGAGATGTCATAACATTAGTGTTGTTAAAATTAACCTTCTAAACAAATAATGCATCTTTAGTTTCGTATTTTGAGATGTCAACACAACATGAAATCTACCTTTCTTCCAACTGTGCCAGAAGTGAAATTTTAGTATAGAAATAATTTATGAAAGGTTATGTTCCTTACAGCAAAATTATATCGAATTGAACAAATTCTAGGACTTTGAATCTCAATTTCTTTTATTCGCATTAATAGATATTTTATTTTCATGTCGTAAAGTCGAATTTATACTGTAACGCTTATAGTTTTGTATGTATACATAAAGACCGAAGGTGTTCAAACTTTCAAGATGAATTAGTATTTTTGAGGTATGTCTAAAGCTGTTGCATTAAGAAAGCCAGTTATTTGTTCTCGCATTATAACAATAATGTTGCTTTAACTTGAATCTAGTCATTAAATATAATTCATAAAACATTGTGCAGTGCATTCCATTGAGCCCAATTATTAATGTTTTATTTTACTACTATCTAATCTTATTTCTAAGAAGATGTTTAAGTACAGCTTTATGAAAAAGTAAAGTTGTTGTTTCACAACTTGTATGTCCAGTAGATATCTAGTTTGTGCTATGGTTGTAAATAATATTTTGTCTTTCATTTGATTGCATTCAGTGCTTATTTTTTAGTCTATTCGTCTTGCTTGTAACTGAGTCATAGTTTTTGAGATTCTAAAATAATTGACTTTATGTAAATAGGTGTACAGCAGTTCTTTATACTATTGTGACATATTTTTGTACTCAAATAAAATTTTATTGTGTATCTCAAAAAGAATACTTTATTTTTCATCCTAAAATAGCTGTTATAATATTTAGTTTACCCTGTGTGGAAGTCATTTCAACACTATAAATCAGTTTAGGTTGAATTCCCTTATTTACCCCAAACCTTGAACCTTTTTTCTGTAGAAAGATAACAAGCAATAAATGACAAATAATGAAATAGTGATACCAACCAAGAGAATCAATGTTTATGATTGTTTGAACAAGATTAGAAAGTACTTTTATTGTTGAAAAGGTCTGACACTGAAGGCACAAACAAAAAACATCCCTTGAGATATGTCTTTCACTTAACAGAATACAATTCTAGAGGATCTGATCACATACGAGTATACCTGAGATCTATAAGAAATTATAAACTTATTTCTATAGACGTATTATATAGAAAAAAGTTGGAGTTGCAAACCCTTTATCTTTATAGTAATAAGACATTTGATAAATTAACTGATATTTCATAAAACTGATTCTTAGTAGTTCTTTGTTTAAAGTTTGTTACTGTAAACTGGGGCTACTTGAGCCACTTTTTATATTCAAACACCTGTATCTCAAGAACCAGTTAATTTATAAAATGATTGACTGCTCTAAAGTTTGGGTCTGTACTCCTCCTTTATAACTTCATTTAAATAATCACAATAAAATTACATATATATGTTATGAATGTCAAAAAAAGTGTGGCTCAAGTTAGACCCTGATATGGGGAAACTTGAGCCGATAGTGTAAATGTTCACTAGGGCTCAAGTTACAATGTTATGGGACAAAAAAAACCACATAAATGTTGAATACAATGTGTATTTTTATGAAATTGTAATAATATTTACACTTTATTCCTTCCTATTTCATTCAGAGATGAAGACAAAATTAAAATCTTACTCTTTCAATAAATAATGGAGACTTAGTAATTCTTCATGTTAAACGGAAATGTGTAGCGCCCTCTGGTAACTTTCACAGCTACAACAGTGGTTTTAATGTCTGTTAAATGAATATCCATCTCATCGTCAACAATAGGAAAAATGTATTCATTACCAGTCGACTTAATGCTTTTGCGGAAAAACTTGACCCTCACTTTGTTTTCATCAAGATTGGTATCAACCACCTCTGCATAAAACTGTTTCACTGCTTCTTTTTTGGTTGGTGTCTTTATTAAACACAAGGTCAACAACCACATGAGTGCCAGGTTGGAGCTCATCAATGGCTACAGGACGATGCAATGGCTCTGGCTCAGGTGTGTCTTCTTTTTCAGAGAGTAAGAGGTCATCAATATCAGTAAAATCACTTAAAATCCGTTCCGAGTCTGAGTCACACACTGAAAATTTGGCATTCTCGTCATTATCTTCGTCACTTGAATAAACAATTTTCCTTTTTCTGCCTCGTGCAGGGTTGAGGATTATTACAGTGATCACTAGTACTATCTTCTGCTTCTATCTCCCCAAGACCTTCCACTCCTCTTCCTGCTGGAACATTTAATTTCTTTTTCTTCATCTTTCTTGTTGGCTGAGTCTCTTTCTTTCTACTGTCATCAAGATAATTTTTGAAAGTCTCAACCCAATCACTTTCAGCATTACTAACAGAGTTACTAACAAAATTAACAGAGTTCTTCCTTGGACCAAGGGGAACATATCTAAAAAAAGTATCAACCTAGAACTTTCTATCAATTGATATCGCACAGATGGATAGTCACACAGACAGACAGAGTGCCCCTTAACCCTAAAATAAAAAATATTTTTCCTTTGAGCAAGAGAGACCACTGTTCCAATTTTTAAGTCTCAAAACGATTCTACCAAGACATATCGCACATTCTTTTGATCTCTTAACCTTAAAATTAATCGAATAGTTACTTGGACCAAGAGGAATCTATTTACCAAGTTGAAATTGTTTTATAGAATGGGGGAAATGGTAATACACTGTCAGTGAAATACAGTGAATCTGACTCGCAACCACTAAAACCCAACCGATCCAGGCATCACACTCTCTAAAGACTGCTCTCCACATTACTTCTACATACGCAGAGACAGTATTCCAAGACTGTCTTTCAGAGACTATTTTTCGAACAATGATGTGTAATGAAAGTTGGCCTATGGCAATCTAGAGTCTCCTTTCGTTTCCTATCGTCTGCAAAAGAAGGCTTCCTTGTGCTCCATAGAGACATTCCGAGCTTTTAAATTTACCCATCTTAACCTTCTGTGGTCCATAGACGAACTCAGTCCGACATTGTTATATCGGCCGAACTTAGTTCGACATCTGTTGCTACTTGAATATCTAACAAAAAAGGACATTCGGACTCATATTTGTTCGATATAATGTGTCTGTAGATCTTGTGAAAGGGTTTTATATAACAATAAACAAGTTATATTCCCATTTGGTTTCACTTTCGGCATTATTACGATGCGTAGTTGAAAACGTGTTTATTTTTAACTGACCAACAATTTGTAGCGTCTGCTGCTGTTTGGTTAAACGGTTGTTTTGATTTTATTGTTTTTTAGGCATACATACATATTCTGACATACTGTCGTATAAGTGTTGTTTCATTTACTACTGCAAAAGTCGTCTCTGGTACAGTTCTAAGGCCACAGACCTGTAAAGACACCCATGTTCAGCGATAACAGCCAGTAGGTTGTGATAGTGTCTCTATTTGAACGACAATTCTTTCCACATTTAGATTACGAAAGATATTGAAAAATACGTTTCCCCAATAAATACACATCCATCCTAAGATCTTACATAACATCATAACATTTCAAACATATTAAAGCTACGGTAATTGTGTACTGCACAATGATTAAAGTCTTATACGCCTTTGTTTACAGAAAATCATATATTTTAACCCATTGATTATAAATTAGTTACCACTAATATAATCGAAGCATAGCCTTGAGCAAGTAAATTTTCCCAGTAAGTACTAGACTGACTTAATTCATTACAAAATAATTATTTTGAATCTTGTTCTTTTCCTTGTCGAAGTTCTTCATGTTCTGGTTCTTCGTAACTCACGTTCATCGAACATGATATCAGAGTACATAGAGAAGAGAAGGACAGGTTAGCAGTCACTGATCACCGGCCACCACTAGCTTCTTTACTCTATGACCACGGGCTGTCAATACATTGTCAGTCAGTACTGAACTGTGTGATTTCCTGGCTTGAATGAACAGTAATGCCTAGTTGTTATTAAAATTATACAGAAAGCTGGTTTGCGTCATTTTCTGTATAGGCGTGTCGTAAGTTTAATTTTTCCTTAAACATTAATGATTGTTCAGTTTAAAATTCTAAAATATGCATTAAGTACTTATCAATACAAGGAGACGAACATTTTGTTGCTGTAATGCTAACCGCTTACTAATAACTGTTCTATACCCTTCTGAATTATAGCTAGGCTTATCTAAAATTTTTAGCAACTGTGTAAGTTGTTTACACCGAGATTGTCAGCACATAGTGCCACCCAAACAATTGGATCATTATTTCCAGAGTTGTCTTCAACAAGAGGTTTATAATTAAAATAATACTTGTGCAAATATAATTTATTATTTAGGCTAACAGTTGCTAATAGTCACATCCCTAGTATCGATGAAGACAAGGGTAAGCTAATTCCGAGTATGTACTCGGTTATTTTAATGTCTTTTATGTTTTTGTAGGATGCTCAGGTATTCCAGAAAGCAAGAAACATGAAAATTAAGTGTCGAAAAGAAATTTATAACATTGCTAAGAGATAAGAAGCGCTGCAGTGCAATAACCGACCACCACCACAATCATCAATATTTATTATTATCTAAACTATTGAAACCAAATTACATTATATTTGTCTATTTTCATATCTTAAAAGGTATTAAATACATGATGAATAAAAAAACTATCTAGTCTATGTGTCTTCATTTATTAAGTGGGTTTCAGTGAGATTAACCTTTGGTGCTGCCCCATGCTGATGGCTGGAGGCACTTATGTCTCACTGATATTAACTGACGTGAACAAAAATGTCTCATTTGGATAAAATTCCCTATTTCAACATTATTGTCATTTTACGTATCCAAAGATGGCGTAACGGCTGAAGTCAACCACGTGATGCTCATAATACAATAAAATATAGCCTCTGCACGAGAATAGTTATATTACACTTTTAATGTTCTATAACTTTGTCATTTGCCATTTGCACCTCTTAAAACCTTATTTTATTTTGTTCAGGGTGACGATAGCAATAGGTTAATAACATAAAACTCGTACTTTGCCACTCCTGCTGTTAAGCTTACAATTACCACTAAATGTAATAAACAAAACAGTGTAACATTTTGTTAATCTTTACTATTTTGAAGGATAAACTTTACTCGTCTGATACAAATAACACATGTTCATCACCATTGCACTCATAGCCATTACTCAATACAACAATATTGTTATCAGTACATTAAAACTACTGGTATTAATTATTGTAAATAACTATGATTAGAATGTTTTTGTATTTGATAGTTTAGGTATTTCCAATCAATAGTTTAGGTATTTCTAATCAATAGTTTGGTTCCCTGATAGTGGCTGCTTACTATATTGCAACCATAAAAAGGTTTTAGAGTCCACGTTTTAATACAGGCATGGGAGAAACGGTCAAATCAGATTTGTGCATGATTGCAAGTCTAGTCAGGCCTACATATTACAAAATTGTAAATTTATCCTTACCTTATTTATTCAATTCAATACCCTTTTGAGATTGGATTGCTAACGTGATCTGAGCTTGAATTTTCATACTCTCTATGGTATGTTTTTTTCACCTATGTCCACACTGATGAGTAAGAGAATTTTTAACCTGTACTTTCTCAAAGCAAATCTTCAATATGATCTGATAACGGGAATGTACTGATCACAAAGTTCAGTGGCTTGGTGTTACCCTGTACTGGTGGCAGAAAAAGAGAAACATCCCCTGAGATAGTATCTATAAATCGAGCTCTGATCATGTGGACTCCTCTTCAGATTGTACAAGATAGGAAGTGGAGCAGTGCATGAACAATGAATCTTCTTATTGCTCAGCATGATGGCTTTCCGATATTTTTTTCATGTTTCTTACTTTCTAAGGACTGCCTAATCTTCTATAATATGAAAGAAATTTAGGTTGGTCCAGTAATTGCTCAGAATTGCCGTAATAGGTATTACCATACATAAGTTGTTAATATATTTTTACAGCAATCTCCCCATTATTACTTATATCAAAGTAAGTGTTTCCTGTCTCACAGATTAATCTTAGACCTGGTAGCCTAGACCTATGATCGCATGCATTTCTGTGTATGTTCCATTTTGACATCTGGATATCATAGAAATTATAATAGACAGTCATATTGTTTTTTGGTACTGTTAAACATTCAACAGTACTTACCAATTAACTTACAATAAATAAAACTTCTTGGTAATTCTTGCAACTTGATTTTTAAAATTGAACCAAGGCCATAGAATTGTAAAAGTGTCCATCAATGAGTTATTTAAAATGCTAAACATAGTCCAATTTCTTCTTAAGTAGCCTATAATTTAGGCTGAATCGGAGTCACTTATGAAGAAAAAGTTGCCTAATCTCTGTTGAATTAGAAAAGATTTCAGTTTATTTTTGAATTTTCCAAGTTGTTCTGAAAGTTCAATTTTTAAATGTTTATTTTGATAGTTTGTGGTAAGTTTTGATTCATCTTAATTAGGTTTCTTGTATTTTGTACTTTAACAAGTTAAAACAATCTGTTTATGTTCCACTCATATTAGGTGTTTTGCAGATTGAGGCATTGTTAAATGCACAATTATACTAGGTTTCTTTGTTTCTATTTTTATAACAAAGGAAAGGCGATTGCCTTTAAAGACTAATTCTGCCCGTGCTCATGGGCAACGTGCCTCTGTGATCTTATCAAAGAGAATAGGAGAGTCTTATACAGTACATGGTTGATGGTACTGATAAAAGTGCTGCAGTCAAAGACAGGATTTCAACCTGTACTATCTCCAACGTAGATCCAAAGTGTGACATCTCAGACCATGGAGCCATTGGCTCTCCTAAAAAATTCAACTCTGTCATTCAGAAAAGAATGTTGAAATCTGGAGTTATAGCTATGTTTGGTATTTTTATATTCAGATATGTTGAGCTTTATGTACGACAGATGTTTCTATTACACTAGGGAAGCAGTTTATCTGAAGTTGATGGACCAAGTCTATCTCAGATTTAATCAAAATTACGCTGTTGCACACTGTTCTCCAGACAGTTAAAAGACAAAACATGTGAAAATCAAGGTCTCCTGGAGATCTGGTCCTTTTGGGATATCACTCATTACAACTGGAACATTACTTTGATTTTATATCTAATTTAAAAAAAATATCTGCCAAAAGTGTGGGGGCTACAACTGTTAGGAGACTGTCCCATTGATTTTAATTATATAATTTACCCCCCCCCCCCCCACCCCCCCCCCCCCCCACCCCCCCCCCCCCCCACCCCCCCCCCCCCCCACCCCCCCCCCCCCCCACCCCCCCCCCCCCCCACCCCCATGTGTTTTCAATCTTTATAGTCCAGTCGTATTACCTGATTGAAAAAATAAATGTTTTCTTACAGCAAACTAATGGCACAATTTAGTCAAATACATCATAAATAAATAAAAAAAACCATTCCGAACCAAAATCGTCTATTAGGGGGTATAGGAGGGGTGGTTTTTAGGGGTGAAAATGGTTTTTTGCAATTTGTGAATAAACAATGCATCTTATTGAAAAAAGTTAAATGTAAAAGTTGTTGGAAATAAAAAAAATCTACAACTTTTGTAGTAATCATTTTGCCCTAACCTCAAAAATTTCCCCAAAACATTCAAAAAACAGTTTTTTTGGTTTTTAATTTTTTTCTTTTAAAAAAATGGTTCGATTGAGCTGAAAGTTTGATGAAATATACTTTGTGCTATTCTAAAAATACTGTATTTTTTCATTAAGAAATATTCAGCCGTTATAATAAAATTTCACTTTAAAAAAATATTTTGATAATTTTCAATCACCATTTTGAAACATTTTTTTTAATCAAAAAAGGTTCTCTGACGGCTCATCATTTTAGTTTTTTTTGTCTATTTTGAAGAAATGAAATAAAAAATATGTAGTTTAATTGAAAAAACTCCAGAAAAATTGAAAATAAACAAAATATTGACATTTTTCATTATACATTGTATTATTTACGTGAAAAAATTGTTATTATTTATTTAAATTATAATTTTTTTTTAATGTTGAAGAATTTTCGAATATTTTGAAAAAGTATTTAGAAACATTGTTGAATATGAAAGTTGGATTACAGTTATATATAGTACAGGTATATAATAGTGTCCTTGAAGTAAAAGGGCGGGGTCAATCCTATTCTTCTATTATACAGGTCTCAGTATGTTTCTAAGCATTCAATAAGCAGCTGCTTTGTCGTCAGTCAAGTTATATTGGAGTAATGTCGTGAAATAAGCCTCGTGATTAGCAATTTACAAGATTTTTGTCCATATAAAATACAAATCGTAAGTAAAACTTTTGCGAAACAAAATTTTATACAAATTATTCAATAAAAATTATTAAAAATAATACAGATCATAAATCTTTGTCTCTGTGCATACAATTTTACGCATGCTATTTATCTAGTAATTTTTACGTATTTTCAGTATACTAATTTTATCGTGCTTTCTGCATTTTATAGATTCATGTAAATGGTGGAAAAGGTACCTTCTTGTATCATTTGTAAAAGCCGCGATGGAGATTTGGTGAAAATAAAAAGTCGAGGGATAGATACTCTTATTTCGTCAAGTAAACAAAGCAAAGATCAGCGGTACAAAACATTTCAGAAATTGACTGAAGCACACATTCATGATGGTTGTCGACCGGCATACAATAGACCTCGATCAAAATCTATTGGGAAGAAGATTATGAAAGAAGCATGTGATTTTAATTTTGAGCATCATTGTGTTTTTTGTGAAGAACCTTGTAACCAAAATAGAGCATTTCGCGGCATGCAGAAGGTTGAGATTAACGAAACATTTTATCAACTTTAAAGGGAAGAGATGTTTCAGAATCATTTAATAAAAGTCTGTTAGTTAGACTGAATTTTCTCAAAGAATCAGATGAAGTTCAAGCTTATTATCATAATAGGTGCATGTCATCTTTTTATGATGGGACAAGCTCAACATCTTATAGACATACAGCGAGTGTAGATTCTAAAGATTTCATAAGTTACTGCGTGTATTACTTTAAAAAAATTCATCCGAGTGCCAATTTTCCCTTAACGAAATTAAAGAAGATTTTGATGGTGATATCCCAACATTAAATACATAAAAAAAATTGAGTGATAGTTTTGATAACGATCTTGTGTTTCCTTCAATGAAAGGAGATACGATCATTACATTTAAAAAAATCAGGGAAAAAATTGAGTAGAATATGGTATGAATCACGATCAGATAACGTAGAATATGAAAAAAATATATTTATATTTTTAAGTTCACTGAAAAAAAAACATAAATATTCAAAAAAAACTTTTGGTAAGAAATAATGGTTTCTTGATTAATTTCAATAAGAATTGTAAAAAATATTTTAAAGAAATAAAAAATATATGATGGAAAATACAAATTTAAAAAAAAATTACTAAGACTCGAATCCTGTTTTTTGATTTATTTAAAAATTTCCACGTAGTTGTTAAATATGCATGATTCATTAATATTTTGCCTAATGCTTACAAATAGCACTGGTATAAAACAAATTATATTTTAAATAAATAATAACAATTTTTCCACGTAAATAATACAATGTATAATGAAAAATGTCAATATTTTGTTTATTTTCAATTTTTCTGCAGTTTTTTCAACTAAACTACATATTTTTTATTTCATTTCTTCAAAATAGACAAAAAACTAAAATAATGAGCCGTCAGAGAACCTTTTTTGATTAAAAAAATGTTTCAAAATGGTGATTGAAAATTATCAAAATATTTTTTAAAGTAAAATTTTATTATAACGGCTGAATATTTCTTAATGAAAAAATGCAGTATTTTTAGAATAGCACAAAGTATATTTCATCAAACTTTCAGCTCAATCGAACCATTTTTTTTTAAAGAAAAATTAAAAACCAAAAAAACTGTTTTTTGAATTTTTTGGGGAAATTTTTGAGGTTAGGGCAAAAATGATTACTACAAAAGTTGTAGATTTTTTTATTTCCAACAACTTTTATATTTAACTTTTTTCAATAAGATGCATTGTTTACTCACAAATTGCAAAAAACCATTTTCACCCCTAAAAACCACCCCTCCTATACCCCCTAATAAACTATTTTGGTTCGGAATGGTTTTTTTTATTTATTTATGATGTATTTGACTAAATTGTGCCATTAGTTTGCTGTAAGAAAACATTTATTTATTTGACCATTTTTAACTGCTATTTCTCCTGGACTATTACCCGTATGTTTATTAGGATTTGTCACTTGAACAAGAAGGTAGATATCTTTGGAGATGTTGGTAATTCAATTGTTTGTATTTCTGGTATTCTTTCATTTGATATTATAGCAAACAAGGGAGGTGCCCCTAATAACAATATATTTCATTACACTTGTAACCTCTTAGATATCTTATAACTGTATTCCTTTGAAAATAAAGGGCGTCGTGCTAGGATAGGATGCCTTTGATACATCAAGTCATTATATACTGTCCAGTATTTAGAAATCGATTTACCTGAACATTACCTTATTTTTCACTAAAATAAACTTACTACATTTACAAGAATGTAATAAAATATAAACTTCCTTTTATGAATATTATTTTTTTATTCGTGTTATTGAACACAACGCCCAAGATATTGGGACTGTTCTTTGTTCCACTTCTAAATTTTGAAAAAACGTTGATTATTACAAAAATGCATATGATATCGGTCAAATTTTAATAAATGTTTTATTAGTCAAATATTTATGTAAATATAAATTTAAATTCATAAATTATTTGACTTAGGCAAGATGTGCTATATCTTTTAATTATGCTAGTAGGACTATATATAGTATTATTGTAACTATATTTTATTATTCTAAAAAACTGTTTAAAGCAGAAATAACGAAACCTTGAAACACTTGATTTGAAACACAAACCCTGTATGTCACATCAGGTTTAGTCAGCGAACCTTGCTGTGGAAGGTGGAAGAACTCTAGTGAGCCACTCTCACACTATATTTGTAATTACAAACAAGCTGTAATTTTCGATTGCCAAAATAAAAAGTATAAGTAAAGTAAGAGATGTCTTTATTTTACCAGGCAAAGTTAGGGCTAAGAAACCATCTTAACCACCAACCTGAGGGACACAACAGCTTATAAGGTGACTATCCCCGAACCACCACCAATGGGCCCGGGGTAGGAGCGGGCTGCTTGCAACGGGACAGGTGTCGTCTCAGCAGTCACCATCCAAGCAGCAGCCAACGCTCGACGTTTGCTTTGATTCGGGTTACTGGCTCGGCGAGCGATAAACCAATTGTACCCGCTACCAAGTACGATCATTGGCTCTTTATTAAATAGAGCATATTAATAAATAAATTACAATAAAAACTAGAGTTACAAATATAAACTACGAGTAAGTTTACCATTGGAAATGTTGCTCTCCATAGATGCAAGGCATTGATCTGTGCTAGTATTTATCGTGAATTCTTACAAATTGCACAGCCTCTACAAATGTGTTTATTAATTATGTAGTGGCAACACTGAACGCACTGCATCATTAGCTGTAGAGTTGTAATGAAGTGATTCAGTACAAACAGGGGAGAGAGATCCAGGGTAATACAGACCATCTTAATCAGATATAATTGTTTATTTTCTTCTTCAGTTTTTCACAAACTTTTAAATAATCTAAGACTGAAATGCTTCGAGGACTAAATATTATTCAGGATATGTGTGTATTAGCGCTGTTTTATAGGTACGGTACGTAAATCCTATATGGCAACTCAGTTTTAACTTCTAGAAGCATTACCAACCATAATTATCATTAATCGAATTTAAGTTAAATAAAGTTTAATTATAACCAAGGAACCGAGACATTATTATCGAAATTATAAACGTAACGAAAATCAAGCCAAGAAAAAGCTTTTACCAGATTTATCGTTTCCTACTGACAGAATAGACAGCTGAGGAACTTGATTTAATTTGCATTCCATCACGGACGTCGTCTGCGGGAACATTGGATAGAACTCAATGATGTACAGGATTGTATTGGCCTTTTTTAATCTACTTCTACTTTTAAAATATTCGTAAAAACTCAATAACTTAGCAAATAGTTTCGAATCACTGCTTGACTTATTCAATTTTATCTACACTTTGACCATATGTTTGTACGCGCATATACAAGAGTACAAAAGCATATTTTTCAGATCAATGAATACCAGTATTTATATACAAATCACTTATTGGCACAATATCCCAGTTCAATATTAAATACCAATATTAGATATGGGGATTATGAAGGAAAAATTCTAAAATGAGCTACTAGCCAAAAAAGCTAGGAGAGGTACCCTCTGAAAAAATTGAAAACCTAGGAAAAGAAATCGAAGACTTGAATAAAATGAAATTAATTATTTAATTTCATTTTTTAACTAAAGCAAACATTATATTTTTTATTTTTAGAAATTGATATAATATTGAATTTAATATACCGGTATAACTATCAATTGTAAATACAATCCTGTACTTAATGATTTCCTGTTTTATGCTTTTACAAGGTTTATATTGAATTAATGTTTTGTTAATTTAATTGCAAATTAAATATTTTTTTCCATCTAGTTCAAATCTGTTTTTTTTTTTTTTTTAAACCAACTATAAGATCTTATTGCATGAAATAAATTAATAAGAAAATTTACAAGTTATTAAAGTGTATAAAATCTTGAGAATTTATAACTGTTTCTTTTCCTTCATTGATTAGTACTTAAAACAAAAATATCCCAACATGTACACTGTTAAAAATTCACTACTTAATTTGATAGTATAACGCACTAAACAATTCATTCACAACACGGAAAAAAACACAACATAAATTTTCATGGCTAGTCCATAAATACCATCACCTTTATTATGCATTAACTCAACACACAGAATACTGTGATTCTTGGTTGGCCACACGGAGAGGTAAATACAAAATTACCTTACGCTGCAATGATCATAATGACATTTGTAGAGGTTATGGCCAAAACGACAAAAGGAAACCGTTCTTAACATGTTTAGCGTTTTCTAAGTAACCTGTTTGATAGTCATTGTTTCATGTTTTCTTGTCAGCTCCCTCGATATTTGGACAATTGGATAAAATATTCGTTTGGTAAATCATGTTTTACTTGAAAATATGATAATAAGTTGTAATAATACGTTATGTAATTTAGAGAAGGTTGATTTTTGTAATCAATATTAGTTACAGTTCACAAACACTACTAAAACTGGCGTGGTAAACAAAAAACAAACACGTTAACGAAACTTGAAGTTCCAAATACGGCCTATGAAGAGGCGCTATTACGAGGTGAAATACACAAGAACTCATAATCCAACCGAGTTGAACTGTGCCATTCAATTTTATCGTGACGAAAACACCACAATTTACCCTTCTTCAAATTCACTTTCATAGGTATTGGTATATTTTCAAGATATTCCTTGTCTACGCTAATACTAGTGACTATAATTATTAATAACTTGTTCTACTTAATGATTCTAATTATAGTCAACTTTTTTAATTACCAATATGTAATGAACTAGTTACAGAAAATCAACTATTTTAATTAGTTCAATAACGAAAGGTTATTGAACCTACTACTAAAAATGCTAGTTCATAAAATTACTGGAATAAAAACGTGAGAAATGAGTAGGTTATCTATAATGTGGATAATTGAGACCTGTTCTCGTTTCGATTCCTCCATTTTTATTTTTTAGAGTCTGGAGTCTTTTAAAAAGTGGTGACCTATGTTTTAGAACCATTAGAGTAAGGCTAAGGGTACATAAGAGTTTACCTGCTGAGAGCCTGTGTATTAACCCTGAAAGTAAACCTTACCAATAATACCTACCCGCTTCTACAGTTGTGTTGCAGCGTACAGAACTGTTTCATGATTGGCTGAAGCTTAATCAACCAAAGACCAATATGATCAAATGGTTTCTTTTCACAGGCTGCCAATCATTTAATAATTTAACTCGAGTAAAAATTTCAACCAAATCTTCTTTCCTGAAGTAATTGGTTATTTTCAAGTTTTTTCAATGTGCCTAAATATTATTACAGCATAAGAGTCAATTTGCATTTTATAAGCAAAAAAAATGTGAATTTCTTGAAAAAATATATCATCACCAGACAATTAGATCAAAATAATGAAAACTCCAAGGATCTGTATATGGTTAGATGGCGCTTATTTAAAATCTATGTCTTGCAGTATGTTTTTAAGATACTCTGTGGTGTTTAGGCTAAGAAACATATAATATGAAAGAAGCTATATTTCATATTTCTACCCTTTTAATGGTTTCCCATTTCGATCTCGAATAAAACTAAGCGCGACACGTCTGTGCTATAATCAATTTGATTATTATGAAACATTGCTCATCGATGTTAAGAAACCCCAGATTGGGTAAAATACCCAATTCAATGAAATTGGTTCTCCTACTATTATCAACAAACAGATTTTTAAGAGGAACTATTTTAGGAAACCACTGAGAACACGTAATTCAAAGTGACAACAAAATGTTTTTTGGTTGCAGTTGGGATTATAATACGTATTTAAGGTGCACTCTACAGCTTTTTATCAATTAATCTGTAATAATAATGTCATTGAAGTTGTGGCAGACCTCTTTATTAGCATTATTCTACCTGTACCTATGACTCACATGCATATCAAAAAGAAATTATTAAAGAGAATAAAGAACGTTTTGAAATTAATAAAAACCACCTCATTATAATGATTCAGGAATAATGTTTGCCGTTGTTGGAATAATGTACAGTATGTTGTAATAGTTAGGTATAATACTGATTTAAGCATTGCCTTTATTAATAAATATTTATTGATATTAAATTAGAATATTTTTTTTTTGCCGAAATATAAAAATTTAATGAACATTAAAAGTCGTTGGACAGGTATTTGATGTTCCGATCACAATTCGGTTTTGCTATTTAAACATATGTATGACAGATAACAGCCAAATACAAAATAACTAATGAACAAAAAGGTAAGGGATCTAATTTTGTGTATATTATATAATAAATACAAGTATAGGTTTACAATCAATGTTATATTTATGAAACATATATTTTATGTGGCTTGGCTAACATGAGGGAAGGGAATTTCGAATATGATCACATTACCAGATGTGTCATCCGAGCGAGAACATCAAATATTAACAAACAGCATCTTCTAGGGAGCGATAAAAATCAGCAGTTATTGAGTGTATCTTATGTGGCATAGATCTCACTCAGGCATATATCGTTATATGCAAAACACAAATGCTTCATATATTAAGGTTGTGCAATTTTGTAAATCACTTGCTTCACACCTGTTCTTTCTTTTATTTTGATACGCATTTTGCTCATTTTCATCTTCATTACAACTCATTTTAACAATAACAAACTATGTTAACTGTTTTGGTTATGCAGACTTTTTTAACAGATGTAAACCTCAGCATAACAGTGTTGCCATGCTATACAAACAAATTTTACAATACAACTCAAACAATGCAGTCATTTGAGAAACACCACACGTCAGGGACATGTGGGGGTTACTCAATGGCTGTAAATTTGTACTAGCCATAACAGCTTGTATTGTTGCAGGACATGTGGGGTTTCTATAGGGACTGATAGATCTTGCCTTATTAAACTCTATTCCATGGTTAACTCAATTTAAGAAAAAAATGGACATGTGGGGTTTCTAAAATGACCGATTCAATTGGTGTTCGGATTTTAACACTTTTTAGTCACAGCCTTTTGAGGATCCTTATATGAAGACAATAAAAATAGAACATAAACTTGTTATCATTCCAAAATGAATTGTAAGCATTTAAAATAGTATTGGAGAGTATCATGTAATTCATACTACAGAAGAAAATGCACAATATAAGGGCAAAACCTCTTATTATAAGTGTATGAAGTATGACTCAAGAAATTTAAACATATTTTACTCTTAGAAACACAGTTCCCTAGATATTTTATTTAATAATTCTCCTTATGCTTTACTTATCTCAATACAAGGCAAGAGTATGATACACCAATTGTCGCTTAACAAGATGCGATAATGATAATTACAAAATTTCAAGTCTATAGCTAATTTCATTAAGCTACGTTTGTTACTAGATCACATTTCCATATGACCGTACCGAATTTGTTAAAATTGTATCTATTCGGTCATTTACTCATTTCTATCACGCTTATCAATAATACCAATGTAAAAATGTTCGCTAACGCTCAGGCCAAATCCCATTGAATGATATTCAACATCATTGAACTCGATGTTGCCTACATAACAATGAAGCTTATCCGAATATCGTCCAGACAGACAGACAAATAGACCAACAGAGAGATAGCCGGAAATGGTTTGAAGTTTTCTTCTTCCGTTTTGAAGTTCCAACGTTGATCCTATAATCATATTATAAAGGTACTACAAATAAAATAAATTACGCTTTTTCTATTATAAATTGATTAGTAGTTCAAAATTTGTACCAAGTCTATGGTAAGCCTATATGATTGTATGATACACGAGTTCAGTTCTCTCATATGTGTGATACTAACAAGTGACAAATAAGGTGTTGGTGATTTATTTGAGATATAATAATTTCTACACTAACAACGACATTTCAAAATAAAACCACATTCGCATACATCAGTGCTCCAAACATCCCCATAGAGTCTTAGTCCGTGGGACGGTGATAAAACGTTTTTATGAGTAAAACCAGAAACTTTATTAAACCAAATAAAGTTTATAGGTACTCTCCTACAAAAAGTGTTCGTCCTTAAATGATATTATACCGGTTTAGCTGTTGTAAGTGTGGAGAAAACTACCCTGAAGTTTGGTTATCACACAATAGAACCTCACATGTCAAAGCGATCAGCGTAAACTTAAAACACTGCATTTACAATATAGTCTGTTCAGCCAAAATTTTATAATGGTTCAATTAACTTTTATATTAGTACTGAAAAAACTAAAGCTTCCACAATGATCTATTAAATTATTTACAGCCCAGCCCTATTGAGTTAAAATAGGTTTATAGCTGTGTTTATAGCTGTAGGTTTATAGGTTACAATGAGGATTTTAGAGGACATGTTTACAACTTAGATTTACGCTTTTCTTTTTAGTGGGTTCTTCCAAGCCTGCAAATAATTGCCTTCTCCTAAACATCTTTCCCTCATGAAATATTTCTTTTCCAGAGACTCAAACACAAATTTGGTCCAGCTGGATGTGCAAGTCCTGCTCCGTAACATCCTTCTCTGGAAAGATCCTTCAGAAGAAAAGTTCATCATCTATCCACCTGTGAAGTTGGCCACACTCTCCATACATCTTTCAACAATGGTGGTTGTTTCGTTGTAAAACCGTCAGCTTTCTTCTGAAAATTACCATTCATAGTATGGTTTTAACAAATAAATTCTTTGTTTAACTGACTAGGTACGTTTTCATATCCAAACATTTTTCTTTTGCAAAAGTTTCTATATTTTTGGCGAATTCCAAGCTTAGTCAGATCATTCTGTTTGCAAATTTATTTATTACATGATTTTATCATTGCTATCATAGTTACCTATAATACAAAGTAAAAATTTCGATAATGCACATCAAATCGTATGGAGCGGCAATGACCATCAACAAATTAAATGTCCCATGTATAATAATGAATTTATGCAAAATTCCGAAATCTGTCAGAATGTAGATATACTATATTTTTATAATATTTTATTATTATATATATATAATTATATATTATTATATATTATATATACATATATAATTATATATTATTATATATATATATATATTATATAGGGTGTTTCATGAGAGGTTAGCACAAATTCAGGATATGAAAGTAGACACAAAAAAAGCAAAAACATTCATATGAACGTATGCCACATCTCGCTTCATTTAAGTCTATCTGTCTATATGTGTTTTTTTATTAGAAAAATCATATCTCAGAACCCGTTGGAGCAAATAGTATAAAAACGTACTTTTTGTTTGTTTGTTTTTTCTCAACTATCATATCCTTAAGTTTTTCCAAACTCTCATGAAACACCCTGTATATTTACATGTATAAATGTATGTAAATTAAAGTTTTATAACTAAAACAATCAAAGATTATTACTTCAGGAAGTGACATTTTTTTAATGATTTATGAATTGTATTTCATTATAAACATAATTTTATAAAATAACACAATTTTTAATAAAGTTACTCTTAACAAACTAATTAATTAATTGTTTTAATTTTAAATCAAGTACACCTAATTTACTAATTATTGAGATGTATCTTTTGTACAAACCCAGTAAAAAAATTCTATTCTTACATTCAACAGTTTTACTTTGGGCCTGATTAAATCATAAATTCTGCGTAAATTGCTTACCTTATTAATTCATCAATTTTAAAGCTTTTTTCTTTCATTACATCATTATTATTAAGTAGACAGTTAGACTATTTATTCCATCCTGACTTGTATCGCTCTTTCAATCGTTATTCCAGTCAGGGCAGTATTTTTATTTTACTTTTTTGTTATGTTGACAATTATACAAATTTAATGAATATTATAAAAATTGTTAGACATTCAGGTATTTGATCTTCCGATCAAATTTTGGTTTTATTATTTATACATGTTTGTAACAGATATGCCAAATACAAAATAACTAATAGATAAAAGGTAGGGGATATAATTTTATGTACATTGTATAATAAATACAACTATAGGTTTACATTCAATATTATATTTATTAAATATTTATTGTATGTGGCTAGTTAAAATGAGGGAAGGGAATATCAAATATGTTTACTTTAGCAGGTGTCATCTAAGCGAGCCATCCAATATTATAAACAGCATCTTCTAGGGAACGATAAAATCAGCAGTTATTGAGTGAATCTTATGTGGCATAAATCTCAGTTTATATCGTAAAATGCCAAACACAAATGTGCCATGCATTAAGGTTGCGCAATTCGTGTTCGGTTTTTAACATCTTTTAGCCACAGCCTTTTGAAGATCCTTATATAAAAATAGAACCAAAACTTTTTATCATTCCAAGTGGAATTTTAAACATTTAATTTTATATTTGAGCCATAGAAAACTGCCAAAGATGGGGAAAAAATCTGTCACGATAGGTTTTATGAAGTATGAATTGAGAGAATTACAAATGTTTTACTCATAAAAATGCAATTCTCTTGACATTTTATTTAATAACGAATAATGTTTTACTTACCTCTATGCAATGCAGAAGTACGCAACCACATGTTGCTTAACAAGCTTCGATGGGAATACATGCTAAATTTGAAGTTTATAGCTAATTTCATTGGATACTTGTATTACTAAGTCACATGCTTCACCTAGCAGGGATCACTTTTGGCTGGATTTTACCTTCAAGTTGAACCCACCACTGGGCACAGCAAAAACCGATGTGTCACTTCAAACTGGACAACCTTATGGATGTCCAGGAGCGGCACATCACCAACCGCTAATGTCCAGATTCAGGGGTTCATGGGCAATTCGATAGGTCTAGTCTACTATGGGAGATGACTGTTGGAGTTGGTGGGGTTTGTTCCCTAACCTCAGAGGTTCTTGCTAACCTCAACAAGGGTGTGCCACCCCCTGCCTTCTTTGACTGTAGAGGCTCGTTCAGAGCTGGCCTTCCCTTCTTTCGGGCAGACATGACTTTGAGATGTAGTGCCCTAATTCTTCCCAATGGATCTCAATAGGAGGCAGCCCCTACTCCCTATCCTTACCCATCCAGAATATCCTGTCACTTCGGAAGCAGCGCAAAGGTTCTTACAGGACTAAGTGCAATTTATAAGCTTCTTGTCCTACAAGAACAAAAAAGTCACATGCTTAGTTGTCATATTACTGTACCCAATTTGTTTTAAAAAGTACTTATTCTATAATTTTCTTATTTCTATTTCACGGTTATTCGTAAGAAAAATGCAAAAATGTTCGCTAACGGTCAGCCAAATCCCAGAGAGTGTTATTTATCATCACAAAACCTGAATGTTGCCCATACAGCAATGAAATTGCATGCAAAGTTTTAAGTCTATAGGTCAGTTCTTCATTGAGATATTACGTGGACAGATAGGCAGATAGACAAACAGACCAACAGCTAGATGCTCCAGAGTTTTAAAGTTCCAATGTTGATTCTTATGAGAGTACTCACAGTAGACTGTAGAATGGTTTTGTTTAGTTTATAGCAGCTAATTACTAAAACACAACTTGCTCAGGCAGTAATTCTCAATACATTAACGAACTTAATGATTATTTTAAACTCGCACATTTCGTTAAAAATGTTATTCTATGTCATAAATCCTCAAAATTATGTAATTCCCAGAAGTTATATTACATATTCATATTGTATTAAAATTTTCATTCTTATATTTAGCGGTTACTATTATGACTTGAATACAAAATTACCCTAATTCCTACATTTAAACTCCTTGTGGTGAGATAAAATACAATTTTTTAAATTCATGTCTTTAGGACTTTATCCGAATCAAACAACGATTGCAGGGCTCGAGTGCTGACTGATTTGACTTCACCGTCTACAGGACAATAGTACTTATTGCAATGTTGTAATTTTCCATAAACAAGAATAATTGTATCTGGAATAAGTTGCTAGTTAACTCGATCTAGAACAGTATTTACTAATCTAAAATTCTGAGCTAGTTTTAAATCTTCCACATGTTGATTACTAAACCAATAAAAATCAGTAGGTGTGAACAAGCAATACATTGTATGAGAATTGTTATAAAACAGTAGGGATTGTTGAATTTCCCGGCACAGAGAAATAACACTGACGCAACCCTATTTCATCTCACGCACAGGCTACTATGATATGTATGAATGCTGAATTTACACTTCCTCACAGCTGGCCGCTGGGTAATAATACACAATGTTTGCCATCGTTCAGTGAAACAAGAAAACAGTAACACTACGTTTCGAGATCTGCAATCTGATCTCTTCTTCAGGTAAAGAACTAACCTAATACATAATTACAAACTAGGTTAAAATAAACAAGTCTTACTAAAGCGTTGTGGCACGCCTAAGTCAGGAATCACAACGTACATGTTGTTGTCAACTTCACTAACACTAAAGACATGCACTTAATACAAAACTATACAAAACACTAATCATTAAAACTAAACTACGGAATACAGGTCACAATACGTCTTCACTCGTCTACTAACCACCTACGACTGACCAGAGGACTAGCCAATGGCAATCGTGACGGCTGGCTAAAACAAGATGGCGGAAATACAAGGGAAGGGGAACAGGAATGGGCCCTTTCGTTATTATTGGTTCATGCGAGATGAACTTCTTAAAACCATATTGTGACTCCGCATTGGTTTATTACAAATATCCGATCCGTTTGATACTTTTGGTTTTCTCTTTAGTTCATTTTTTAGAATTGGCAACCAAAGCGGCCTAATCTCGACTGATGGTTGACTGATTGGTTGGTCTGCCAATTTAATGTATGTTGCCTCAATTAATTTCCTTTTGAAGAAATGTTAGAAATGTAAGGATAACAAATGTAAGGATAAAAGAACACAAAGAAAACACGAGAAAGGGTTTCACAGAAAAGTCAAAAATTGCACACCATTGTTGGTCCGAAGACCATCATATGAATTGGGATGAAGCCCACATAATACATCGGGAACCACATTTCTTCTCGGAATTGATTCTCGGTACGGACCCGGAACCAGTAAACAAATCAAAGACCTTGAGAGCTTGCATCTTAAATTAACTAAACACATTAATCATTTAACTTTTCTTGCATAAATGTAAGGTTGAAGACCTTATGCCTATAGGGTTAACTCTAAAAACATCCTTTTCATAGTAGGAAAGCCAGTAAAATTTTGACTTCTGCTTCTAAATCTTTACTTAAAGAAAGAATTGCATATCATCATCGTGAAAGATACCTCCTCCAAAATAGTATTGAGTGTAAAAAAACTGAATTAAAAACACTGATCGGTACAGAATTCAATAACATTCTCGAAAGCATCCAAAATAGATGTATAAAAGTTTCTGAAACAGATAAGAAAAAGAAAATCTCCAAACTGGAAAAAATTAGGCCTAAAAAATGTGATTTGCCTAAGGATGGCAACGTGAATACGGATGCAAATAATAAAAATGTAATCAACCTCTCTTCAAAAATCCTGAATGAAGCGGAAATATCAGTCTTATCCAAGGGTTTAAACTTTTCTGTGGCACAAAAATCGGTAAAGGCACTGGATTTCGTAACTGGAATCGAGTCGGCTGTTTCACAGTTACCTGAGGAACAGGGTGACCGGTTTCGTTGTGAGGCCAGTCTTTTACTCAGAAAAATTCCTCCCACAAAACCCAATTTGACAATAGAGGAGAAAAAGGCCAGGTCGATCCTTGGGAAAGACGACGCGGTCAAAATCTTACCTGCCGACAAAGGCAACGCCACTGTGGTACTTGACTCAGTAGCGTATAAAGAAAAGATTGCGGAAACTTTAAATACTGGCAAAATATACAGTTTTAAATAAAGACCCGACTGATTCATTTGAAACGCAAAGTAGCAAACACCTTAAGAAAACATAAAGAATTTTTTTCAGATAAATTTAGATCTAAATTAACTCCTCACCACTCAAAAATCCCCCATATGTATGGCCTTCCCAAAATCCACAAACCTACCATCCCTCTTCGGCCCATCATTAGTTCTCGTGATTCACCTTGCAGGGAATTGTCTAAAGTCCTCTTGGACATCTTAACGCCATTGGTAGGAAAAACTGACTCTTTCATCAAAAATTCCAGGGATTTCGTAGAGAAGTCAAAATCCCTAAAGTTGACTGAAACTGACAAACTGGTAAATTTTGATGTCGAAAGTCTATTTACAAATGTACCAGTTCCAGAAACTCTCGGAATTATTAAATCACGTCTCAAAGAAGACCAAACATTAAAGGATAGAACTAAACTTCCCGTGCCAGTAATTATGGAACTGTTAGAACTATGCACTCAATGCACTATGCACTATGTTACTCGTTCGATTTTGGTACCAACTTGAATGTAAGTAGTTTAACTTTTACTGCCCAGCAAGTGGAAAGGAAACTTAATACTCTTGATCCAAACAAAGGTATGGGACCAGATTCAATACCAGCAGCAGTTTTGAGGTACTGTAGCTCAGTTTTAGCTCCACATCTCTCGACTTACTTTAACTTGTTACTTGCCAATGGGACCTTTCCAGCAAACTTGAAGGTCAGCTACATAACGCCTATTCTAAAGTCTGGCAGTAGGTCAGACGTAGAAAACTACCGCCCTATTGCTATCCAATCTGTAATGGCAAAAGTCTTTGAGAGTTTGGTAGTTGACAGACTTGCATTTGTTTTCAAACAGGTAATAGTCGATGAGCAGCATGGTTTCCGCAGTGGAAAGTCAACATCAACCAATCTCATTCTCCTTCAAAACTACATAATATCCTCTTTCTCCAATAAACATCAAGTTGACTGTATAATGCTGGACTTCTCGAAAGCCTTTGATAGGATAAACCATGGTCTCCTCATTGCTAAACTTGAGGGTTATGGAGTGGCTGGCTCTCTTCTTAAGTGGCTCTCTAGTTACTTAACTGATCGGAAAATGATTGTTAGGTTTGCGGGTTCCTTCTCTGGGCCTTTTCCGGTGACATCGGGTGTTCCTCAGGGCTCTCACCTAGCGCCTCTACTATTCAATTTGTTTATCAATGACATATATAGTGTCATTGCGTCTAAATATCTCATGTTTGCTGATGATATTAAACTTTTTCTGGAGGTGACAAGTTCGAGAGATTGCGAGAGCCTTCAAGAAACCTTGGAGCGGATTGAGGACTGGTGTTCGAGAAATTCAATGGACTTGAACGTCAATAAGTGCTCAATTCTTACCTACTCTAGGTCCATCTCCATTACCACCTTTGACTACAGACTCTCGGGCTTCCCACTAAGTAGAGTCAACAAATGCAAGGACTTGGGTGTTGTTTTGAACTGCAACCTCAACCCATGGGACCACATAACTTACGTCTGCAACAAAGCGAACTCTCTTGTGGGGTTTTTGTACAGAATATCCGGTGATTTCCGATTTCCATCGACTTTAGCTTACCTATTTAAAACTCTAATTCGGCCTATACTAGAATACTGTTCAACTATTTGGAACCCTTACCAAAGTGGTCATATTAAATTCCTAGAGCAAATACAGGTCAGGGTCATAAGGCTAATTGGGGTGCAACTTGGCTATCAATACCTTGACGTACCTGTCGAGTGTCTTCGGATTTCCCTGGGGCTGCCCCTTCTTGAAAGAAGAAGAGAGATAGCTGATCTCGTACTGCTGCACAAGATAATTAATGGACTCATTGACTGCCCGGATCTCCTGTCTGTAATTGATTTTCGAATTCCGAATATTACGAGGTCCCAAGACATCTTCTGCAGGCGTGCTATGTCTTCTGTTTACGCCCACCACAGCTGTATTCCAAGAATGACGAGGAAAGGAAACATAGTGAATGGTGGTGTTGAGTTCTTTGGGTCCTCAAGCAAATCCTTTCGGAGATCTCTGCATGACTTTATTTAATGTGCATTGTAGATCTATACAAATCGAGCCGTTATTAAATATTTTGATTTATATCCTGTGATATGAGCTTTGGTTGTTGCATAATGTTTGTTTTCGTATTATTTATAATTAAATTATTTTGTTATTTATTTGGATGGTGGTAAATGTATTATTTATTAGATGTTATTTATTAATGATTATTTATTAGGTGGTATTTTCAGTTATTTATTAATGGGTGCTAAATTAAACTTCAGCTGTTATTTAATATTTTTCATATTATTATAATTAATCGATTTTTATACTTATTTTGATGTTGGTGTTAATGTTTATATGTATATTATGTTAATGTCTGGCGTGCCATTTGTTACCATTTGTTGTTTATTTGGATGGTGGTAAATGTATTATTTATTAGATGTTGTTTGTTAAGGATTATTTATTAGGTGGTATTTTTAGTTATTTATTAATAGGTGGTAAATTAAACCTCAGCTGTTATTTAATATTTTTCACATTATTTATAATTAATCGATTTTGATATTTATTTTGATGTAGGCGTTAATTTGTATGTATATTATGTTAAACTTTGAATATTTGATAATATTGTTTTCTATTATCTACAATTAAGTGTTGGCGATATGTAATTGGATTTGTTAATTTCTGGCATGCCATCTGTTACTTGATATGTACGAAATGGTTTACCGTTGACTCAATAAATGAAATGAAATGAAATGAAATGAAATGCAATTATTTTGAGTTAGAGGGTAAAATTTACCGTCAAGATGAGGGGATGGCAATGGGTTCTCCACTGTCTCCTATTTTCGCCAATATCTTTATGGAGGAATTCGAGCGAAAAGCTTTGGCTTCAGCTCAGTTCAAACCGAAGATTTGGTGGAGGTATGTGGATGATACCTTTGTTATTTTTTCTCATGGAGACATTGAATTAAATAATTTTTTGAATCACATTAATAGTATTTCTCCTTCCATCCGCCTCACAATGGAAGTGGAAGTCCAAAACAAGCTTCCCTTTTTGGATGTGTGTGTATTAAGAGATAGGGATGTCCTTAAGACAACTGTTTTTCGAAAGATAACACACACAGGAAAATATTTAAATTATCAATCCAACCATCAAAAATCTGTCAAAGAAGGAGTAGCCTACTCGTTGTTTGATAGAGCAAAGAGCTTGTGCTCAGATAAAGATGGACTAAAAGAAGAATTTAAGAAAATTGAATCGGATCTCAGAAGCAATGGATACCCTCAATTAGTAATTAATAAGTGCAAACGAACCAGAAGAATCATTCCTGAATCAGAAAAACAGAATTGTGATAAATTTGCGTTTATGTCAATCCCTTATGTGCCGGGATTATCGGAGAAAATTAGAAGAGTAGATAGAAAGTACAACATTAGAACCGCGTTTAAAACACACAACACTCTTAGACAAAGTCTCGTAAAAACAAAACCAAAAAATGGCACACAGGATTCCAAAAACTGTGTTTTACAGTATAAAATGTAGCTGCAATAGGGAATACATAGGCGAGACAAAAAGACCACTAAATGTAAGGATAAAAGAACACAAAGAAAACACGAGAAAGGGTTTCACAGAAAAGTCAAAAATTGCACAACACCATTGTTGGTCCGAAGACCATCATATGAATTGGGATGAAGCCCACATAATACATCGGGAACCACATTTCTTCAAAAGGAAATTAATTGAGGCAACATACATTAAATTGGCAGACCAACCAATCAGTCAACCATCAGTCGAGATTAGGCCGCTTTGGTTGCCAATTCTAAAAAATGAACTAAAGAGAAAACCAAAAGTATCAAACGGATCGGATATTTGTAATAAACCAATGCGGAGTCACAATATGGTTTTAAGAAGTTCATCTCGCATGAACCAATAATAACGAAAGGGCCCATTCCTGTTCCCCTTCCCTTGTATTTCCGCCATCTTGTTTTAGCCAGCCGTCACGATTGCCATTGGCTAGTCCCTCTGGTCAGTCGTAGGTGGTTAGTAGACGAGTGAAGACGTATTGTGACCTGTATTCCGTAGTTTAGTTTTAATGATTAGTGTTTTGTATAGTTTTGTATTAAGTGCATGTCTTTAGTGTTAGTGAAGTTGACAACAACATGTACGTTGTGATTCCTGACTTAGGCGTGCCACAACGCTTTAGTAAGACTTGTTTATTTTAACCTAGTTTGTAATTATGTATTAGGTTAGTTCTTTACCTGAAGAAGAGATCAGATTGCAGATCTCGAAACGTAGTGTTACTGTTTTCTTGTTTCACTGAACGATGGCAAATGTCCGGAAAAATCCTGTTTCCTTCACAATCCTTCCATCGTCAAAAATAACCTTTAAACAAAGAACACAATGTTTCATAGAACGCAATTGTATTTCTGTTCTGTTTCTGGAACTTGGACTGTTTAGTTTTATATTTTATTCATTATTTATTTAGCAGTTTATACGGGATGGTCATACAAGGTTTTTAACAATTGCAGGTAGAAAGAAACTTTGAAGAATATTTCTAGATCAACATGGCTTACTAACATAAACATCAAAAATTAACAAGTGTTACCCCCCCTTAAAGCAGAGTGCCTTAACTCAAAATTGTGGAATTGTAATCCTCATGTATTTATTTATTTTAGAAAAGAGGATATAAAAACAAGGATTTTAGTTAAAAAAAAATATTTTTTAGATGTTTAAATCAAAGTTAAAATTGAACCCATTTACAAAATCAATCATAAATCCAAATAAATTCTCAACAAAAGTAAATATTGCTATCCTTTGTCGGCTTTACGACCACTTTCAATATAAATATGCACGATAAACCTTGAAGGAAATTCTTCTTGTGTCCATGAATATCAAAAATTGAGACCCAATGATTCCTATATAACAAGATTAATTTTATTAATAACCTGGGAAATATTTCCATCTAAAAGATTAACACCCAACCCAGTGGATAAGAAGGATAAGATTTTATTTAGATTCGGGGTGGATAAAAATGATATAAAAAACCCAAAAGTTCTAAGCAAATTTCAACAAGTTTTGAAACTAGGACCATAGGTTTCTCTTGGTCAAAGAAAGAACATTGTTCGATTTGGAGTCAAAAGGTCAAAGGATAGTCTGTGTAATAACTCTTAGCAGACCTTCTGAGAGATCTTTCTTTCATCAAGAGGAACCTATGTAGCAAGTTTCTTATTACATAGTCGTATACTCACACTACAAACTTTTGGCTGAGGAACATAGGTTTCTCTTGGTCAAAGAAAGAACATTGTTCGATTTGGAGTCAAAAGGTCAAAGGATAGTCTGTGTAATAACTCTTAGCAAACCTTCTGAGAGATCTTTCTTTCATCAAGAGGAACCTATGTAGCAAGTTTCTTATTACATAGTTGTATACTCACACTACAAACTTTTGGCTGACATGTCATATAAGTCTCACATCACTAAGGACCCAACTGGGCTTATTTGACATCCTATGGTTGTCTGTCTGCGTGTGATAACTCTTGATAAATATATCTTATACACTTGAAACTGGTACATATGTTCCTCTTGGCTAAAGACAAAAACACTATTGATTTTGCAGTTAGAAGCTAAAAGGACATTCCGTCCGTCTCTGTGATAACTATTTCATTAGGTTCTGTTGGTTCTTTCATTGTGCCTTTTCTTAGCATTAAGCTAGTTATGATTAAGTAAATGTATCGGTAAACTTTATTACTATATCTTGAAAACAGTGCTCATTACAGATTATAAGTTTTCGGTACCTACATTGAAGCTTAAAATAACTGATTACTTTATCATTTTAAAATTAAAACCCAGAGAGTCGTGTAAAATAGCCTTCGAGAAGTTTCGATTATTGACTTTACCCAGCCTCTATGTTCTCGATGTCACCCTGTACTACCGAATCAAATGTGAACTGGTTCAGTACAGGGGCGTCTATGAGTACGAGACCAGAGGCAGGGGCAACTTCAAAACTGAACAGCATAGAACAACTATATTCAAACACTTGCAGTCTCAAGTTGCAGTCAAGATCTCAAGCGAATCGATTCGAATTTTAATTAAAACACGTTTTGTTGTCAATAGCATTTTACATTGAAGATGAGTTCACAGAGTGATTATTACTATTATTGTTTATTAAAACTAGAACACTTATGAATTGCATCACATTGTTATTATGAAAGTATAAATTACATGGCCAATCATTAAGGGTGCTCCAAAAAATCTTCCATTTTAATCACTTCCTTAAGAGATAGAAAGGATATTGTCAAATATTGATGCTGACAAAGGGTTATTAAAGTTTTTTATATCCCATGTAAATGTGAGCTCAATAAGAATGGGACTCGATACCGCACCGATGGGCAATCCATCACCGATGTCTCATCAGTGTTAAATTGCAGAACAGATGTTTCAAAACATTGACAACTAAGTGACAGGTTGCCCACTTTTCAGCTACGAGATTAACTTCCGTCTGCTGTCCATGTGACGACTTCTGTGTTTTATACTCACTATTATTTGACACCTTTAGTCATGGCATAGGCTGTTTTGCATTTAAATAGATATAAAAAATAAATGTTAAACTAAGTATTGGGGCTCTGGATAATGTTTTAATGAGCAGTGTTTCTTCTCATATGGTAATACATAATTCATATACTGTTTTTGTCATTGACTTATAATTTATAAACACATATTTGTCTCATTAATACATACTTAGTCTTAGAGGTTATTCTAAAAATTCCAAAATGGTAATCAATTTACAGATATGTTGGAAAATATTTAAACCTTCCACAACAGCAAAATCTTAAAAAAAATGTAATCAAAATCACAATATTTTCTTTTAGGTATTGTCTGGCATTAAAAATGACAAAAAAGAATTATTAGTGAATAGCTATACATAAATTTCAAAAAATACATTCTGACAAATAATCGAAGTAGAATGAAAATAAGGTTTCAAGTAACCTCTTTTCCAAACAACCATCATGTCAAATTTGGTACATTAATATTTTAATTACTGTGTTCACAAGCTCGTGTTTTATATTATTAGATAATATATACAGAAAGCCTAAATCCTTGGGTGGATACCTCCCAAATCAAAATCTTGGCTACTCCCTTACCTGTGTATGCAATTTAGAGTCCTAAATTTTTCATAGCGAACCACTTGCATCATTTCGACATCAGAAACATTCAAACTTAATTAGTGCAATCTTTGTGAAGAGGTATTCTCACTGTCTCATCAGGTGCACAACTGAGTGCACCGAAATGTTGACTGACACGATCTCAAAGCATGGTGGAACAACCGAGTTTTCTTCATATAAAGCTATGGTGGAAAGGGCTGATTCAATGCGACTGTTGAGTTTAGTTCCAGTACATCTTCCTCTTACATACATTTGTGATTCCTCTTACTATGTTTGAGATTCCTGACTCATGTGTGCCACAATTCTCTGGTATAATTTGTTTATTTTATCCTAGATCGTAACTATTTGTTAGGTTAGTTATTCACCTGAAGAAGAGGTCAAATTACAGCTCTTGAAACCTAGTATTACTGATTTTTTTGTACCACTGAACAATGGCAAATGTCCGGAAAAATCCTGTTCCCTTCACAATCCTTCCATTGTCAAAAACAAACTTCAAACAAAGAGAATGAGCAAGAGCTAAGTAACCAAGAAATTCAGGTGTTAGAATTAAAAGACACTATTAATTAAATGCAACAGTTCGAGTAAAAATCGCAATATTGAACTCCAAAAATCAATAGTTAAACAAAGAGGAACCAATAATACTGTCAAATATGAGTGCTTTTCCTCCTCTGCAGCTGATAGAAACTAATGAATTGAAGACATCAAGTAATAAAAGAAACAAAGAACACACAAAGAAGAACAAATAATGACCTATCCACTTCAACTTTGGTATTAATAAGTTCTGAATAAAGAAGTTTGACAAGGATAATTAAACAGCAAATATTGGTAGTATCTGATAGTAATGGGAAAAGTTTACAGAGATTTCTTGAGAAAAAGTTAAGAAAATATTACTCAGTATAAGTAATTATTGCAACATCGGGTGGTCCATTTAACTACATTACCAACATTTTGAAGGAACTACAAAAACTCATAAAAATGATAATGTAACATTTATTGGAGGAACAAATGATGTTGATCACGAAAACATAATAAATAGGTTTGTGTTTGATACATTAGCAAAAGTTTCTGTAAATATTAATTTACATGTAGCTAATATTAGATATGACCATACAGAAATAAACTTTAAAAATACTTTGTATGAATAGCAAGATTCAAAAATTTGCTTAAAACTTACTGTTAAACATATAATAAGTACACTGGTTTTTATAGAAGACATTAGATACAGCATGGTCAACACCTAAACAAAAGAGAAATAAGTGAATTTGCTGACAAAATTAGAAAACACATTTCCGGGATATTATATATTACTACGATCAAATGACAATGAAGAAAAGTCAATAAAACCAACTTCAACAGAACAGACAACTTTTGTGTCATAGATACTCAAACATCCAGTGGTAGTGTTGTGGACGTGTTAGTGAGCTCAAATGGGAATCCGATATCAGATAAATCTATAGAAAGTAACAAATCAGTAACAGTATTTGTAACACAGAGTAACAAGTAACAGATCGCAGTAACCTGATCACAAAGTTACAACCTCCAAACTGTTTTCAGGAACCCACAACACAAGAGCCTCTTCAGTTACTGAAACAGCAGCAAGGTGTATAACGTTCTACTAAGCCCATCCACCACAATTATTAGTGTTAAATTCTATGGAAAGATAATGTCTTCGAGTATGAATGAATGTCAAGTATTAAATATAATTTTTTTTAAGGATAATGTAAATATTAACAAACTAACCGCTTAATGGTTTTTGACGTAATATTACATACATTGGAATTGCTACTGACATAATATTACACATAATTATATTGTTCCTATTTTATTCCGTTGTCTGATATATATTGCGCAAGCATTTCTATGACCACCACACATCAGACCTGTAGTTCTGGTGTTTTCTTCTAGATGACAGCACTTCCTTGGTCTGTCATGAGTATTTTGCACCTTGGTGAGTAGCTATAATCTGCTATAGTTGCACAGTGCAGATGGCTACTGTGTGTTGTTGCATTTCACCCTACTATGCAAACATTCATTGTTGTTTTGTATAAGAGTAGTAGTAATAACTAATTAATAAATAATTACTACTTACTTTTTCAACAATTACAAGCACATGTTTGCTATGCATACTTACAACTGGAATTTATTTTTAAAAAGATAAAGGAAGACATTTTGACAGGAGTATAGCATTTTACTTCACATTTGTATATTGTTGATAGTATGCTATTCATCACCACAAGTTTTTTAAAACCACTGATATAAACTGGACTATAAATCTAGTACAATAACTGACAACAGTAGTCTTCCTGTGGCAGGTTTCTGCATTCTATGAATGTATAGTGAGTTTGTTTTTTGTTGGAATTGCAGCTGCTGTCATCATTTGATATCTGTCAATCCCAGTGCATTTATAGTGGCTAGCTACTGGTGAGTGGGTATTTATCCAATGGCTGCTGTTAACCAATGACTGACAGTCAGAACTAACTTTTTGAACTTTTAACTTTTGTGACAAAATATAAAGTTATGCATATCTAATTAATTCAGGACCAAGCAATACTAAAAACTTGAAAAATAATAGGTTAGTATGAAATTAAATACTGAAATTAACATTTTTATAGATCAACAAATTTTAAAATACCTACATAAAAATAGATTATTCCTCTATACTACTGAAAAGGCGAAAATTTATGAAAACAAAATATCAGCCCGGTGACCTCGGAATAGTCAAGGGACATGCTGCATGGGTAACTGTGATTAAAAATGTAGAGAAAAAGGAAATTCTTTTATTATCAACATAATTTTTTATGGTTCTAAAGATAGAGGAATATGTAGATTGAGCGAACTGTCAAGCAATGTAGTTTTAAATATAAGTATTTCACAGGATAAAAATATGAAAAACTAAGTTTATGCTTTAAAACTGAAAGAAATCAAGGATGATTGGAAAATCAAGCAAATAAACATGTTTTAAATATGTTTATAATTTACCTACTTATAGTCTAAGTAGCAATGACTTAAATAAACACCTTAACGGCTTGAGTAATAACTTATTTTATTATTATGGCTTAATGTTTTTACAGAAGTAAGCTGTATGTAACGTAGTGTTTTGTTTGTGTCTAACATTAAATTTTCTTGATAATAAAGGAAGAATTTGTAAATTTATAATACATAAATTATTTACCAACACATATTTAGTGTAAATAAATTAACATACTCCAAATAATTTGACAGTTGTTATTTGTTCTATTGTTGAACTTTCATCATAATGTGAAAACACCTGAGAATAGACACGCTTGGGACTAAACATGCAGTAAGTCACATATATACAGTGAAAATAAAGAGAGACCATTGCTTCTGTTTCGTTTTTTGCTCCATTTGATATTTGAAGAATATGCTAAAGTTAGTAATGAGGATTTTGAGATACCTTGTATATTAGTGAGTTTCATGCATCAATTATTCAAATAACCAAATCATTTCCAATAACAATTTCAGTAATAAATAAAACAAACACTACGCAACACAAAAAAATAAATAATACATCTCATTGATACATCTAATGATCCTAAAAGATCATTAAATACAGTTTTTAACTTTGAATGCCTTCTGATTCCTTTCATTCAATGTGAATGTTGAGTTTAGATCCATTTCACCTTCTACTTATTGAAGAGTCAGAGATCTGACACTAGTTTGTGATAGTGTCATAAAGCTTAACTCAACACTCGCATTGAATCAACTTGTTTCTCCATAGTTATATATTGGGTAAATAACTCGGTTGCCCCACCATCTTGTTTACAATATCGTACTGAACTGAACTGTACATCTAATAAGACAATGAGAACACATCCATCTACATTACACTAGATTTCTGCTGGTTTTAACCAGAAGGAGCTCTTTGGTAGCCTTCATATTCTTCTGTGGTGCAGTCTATTGCTATCCACTTAAGCTTCATTTTGCGCACCTGGAAGTATACCATGAGGCCATCCAGTCTACAGTTTTCATGCTATTGCAGAATAGTTAAAGAGAAGGTGTTCAGCAGTTTCCTCCTGCTCGTCACACACATTCTACAGAGCAGATCCTCCCAAAGTATACTGACTCTGCGAAGATGCCTTCTTAGGTGACCGTATCCCTTAATCAGACCCATAACCCGAAAAGACACCAATCTACATAATTAGAGGTCAGACGCCACCCTAGGAAGTGACCATAGAACCATTCTGCTCATTCTCAGGCCCGGATGTAGACTTTACCTTCTCTCATGTTCAGTGTGAACCTATTTCGAGACAGGCCCAAAGGATTCACACCTATAAATGCTACAGAACGGTTGAGGTCCCATCATATTGGACATTGAGCCCAAGTTGGCCAGGGCATCAGCTCTTTCGTCCAAGAGATCCCCTCATGACCAAGAACCCAACAAACAGTCACATTGTGATTCTAGCATGGGGAGAAATGACTTGATAGCAATCACAGACAATTTTGGAGTTGAACTCACAAGAGTCCAATAACTTCAATGCTGCCTGGCTATCTCTGAAAATGCTAATCCTCTTACTCCTATACCGCAGACAAAGATTCTCACAAGCACACTTCATAACGGCTGTGACTTCTATCGGAAAGACTGTGGGATAAGGACCCAAAGTTATCACCAGCTTCCTACATGATCTCAACACCACAGTTCCGGCATCTGTGCCACTTTTTGTTTTAGAGCCATCTTTAAAACATTCAACAAGCTCCGCTGGTAGAACAGGTTTCTTTCCCTCCGACCAAGATGTATCAATCCTGAAGGGTTTGTTGAAGGAAAATCTTTGTGGTATCATGTGCAGAGCATTCCCCTGAATCAGAATGCTAATTCTGCAGTTTCCCTTGTTGCAGCCCGAGGCCGACAAAAATCCCGCCTGGCACACCCGAGGAGGTAGACACTCCTCCTGGCTATAACCCGATTGACAATATCCAGGGTGGCGAGGTTGAGGCAACAGTCTACAGCTGCACCCAGTGCACATGGAAAAGCCCTAGTGATAGCAAGGCAAGCCATCCTTTTGATGCTAGCCAGACCAGTTACTGCTATCTTGGCCTCCGTTTTAGTTGGCCAGCTACAGCCCCAAACATTAGTGCAGGCCTAACAAACAACGGAGAGGGAGAGAGAGAGAGAATTTTCTTTATTCCAAAAAATACACACTGAGCTACATTAAATGTTAACATCAACTGAACATAATAGCATCAATATCTTTAAAAATTTAAACTAATGCTAAAACTAATATTAAAACTAACATTAATATTTACAGTTAGTTTTTAAGCAGTTTTCTGCTAATTGTTTGATAATAATTCTCCAATTGAGTATAGAGCTTTATTTGTAAAATATTTCTTAAGTTCACTATCAAACTTTTTGCCATTGTAATCTTTTATTTCTTTGGGTAAACAGTTAAAACATTTATTTCCCATTTCATAGAATGTCAAGTTATGTTTGACAGTGCTGATTTTATTATATATATATATATATATATATATATATATATATATATATATATATATATTGTAGTCATGCTTTACTGTTAAAAATTTTGTAGAATTACTTTTAACATATTTAACGACCTCCACAACATAAAAACTATAAATTGTTGGAATATTGACAAGTGTTTTACTGAATCTTGTCTGTTCACGTTCAATATTATTCTAACTGCTTTTTTTGCATTTTTAGTATCTTGTCAAGATTTTATATCGATGTTGCTACATAGATACTTATTCCATATGCTAAATGTTAATGAATGAGTGCGTAATAATGTTTTTTAGAGCACCTTGGTCGCATAACTGACATACGCTGTAAGGCTACACTCCAGATGAAATTTTATTTAATACACTGTCAACATGTTTATTCCAAGAAAGGTGTTCATCTATGATTAAACTTACAAATTTTTGTACAATTTTCTTGTGTTATGACATCATTGCCAATTATAAGTGATGGTTCAATTTTGTACCAAGTTTGTTTTGTCGAGAACGTTATGGAATTGAATTTTTTTTAATTCAATAACACATTATGATTTTTTAAGAATTCTTCAATGGTTGATAGCTTAATATAGGCAGAAATCTCTATATCTTCCTTTTAATTGCCCGTTACTGCCATATTAGTGTCATCTGAATATGTACACATTTTACTTTGATTAATATTCTTGGTTATCCCTCCAAGATAGCAAATAAAAAGTAGGGGTCCCAATATTGAGCCTTGGGGAACACCATACTTGATTGTTTGCTGGGCTAAGACGACCTTCCTTAAATAAAAGTTGCCCTTAATATTTTCTGTGAACTGTGTTTCTTAGTATTGTTGCCTATTGTTAAGATGGGAAGTAACTAATCTAGTTCTTTTTTTTACTATTCTAAATTTTTGAGTTTGTTTAAAAACAGCGCATGGGATATATAAATCAAGGAAAATACTACAACTTTTTACAAATGTAGTTTGGCATAAACTAAATTTATCATATTTTCAATGAATTCTATACTTGCTGTAACAGTTAATTTGCCTGGTAAAGACCCATGCTGTTCTTCATCTAATAATTTATTGATTCTAAAAATTTAAGTAATTGATTATAAACAATACGTTCAAAGATTTTTGAGAAGGAGGGTAGAATCGACCATGGTCTATAACAAGAAACTTCTTTTGTATCATCTTTTTTAAAGATTGGGATGACTTTTGATATTTTTAGTTTTGAGGGAATATGTCCCGAAATAAGAGAAGAATTAATCAAATGTGTTAAAGGTTTCTTGATGAATTTTACTGAACCTTTAATTACTGTGAATGGAATTTCATCTACACCGGCAGAGTACTTACTTTCAAAAAAAAGAACGATCTTTTCTACTTCTTTTTCAGTTACTGGTTTGAAGGAAAATGTCTTTTTCATATTTTAATTGAATTTTTGTTCGACTTGACTAATCTTTTGCGGCTTTATATTTGGTACTATCAATCTGTCAACTATATTTATAAAGAAATCATTAAAAAATTCACAAATTTCTCTTGGATTACTGATTAGCAACCCTTTTTTGTGCAGTATTATGTTGTTAATTTTCTTTGTGATTCTCTTAAATTTGAGTTAGTTATACTCCAAGTGATTTTGACTTTATTTGAGGATCTTAAAATTTTGTTACTCTTATTTTTGTACGTGTTAGTAATAATGTTTTTATTTGAGTTAGTTATACTCCAAGTGATTTTGACTTTATTTGAGGATCTTAAAATTTTGTTACTCTTATTTTTGTACGTGTTAGTAATAATGTTTTTATTCAGTAATCTCTTTTTTCATCAATGATTGGTTTAAAACTTACTTTTTTTAGGATCTAAACATTTTTTTCTAGTTTCACTAATTCAGTATGTTTATTCTTCAGATCATTTGTTAACCATTTTTGAGTTTAGAATGGTTTTTCTGTAACTGTTACTTTTGGGAAACTTACATCAAAATAATGGAAAAATGTGTTATGAAATATGTCATATTTGTTTTATTTGTTTTCTAGAGGCCTGATAAACTTCAAACCACTCTAGCTATGAGATATTTGAAAAAATAATTCATAATTGCATTTATCAAACTTTCTACACATTTGTTTAGTGTTATTTCTATGACTACTGTGAATGTCCATCAGAAATAGATGATTGATTTATGGACCTATCACAGATTTTTGTAGTAAGTCAAATATTGGGTTTACAGCTGAGCACGGAACAGAACTATTTATTGTTCCAATAGAGTTATTTTCAGTTGATGGCTGTCTATTAGCTTTAAAGTTAAAATCATCAATGTTGTACGGTAGCTCATTTTCCTCAAAATATTTCAAAAGATCCTTCCTTGATCTAAAAATTCTTCCTTTTAGAAAATAAATATAAAAATCCACTTTCCCTGTACTTATACCTTTTTTTCCTGATTATTTGTGTTCTTTTCCACCGTTCAGGAACTAATTTTACAGTTTTCGATGACATTTTATTAACAAAACGAATTCAAGACATTGGAAAATATGTACAAAATATTATTTAAATCTGTTTAACACAGATCATTTAGAGTTATTTACAGAATAATTCAAAACAAAAATAAATAAACTTCTACAGTCAGGCATACGTGAAGTAAGGAGTTAATGTTGCCTGCAATGTTTACAAACACTAGCAGACTATTACCAGTCAAACTGGTGTGATGTCAGCAATCATCTGTAGTCCACTATATGAATGGCCAGATGGTATTCAGATGATTTTATTGGTGATAGGAGCTGTTCCAATTCCTCATACAGTACTTTTCATGATTAATCAGGCTCACTTATACTACATCTGATATTGTATCAGGAAGACACTAAATAGTCAATGTCAGAACTTTCACTTCCTGTCATACATTAATTTGATCAAAAATATGAAATAAAATATTTTTCATTGTTACATTGAGATTTAAATTACAACTGTATATGTAGTTAAAATAATACTTTATAATTGTACCTTTACTGTTAAAAGTTTATGTTTATTGAGTATTTACTCAAGATGACAACCATGCAATGACATGTGATTTTGGTCTTCAAATAAGTAAGTAGACTGTTTTTATAAATAATACATTCGTTAAAAAATATTAATTATGAACTTATGTATATTTTGAAAATGATACTCAGCTGAAATGCTTTAACATTGTTTCCACTTTCAAATTAGGTTTGGAACTTGTAAAAATTAGAAAATTAAGCACTAGTCTCATTAGTCATTACTATGTAGTCCTGTTGTAGGTTGTATTATCTTATTATTGAGACATAAAGCCAATACAAAAGCCACAGCTTAAGTCCCCAAGACCCAACTACCACACTTCTGCGTCAAAGACCATTCTCCTCTGTGATAACCCTTTCTACATGGGGTCCCCAGTTTAGGACCCTATCAAAGGTTACACTCAGACTCTTAACCTTGGACTTTAACTCATTGGAAGAGCCTCTCTCTTTGGTGACTTGGTTGCCTCTGATATCGAAACGATGCAACTTAAAAACAAACCAAGGCCTCACTGTGTTGCCGAGACTATGTTTTGAATACTGTACTGAATGTTGCTAGTGAGCTGTTTTAGCAACTGAACAAAATTCATCACATTTTTATACAAATGGATTGCTACCTCTTTTAAAACAGCCATTTGGTACAAATTCAAGCATTGTACAATCATTTTAAAACGACCCATGATACCAATAGAACTCCAACTGAGAGAGAAGTGTACTAAGGGACAATTAAAATTATCTCACTTTACCACAATTCCAGTCAGATTTGGTAATCAAATACTGGCATAATACTCTAGCTGAGCTCTCAATGATTTCAGAATACATTGCAAAAACTATTATTGCAGTCTTTGAAGACAAAATCATTGAGATCCATTGCATTTTTCAAACCTTCACAGAAAACAAACTATAAGTCTGGATGTGAAGAGAGCAGTAATTGAGAGACAATCTGTAGTGTACCTATAATTGGCTGACCATTAGTAAAGCCTGGCTTAGAGGGGCTGAAAAATTTTATTTCTGTCAGTCTGGCTATCCGCACTATATCTTGAAAACGAACTGGCCAATAAACTTGAAATATTGCATAGCTTCATTTCTATATATAAAACACTAAGTTCTATGATAGTACATATCACTCCATGAGAATTAGTGAATTCACTGAGCTTCAGTGAATAATTTTACATAGGTTATAGGGGTAACAATGATAACAACATAGAATAAATGAGTAGACAAACAGAATATAATCATGTTATTACATTTTAACATGTGACATTTCCATTCAATGTACTACAAAAGAATAATAGAGTGGAAAGTCAATATTAAGTCAATGATAGGATCGATTTAAGCACTCTTGTGTTGTACTACCCCTCAAGTCAACTGAACTGTTATAACTTAAAACACTGATATGAAACCTAACTTAATGAATAAAAATGCGAATGTATCATGTGGCAAGATCTCAACAAAGATTTTACCTGTAGACTTTAATTTTTTCACAAAACTTAACTGCTACATAGACAAGAATATGTTCTATGACATTGCATGTCCAACCATGGAATTTGGCTGAGTGTCATTGAAGCATAACATTCAATTTCTTTTTTGTCTGCCAGGATAATATAAACATTCCTTTCTGCATGATTGTTTGTCTGCAGTACATCTGCAGGACATCTTGGGAATTGTAAGAGGTAGAGATTTGAAATCTTGCATACAGTGAAGCCTGTCAAGCAACATATGTGGCGTACTTCTACCTAGTAAGTAATAGTAAACTATCAGCCATTAGCAGGCAACATAATTGCTATCAAGTTTAATTAACAACTTCTAGAGAAGCAATAAGAAGCAATAATGAGCCATGAAAATAGAGGAAGCTTTCAGAATTGAAAGTAGCTTGAAAGCAAGTACAGTACAGTCTCTATAATCTAGCCGTTCAGTACTCCGGCACGTCCAGTAATCCGGCACTGTGACGGTGCCGATGAGTCATCAGTAGTTTTCAAGTCTCAGCTATCTGCATAGCATGATGCACGCATTGCAATCTGCATAACAACAGTGGTTTGTTAACGTCTGTCAACAGTAGTTGTACACAGTGAGTCTGTCACGAGTGAGCTTAGTGAAGACGAGTAGCGAGTAAAGTCAAGTACAGTGCAATATCACAAAAACGTTGGCATGTCACACTGACATTAGATAAAAAGTATGCCATTTTAAAACATTTGAAAAAAGGTGAGAAGTTGGCTCATTTGTCTAAGGAATATAGTGTTGGCCGTGCAACATTTCTGACATAAAGAAGAAAAAGGAGCAAACTGAATCATTCTTCAACAGGGGTAATGAACCTTCTTCCAGCATATGAAAAAAAAGCAGGTGAGTTTCCACTAGTAAAACATGCAGTTTATAGTTGGTTAATAAAAGAAAGAAACCGGCACACACCAATTTCAGGTGACATTCTCATGGAAAAGACAGTAATGTTTTACAACAAAATTTCGTAAAAGCACAATTTCCGTGCCAGTGCTGTATAAATTCAAATTGGAATCCCATTGCTAACTTAAACTGGAGAAAAACTCTCAATTAATGTAGAGGCTGTTGAGCTTTTTGTTCAAAAATTTTTTTTAACTTTTGAAGAAATGGGTTTGGCCCCAGATCAGGTATACAATGCAGACGAGAGTGATTTGTTCTGTCGTCTTTTGCCAAAAAAAAACCTTTGTTCATAAGGCGGAAAATAGTGCCACGGGTCGCAAATTGGCAAAAGATAGAATAACTTTTATGCCTTGTTCTAATACTAGTGGCACTCATAAGTTGGAAATGCTTGTCATTGGAAAATCAAAAATCCCAGAGCTTTCAAGAATGTGAATTTGCTGGTTTCTTCCACCAATCAAAGTAAGGGATGGAAGACAAAAACTTTTTCTTAAGAATGGTTTCATGAAACATTTGTTTCGTTGGTAAAACAATTTTTGAAGACACAGAAATTGCCTCAAATAGATAGCTCTTTTGTTGCTTAACTATTTTCCAGGACATCCTGATGAAGAAGAACTAAAATCTAAAGATAAAATTTTCACTGTATTTTTGCCCCCGAATGTAACTCCGTTACTACAAACTGTGGGCCAAAATGTCATTCAAACTGTAAAAAGCAGTTATAAGAAGAGCCTATTGTACAATGTTTTATCAAAAGAGAAGAGTGTCGGTAGAGCTTTGAAGGAAACTAACCTGAAAGATGTCATTTTTAACTTGGCAAACGCGTGGGAAAAACTTCCTACAAAAACAATTGTTTGTTCATGGGCAAAGCTGTGGCCTTCTCTACATTTATTACAGACTTATAAAAAGAAGGCCGAATCACAAAATGACACAGATGTTGAATTAAATGAGTTGAGAGAAGCAATGATCAAACAACTAGTGGACGAACCTGATGATCTAACAAAAGCTGATGTAAATGCCTGGCTAGAAGGGACAGACGACGAGCAGGGTCAAATCATGACAGAAGATAAGATCATCAGAGATGTACTAACCAACAGTGACAAGGAGGGAGGGGAGGAGGAAGGAGACAGTTCTACCCCGGCCGCTACACACACAGTAAACATGAACATGGCTCTGTGCCTTCACCACTGCAATCACTTAGGCAGTGGAAAATGAGGCTTCCGCATCCAACATTCTAACACAGAACAGACTCCAAGAAAATGTCTTAAAACTTTCCTTTGATTGAAAGAATCAGAAAACATTAAAATCTGTTTCACTGTTGTCGAAGCAAATGTACAGTAATGTGAGTAATGACTGTTTTGTATGTGTAGTAGTATAATTAACTCTCACACATTGATTTAAATTTTGTTTACATTTCAGTGGCTTTTATTTACAACTAACGTATTTATTGTTTTTAAAGTATTGTTGTAATTACTATTCTTGTTTTAGCCATGATCATTGTCAATAGCTTTCGTAAGGAATTAAATACCGTTTTATTGTTATAATGCTCCATTTTATAATATACCCCTCACTAATCTGGCATTTTTGGCAATCCGGCCCTACTAATCCCGATATTGAGCCGGACTAATGAGATCCTACTGTACCTGGCATTCCAAAAAATCCAAGGGATATGGTGAGCTTTAAAACAAAAGCTATGTGGAAGGTTCGTGTTCATTGAAATAAAAAATTTTAGTGACTATCTTGAGAACAATATAGTTATTTAAAAGAATGTTAATCCACTAATGAACTGTTACAAGCTTATATTTTGTCATTCATTAGAATGTGAGCTAGGCTTCAGTCATGTAACATAACAATATCAATACCGAACACAACAAACGTCAATCCGGCACGTTTCAGCCCTATGTTTATCAAATTGAAATGTTCAAATACCATACATTTATTGAAAAGAATAGAATTATTTATTGTCATTAGACACATTTGCTTGTAATAGACATGGTCATGGAAATGTACATATATACATTGTATATTTATAACTTAGGAGAAATAAACCTATTCTTTAGTATTTATGCCCTTTAGCCTTTAAACGTAGCATTAAAATCAGCATCAAAACAGAATAAAAAGGATGTTTCACCAAAAAAACACACACACACATTAAAACGTTTCTAAACTTGTATCTACTGCTACATATTACATGTTTAGTCCCTTGACGGTTTATGATTTAATATTACGTTCATAGTGATAGTGTAAAAATGTGCTACTGACATAATATTATGCATTATATTGTTCCTGTTATTTCTGTTGTCAAGAAGCATTTCTTTGATAACTGCCCGTTGTGCAAGTAGTTCTGACATTTTCTGCTAGATGTCAGCACTTCCTTGGCCCTCTGTATGGTTTGCACCGTACTGAATTTGCTTGCAGTAGACAGTTACCATGGGTTGTTGCATGTTGCCCATCCTGGAGTATTTTATAATTATATTTATAGTATATATTGTACCATGGAAATATCTGATGCACAAATAGACAATTGGCCTTGTTTGCAACACCAATAGTGAAAATGACTTAGTGGAAAATATAGATAAAATAATAAAAATTGTAAGAGACTAAAACTAACTTTTTTGAATAAAAAATATATCTAAACTGTACAAGACTGTCTTTGTAAAAAAAACCATACAAATAAATTCAGCAAAACAATATAGTCCTAGATACAAACAATACCATTACGGGGATAATGGTAACACATCTCACTTAGGAAAGGATGGACACAGGAAAAGACTTATAATAAGATCATTGATCACAGTTACTAACATTTGTTTAATAACCCTACTTTTATACGAGATTGGTGGATGAAATATTTTATCAATCCACCACTGGTCATCTTGTCCCAGTAATTTACGTTTGTATAGCCTCCCTCCAAGAACTCCATTTTCTCCTACTTAATTTTATACAGAACTGAAATAAGAGTCCACACTTATCAAAAACTGTGGTGAAAAATAACCAGACCCAAGCCAATGGTCATACATGTAATACAATATTGAAAAACTTACTCCTAAACAAGCTGTTAAGTTTCATAAATGAACTCCAAATAACAATTATTGTTGCTTTAAAGATAAAACTTCATAGCTATCTTATGTTAATTAAATATAACAGTTTTAGAGAATGACAGGATTTTTGCCACTGCAAATGTCCTAAATTCCTTTAAACTTTCAATTCATAGTTATAATAAAACTTTAACACATATAATGCCCACCTTTTGAAAAATGAGACTCGCTTGGCAACTCATTTACAGCAACTCTTGTAGTAAAAAATTTGGATAGAGTTAACCCAACAAATAGGAATCACATAAACTCTACTGTTTTGCAATATTATTATATTAAACAAATAATAAACAGAGTTCATCAATTATGTATTCTGTCATGTATAGTTATGTTCATAAATATCAATACTCTTTTATAAGATACTTTTATGAATTAAGTAAATTATACATTATTTTCCAGGAATATAGTACTGTGGATCAAAAATCAGATATTTAACCATTATCTCAGATTTAGGAAAAGGTAGAATATCATTTGGATGTGCCGTGCGACTAATGGGACAACACTAAAATATACTAAATTCTAAAACAAATCTTGATATTACCTTTAAAGTCATGTATAACACATTAAATTAACTTTTTCATTTTATTAAAATGTTGTATATCAATTTCCTGGAGCTCTTTTGTGAGAAATCTGTAGATTACTTCATTTATTCTTGCAAAATCTTACTTTCAAGACATTTTGAATAATGAAAAACTTCAAACTTGATATACTAATTGATTGTTTACTCACTCATTTTCCAATACCTATTGTACTTTCATTTGCCGATGTTTGACCATCACTTCAGTCAAACGTGACCACGGCCATGGCAGACTTACAGTCATCAATTGTTAGTACTTTTACTTCAACTATCTGATTTGTATGAAATCTAATAAGTTAGTAGACAAAACGACTAATAACTAAGATTTTATACAACCTACATAAAAAGAAACGTTTGTTTCATGTGTTTATATTTAGTAGGAGGATAGGTGATGAAATAACGAAACAACAGCACCTTTCGGTTTGTATTTCTCCCAGCAGAGAAATCATTTTATGTATAATCAATAATAATAATAGTAATTATTATTAAAACCATATTTTCAACTAGTTCTAACTCGACGATGCCTCGGTCCACTCAACACTTTCGCCGCCTTACAAAATAAATAATACAATGTTTAAAAAAGTAGTCCTTACAAGAAACAATAATAATAATAATGTACATAACAACTTCACAAATACCGCAGCGCAATCGGTCGGTTCAAAATATCCCCTTTAAAAAAAAATAACCACCTCACTTGCGGTCCTTACACGCACGGATTGAATGTCTGTGTTTTTACAATTAGTATATATATTTATGAATAATATCGAAGCACAGAGATATATATTTATATTATGGAAGCTAGGAGGACCCAGAGTAACTCAGATCTGACAATTCCACTTTCTATATCTAAATTGTGTAATAAATATGGTAAAATATAACCATCTGGTTACTCTGAGTTGGGGTTGAAACAGTTTTTGAGTCGTTACTCAATTCTGAAAAACTGGATCAATTATAAAACTTGTTACCATTACTTTATTTTCAACAGTAATTGAAAATTAATAAAAGAAGACCATAACTTGATTTTTCATTTAAAACGTATGACATTTTTTTCTCATGAATGATCAATATTAATTTAGATTTCAAAAACCTGAATCATCTGCTTACATATCTGATAATTAAATTGTAACTATTTACAATTCACATTTTTGTAAAATAGTCTGTTAAATTAACTTATCTGTTCAAGTTACATAATGTACTATGAAAAAAAACAATTTTATTCAAATAAATTTCTAGGCCTAATTCAAATTTCTCAAAATTTTAATGCACAGCACTTAAAATGTTAGATTTTAAATGTTTTACAATAATCAGGCCAATGAACATATGATGATGAAATTATAAATTAATTAACACATTTCCTATTACAAAAAGTGTAAATGTACACAACTATATCAGTAAATTTAACAGTGTAATTTGATTTACATATTGTTTGCTTCAAGCAATTTTACTAATGAAATCGGGAAACAAATTTGTTTACCTTCTAAAACTACTATTAGTATACAGGAGAGTTTCAACAATATTAAAAATATTGGTAAGAAAACACAAAGAACATTATTTTTGAGTCATTAGAATACCTACTTCATTCAGAACAAATTAGGTCACCAAAATTGTATTTATGACATTACCATATTTTATATTACAGCAGCATTATGGCCAGGACAAAATCAAAATTAATTAAGAAATTAATAATTACAAAGAACTTAGCGTTTTCTTAACAATGACTGGCCCAAAAAACATTCGTAAGAGTAACTTACTTACAAGTCTACAATAACAACGCAGGATTATTGATGCAATTTTACAAAATTCAGTTACAGGCTTTCAAAAATTGTTTAGATGACAGAAAGACTAGTGACAGACTTGGTACATCTGTTAATTTACTGGTTTGATTCAAATGATTCAACAATAATAAATTATAAAACAAGCTATTCGAATAATCTACTTTTTCAAGTAAACATGCAAAAATCATAAAAATGGCCCAAAATGAACAATTTTCAATATCTAACATCCCAAAATAAATATAGAAAGCAAAAACAAATCTTGACATATTAATCAGGTCTATAATATATTACTATAAATTAATAAGCGATAACAGTTTATAAATTAGTTATGTATAACAATTTGTGATCCACACAGAACAGTGAGCTTTTTATTTCTTGTATAAAGGGTTGTTATCGTTTATAACTATAATATTGTTTAAAAAGTAGGATAGTTTTTAAAAAGTGAAAAATTTATAAAAATCACAATAAAGTAGGCGTGAAGTTTTTTTTATTATAAAACTATTTTAAAAAGTAATATATAAAAAACTAGTTTTTTATTTTATATTTTCAGATCTGTATAAACTTCTAATACGATAGTTCAAGTTAAAATGTTAAAGAACAGACTCAATGTTTTTCAAAATTCTACTTGTAAATTGATATTTATTGACTACTATTGTATTGATCCATTTGTTGCTCTTTGTTCTTTAGAAAAAATTAGTTCTGATACTTTCTTTCACTAGACCGGAACATTCAGTAAGGCCTTGCTGGTTTCTAGACTGAGACTCACATGTATTTAAATTCAGCACCCAATGTTCTAGAACATCAGATTGTCCGACTTTCAAAGACAGTGTTCTGGAATGTTAGGTGGCATCCAAAGGCTTTAATTTATTATAGCATCGACCATAGTTTTAGTTGTGCCTGGAACACCTGATAAACAAATTTTTCTCTTGCATTATTGGTTCTTGAATCCAGATATTTTTTTTTAACGGATAGGTTTAAATTCTCTAAACGATTGATCATAACAGTATCAAAATATTTCTGGTTCACAATTTCTTCGCAATTTATATTTGGTTTCAGAACAGTTTGTGTCTTGCTCCATATTCGGATGTTTTTAAATTCATATTGATAACAGTTATCAAACAGAATGATTATTCTTAAATTTGAATTAAATTATCAATTGAATAAAACCAAAAAACCTTGATGATACTTATTGCGTAAGCCTTAAAAATTAATTTTTAATATTAATTCATTTTACAAAAGTTTGTTTTATTGAAATTTTATCTTCGATCCGGTCAACATTATTTTGCACCGATATGTATATCACATTCACTACAAAACAACCATGACCGAGTTGAAGTAACTTCGATTGTTGCAATCGCACTTCTAAGGTTGGCTTACATCGTCACCGATTGCTTCTTTCTTGATATTACCCACAACCAACCGATATTACCAAATACCAAAAACCGTCATTTGAATAGTTTTATGGTCATTATTAGCAACAACGAATTTATGGAAGTATACTGAACTGGGCAAGCCTTAGTTTGCACGAATAAAAAAAGGAAATCAGAACAATACATTCTAGAACATAATTTATAATACATTTTATGTCTATTAGCTGTTCTGATGATTACGCGCTACTATTAATGAACTCCTTTTTACTGAACATTTACCAGATGCAAGACAGTCGCTCTACACTAGAGGTCTTGTATAAAACTTTCATAATTTCCTATCAAAAATAATGTTTGTGAACGCAAAAATACAAAATTGTTAATAACTTAATGGATTGTCACTTGACAAAGACTACCTTAAAAACTGTAATGTATTAATGTAAATGGCAAGTGAATGAGAAACATGCAATACACAAAATGATTGGAACAGAACTCTTCTAACCTCTACTTCAATTCCCAGAAACCTTCAAAAACCCTCATAGAAACCTACTAGATTTGAACATTTTTTTAAATTAATGTAAATTAATTTTCATTTTATATTTTCATTACCAAACAAGACTTCATCTATCAAGGAAACTTTTTTTGTTGCATAGTGTTTCACTTCTTTATTATTAACTCTACTTCTAAAAGGACTTTATTCTTTAGGTCTTGAACATCGTAACTTTCGTTGATACTTGGAGAGAAGGAATGCTTACTTTAAAAAATCAATAAATCCCAATATTAATTTTCTAATTATCTAAATGTACAAGGAAAAAAGAAAGATTCCAGTTCAAAGACTTGTTATTGTTAAATATGACAACCAATCATTGAATATAAAATCTAGAGCTACAAAGGTAATATTTGTTGGAATTAAAGGAATGTTTCATGTAAATAAAAAATTCACAATTTATTTTGGAATCAAGACAAACTAAATTATTTTTATCCAATAGATAGAGTAAAGGTTAATTATATTCTGCAGGATAATAAAAATGTTTTACAATTAATATCTTCCATGCATTTTAGACTCTAAAAATTAGAAAACATAGATCGAAGGACAGATTCACTAAATGGTACTAAAATAAATAACATTAAAAACGTTACAAAAATAAATGAATAAAAACGATTTTTGCTATTGAAATTAATGTAACTTTAATAGCTATTGTAATACTGGTGGTGAATATTCTTCTCACCATTTTCAAGTTTAGGGCTTTGTGAGCATTTTCAGGTCTTGAAATAAAAAATAATATATCTCAGAATTTTAGCTGAATTTCAAAATATTTCCAAAAAATCTAAAGTACTAGTATTAATAGGACTAAAGGACTGCTAGATATCTCCCAGTTCCACAACATTTTTACAGGCTCACACAATGGAAAAATACTCAACTGTTTTGACGACATCTGGATGTCAATTTTATATCCTGTACTAAAACAAGTTCCCAAACAATCTATGAAATTCGTTTAATTTTACTTTTTTATGTATGAGATTTTAATGTGCATTACTTTTTAGATGTTGTGAATTTATAATGCAGGCAGCTAAAAATTGTTGATTTCATGTCCTTTTTTGTTGTCAACTCACATTGTGGACAGTAAGAAATTTAATTTGCTGCAATTGAAACAAATTAAAATTGCTTACATAAATTTATAAACGTTTAAATAATTATGAATGTGTTTTTTTTACAAACTTATTTTAAATGATTAGTGTTTCTGTAATGCATTGTCAATAGGTCTGAAGAGCTGTGTAGAGGCATTAAAATTGGGTTACACTTTGTAATTTTACTCTGTGTAATCAAAAATATATAAACAAAATCTTTTACATTTAATTGTAAGGGAAAATGAATTTTCAGAGCAAAAAAAACAGAAGAAAGGGGTTTTGGAAAGAAAAAAGTTTTAATAGGTTTACTTCAAAATGTTTATATTTATAAATTTACTTATAAATAAATCATAAATAATATAGGTTCAAACTATGAAAAATGTATTATTAGTATCAGGTTCTCTATAAAAAAAATCATTATTTCAAAATTAGGAAACAACAAACCAATATTTCCAAAATAATAAATTTAGGATTGTTTACAATAAAACGTCTTATTTTGGATTTATGATGACAATTAAAAACAAAAGTCATAAACTATGTTCTGAGAGGCTGTTTAAAACATTTATCAAATAGTGAAAATAAATAATACAATACTTTTTATACACGGTTTATACATCCAATCATTATCAGTGTCCCAAACACTATTGCAAGATCTTAATAGTACTTGTAACATTTTTACTTGAATACAATCAAGATCAATGTGCAAACCTGGTCTGTTACGGATCTAAAAATATTTTTAGGTTGAATAAATAAAAACCAACATTTTTATCATGCCTTATCGATTATTTATATTATATTACATCTAGATACATAACAATCGAGAAAACAAAAAAATGGACCCTAGATATATAATGATCGTTTTCCATAAAGGAGATTGCATTCAACACCTAAACGTAACATTAACAGATGTACCAACCTAGACAATAAAAAACAGATTAACAGCTGCGTACGTGCTTATACTAGGCAACAATATTTACAACAGTAACGCACTCGACGAGTGTCACTCAAGGAACTTGGCCCGAAAATTCCTCTTCTGCTTAATTTCACACACCTTTCACATACTTATAAAATGCATACTTCACATATATGTATCGTAATACATATTACGTATATATATACGGCACTGTACAACCTCATGCTGTCTCAACATATTAAAATTTTATTCATCATAAGAAGATTCTTAACCGTTCTTTCAATCTTATCCCTCAAGAACTAACACAACAATATGGTATCGTATTTGAAATATCAACTAACAGAAAATGAGAATGAAACAAAAATAGTTGTGTTCAGTGCTAGAGCAATAAAAATTAAAAATTAATTCTACAATCAGAAAATTAGTTCAGTTGTCAACAACAATACTTTATTAATTTAAATGCCTTACATTAAAATCCCACTCGAATAATCGTAATTTAGTGATTAATATGGGTTCCAATATTTTACTCAAACTTAACGATTATTTAAAATCTATTTGTTTGTTTTACATTTATTTATTGTATTTTTTTATTTACACACATATATATGCACAATTTAGTAAAAAATCAGTACACTTCTGTTGACAAAACAATAATTGTAAACAATGACAAACTGAGATGTTTTGGTATTGTGATATTTACTTGATTTTCACTAAAACTAAATCATTTTACAATATAAACAGGTAAGTAAATCCATATTTAAACAAATATGTACTTATTTATTCTGTAGTAGACATAAATATCTGAGATGAAAAAAATGTTTTCTTTCGTGATACATCCGCATGTGGTTTCGGCAATAAAGTATTCCTTATTAATCAATAGTCAATCATCTTTATTTACATATCATCAAGATCTGTATTGGCGCAAGATTACTGTTATAAAATAAATCCATTACATTCTCCGTTTCTCACTTCTTGGTTATTTAATTAGAGCAGTCAAGTTAAACACATTAGGCTGGTAAATTTGTTCACTTAGATTTCATATCTTGTGAAAGATACTTTTTATTGTGGAATTCTTACGGATTGACAAAAAAACACAACCTTTTAGGAACGTAAATGATGTTAATTGTAACATTCGTCTCAAGAGTTTAACACTTTTGTCAAACAAAATTACGTGTTATGGCAAATTATGATCTACATAATTGAGCCAAATCAGTGTTACAAAAGATTTGAATACACAATAACATGACAATACTTTATAAAGAACAACAAATATACAATGATGTATCTTTATGACTAGTCTTTCTTCTTTAAATTTTGTTGTGAATTCTTTTCAAGATATATTGTTGGCATATTTATAGTAATCTTTCTCTTTTCAATTGATTCACAAATTAATCCAGTTACTTAAAATATGCATATTTGTTTCTCACATGACTCTGTCGTAACAGATATAGAATTTGATGTTAATATACACAAAACTAATTTTAGACTAACTAAGTTGATCCAACTACATGTTTAGTTTATCATACTATCAATTTTAAATCATTTACAAAAACATTATTTAAGCACACTACATACGCAAATTAATATGCTTGAATAAAACAAACTTCTATTATGACCATTATGTAAACTGAAATTACAATTAAAAGCAATGTGTGAATGAAAATCATTAAAACAACAATCATTATATCTTTTCATAATGATTAAGAACTGTTTATTAATATTAATAAGATTAAAAAGATTGTGTGCAGTCAAATATTAACAAATTGGACAGTCATAGCAATTCAAACCAAAAGGATTAGCAAAGAAAACAAAATAAATAACCAACTAAACGTTTATTTCCATATAGTTAAAAGCATGACTATACACAAAAATTATTAAAAAAAACAAATCATGCCTGAAAAAAGGTGGCAATATTAAAATAACAATAAATAGTCAAGATCAATGATATCAACTATGTACCGAGTACTAGGAAGAGGTTCTCCTCACGACTGACATACAGATAATTAATTAATGGTGATGAATAAAATTTTAACTTGCAAAGTCTACAATAAAAAATAAATCCACATCTCAGTTCAGCCCAAATTTGTTGGATAACAAAATTTACAAGTTCTGTATTCACTTTATTACTGCTACAAACAAAAGTCCTCCTGCAAGGTATGTGAAATTAAGTAGCGACCGGGGTCGACCAGTTATCACAGCATCGTTTATAAAAGTCACTCACACTCACTCCGCGCGGGTCACACGTGCGTCTGCTTACGCGCACTTCACTCCGTTCGGTCGCACTGTCTCTGGAAAAACGTAGGAACAATAGGCGGCGGGGCAGCGGGCGACGGCGTGGCGGTGACTAGATTACAACCGACGGTTACGACGTGTTGTGTCGCGGTCGCGCGGAGCGTCGCTGTTACGACGAGGACGAGGCGTTCATGCCACTGAACATCCCGCTGCTGAAGGACGCCTGCTGCTGTGCCGCCTGCTGTTGCTGCGCCGCCACCTGCTGCTGAGTGCTAGACTGGCGGCCGTGCTTGGGTACCGGAGGCTGCAGATAGTCGTGCCGGGCCAGTGCCATCACGTCGATCCGATCCTCCTTCCGGTACGCCAGACAGCTCCTGATGAAACTCTGCAACAAACAACCCTTTTGGTAAAAACTGTTTCATGACTAATTTACTTGTAATCAAAGATTTATAGTGAACACTGTTTATTAATTTCACTTAGACACCATGAGTTTTTATAATACATGAGAAACTTTGATACAATGAGATTTCTGGTGTGTTGAGCAAATACTGCTATTTAAAGCTAATTTTTCACAAGCACATTTTACCATAATTTGCATTATTTCAGATGATTTATATACATTACAATTACACAATAATCTCAATGGCGATAACTATGGAACTAAAACGTTGATAAAGTTATTTTAAATATCACTACTAAAAAGTACCACGCTCATATCTGTAAAACCTTAACGAGAATGAGACTACAATTTTGTAACTGATTGGGATTTTTAAAACTTTGGGATAGAATTGTGAAAAAGCAGATCATGAACTACAAAAACACTTGTTTATAAATGTTTCTCCTCAAACTACATTAAAATTCTTTTTAAAAAAAACTGTGTTTACTATTAATAAATTATTTCATCTTATTATACTTCAAAATTAATAAACCAAAAACAAAGTTAAGGCAGCATGAATTATATATAATACACAAATTTAGTTATTCACTATAAAAAAAAATAGTTATTTGCAAATTAAAGAAATGTTACTAATATTCTAGATATGCTATTTATTTTGGAAATGCTGGAATTGTCAATAACAATTTGACTTGTTCTTTGACTGCTTTGTATAAATTATCCAAACATGGGGATATTTTCCACACAGTCAAGTAAACCTCCACTGTGTCCAAGTAATTGTCTACTTTCATATAACAAACGATAGAATCAACCAGTAATCAGGCATGTTTTATCAACTTTTCACGTCCTGTTCAGCCCAAAACCTCAACCTTAAAATATATTTCACTAATATCCATACCAGTGGCTTAATATTACGTAATGACTACAAATGCTGTTTTGAACTTAGAAAGTAATAAAAATAAGTTATTACTTATTAAAAATTTTAAAAAATCAAGAATTAAAAATTAAATACAAAATGCTATGTTGAATGCTGAATAGACAGAAAGTAATAAAAATGTCTATTCAGCATTCAACATAGCATTTTGTATTTAATTTTTTATTCCATGCATCTGGAATGAGACTTAAAACACTTTATCCCATAAAGTACTAAGCCTAAATAAAAGACAACTGGTTGTTTAAGATTCAAGTGAGTAAAGTTTAACTAGTTAATTAATACAATATTAATAACAAAAACATTTTGAAATTAGCTAAGAAAAAACCTTGGCCCATTACTTATTCCTGCACTTGACTTCCTGAATTTAATTTAAACTGTCTAAACGCAAAATTTTGGTGATGTATGTTTTAGAACTAATGAAACACACACAAAATATAGTACATTTCTAAGCACCTAGAATGTTAGGAAAACCGTAGTTGTAATAGTTAATTTTATTTAAAAAATCTCACTTTTCTATATTTTAAGCAAAAGGATTTTTCGCGAATTACCTTTTTATTTTTTATTTTGAATCTAACTCTCTATGAGAAAATTTTTCAATTACTAAATTGACTTCAATTTGGAATAGTCTTTTAAACAACTTATAAAAACAAATTAATTGAATTTATGTAATAAATAAATTAGAATTGAATTCTTAAATCAATTATCACTAGCAGCAGAAATTATGGAAAACTTTCTTAGGCTTAAGTAAAATGGCCAATCTCACAGAACACAACTACAAAAAAAAAAACCAAGAAATTTGGCATTCATACACCAATGCTGCTTTTACTTATTCAAATTACAGCTCATGCTATATAGCTATTGTAGGTCAAAGATCTAAACATAGAATAAAAGGCAATAGAATGTGAAATAGCTATCTTCCATGTGTCTCTCATTTCTTATTTGCCAAAAATTCAAAAGTTACAAACTACATGCAATGATCAAGAAATTCCTTGACGTGGTGGTTTTTGAGCCACCACGGAACCATTCCATGATAGTTGCTCAATCAGTTTATAGAAAGGCTGATTCAATCAGATAACTAGATTAATTTTCATTTCCTACCTAGATGTAATATAACCGAGAAATAAATGTTGAAATCAACTGAAAGGGCAATCAACTGACCTTGGCTTCACTGCTGACTGTGGGTTTGTTGGCAAACTGCACTTCCGTCGCCTTCAGAATCGTGTTCTCTTCCAGGATGGTGGCTTGTGATTGGTTGTGTCCAAACGGCTGTCACATACATCACAACATTGTCACAAAACATAATCACCTGGCCGGACTGTTTCTCTGACAAACTACCTCTGCACTTTTAGTGAGATGCTACACAATTACAGTTTTCACGTCAAATATTGTCCCAGACAACTCTTACTAAACCCCTTAACCTTAGAATGAATGTGTGAGTCAAATTAAGCAATCTGAATAATAATAATAATAGAATTTTTTAATTTCAATAGTATATATTTAGTTTTAGAATACATAGCAACTATTCATTTTATTCTCGAAATGCTGTTGATTTTATTTTATTTGATTTTATTTTTGTTTTGAAGATTACGAATGGTTTGTACTGAAATGTATAATCAAGTTAAGTGTAAAAAAGGACTAAGTAGTCCCAACTTTGCCTATTTATTTTTTACTTATTCAACTGTTTCTGTGCAAATTATTTGAATACTGGCTGAATTCAGGTTTATAAAATTATGAAAACCCAGTACCGATGATTGAACTTATCTCAGGTACATAAACTATTGTATATAAAATGTTGAATTCTATTCTAGCTTTCACACTCTTTCTTGAAATGTCCTGATTAATTCAATTTGAAACAATTTTAAATAATAGTAATTTTGACAATGTTCGTAATAAACTGCAATCAAAAATAATAAAACGTAAACATGAGTGCAACCTAGCCAACTCCAAATAGCAACAACAGTAGCTATTAGCTATTTTGTCTGAAACTGCTGTTTTAATACAATTTTTATACGTTTGAAAATTCATTTTACGTAATATTGACTGTAAAAGTATTTAATAACACATGTAATGCTCTATAGTGTGTGTTGAATATTTTAAGACAAGATGAGACATATGTCCTTTACACAGTCCTGTACACAAAACACAACACGAATTAAGTGGTATATGTACTGAGAATGTCAGGGTATGTGGAAAGTCAATTGTTACTTAGAAATTGATAATTATCAATTCTTTCTGATCTTACATCTTTCACATTCAACTCGGACTTTACTATTAGTAATCCCAGAATACAGTAGTACGAGAACTGCGAACTTACGTCCATTATTTGGAAGTGAAGATGTGTCTGGAGATATTAGATCATATTTTAAACATAACTGATAATTAAATTACACTTTGTGACCTTTAGCAAAATAATGAACAATAATGTAGAAATATTTTCATGTAGACCTCCACATAGACTCCCAAAGTTACAGAGATAATGTGTCAGAAATAAAACTTCCACTAAAATATCTAAATTACTCCTTAGTTCATTTCATAAGTTATTAAAATTAAACACAAAAGCGTTATAATCATCTGTATGCTACAAATTAAAACATGAAAAATAATTTGTTAAATCTCTCGTACAAATTTCTATTATTTCTTTTTTTACTCATCAGAGAAATATTTAAACATGTCTGATGTGAAGAATTGTTATTCACTCAAAAGTTCTTACTGATAGATAATATTATAAAAGTACATTATTTACATTAATATTGTAACATACTGACAACATTTAATAGAAATGTCACATAAAGTACAAATAACATCCAGATCTGTCTGTTACAGTACAACATCCAAGACCCTGACTTTAAAAACCGGCTGTAGAGAAACGATTTTGAGTTTTCCCATAAGAACAATGTTAAACCTCATGCACACTTTCACGTTCTTATTCTTGATCATAGCGTTATAAGAGACGTTTTATTTTTAAGGTATGATGAATACACATCAAAACGTTTCTTTTATTTTTTCTTAAAGTTGTTCTTTACTAGAATTGAAAAGATGTAAAACTAAAATATTTAAAAGTAATATTTAAAATATTAAAAATAAAATGATTCTACGCTAAAAATAAGGTCGTAAAATTAATTGAAGTTCAACATTATTCTTATAGGGCAATAATCCAAGAGGCTTCCACTACAGCCGACTCTTTAACTATTCACCATCCCTCTTTTAAAAGCATGATTTTGTTTTTAAAGCCGTTCTACCATTCTTTCTCCAAGAGCTATCTATAAATGAACTAAAATTTTAAACCTTTCTAAGATATCTTTTACACTACAGAAAGATATCAATATTTTAAATATAGTTCTTCCAGTATATACAATGGTTCAAAAAATGTTTGTATGATAAATATTTTGTCAAACCAATATTGCTTAGCTATAATTTAGTAGACTCCCCCCCCCCCCCATATTTGTATAAACAATGTACACTTATTAATTACTGCTGCATTTTTGCAGTGACAAGTGAATGTGGCTAACCAAACAACTAAAACTGCAATATGAATGTTTATTTAACATAAAATTTATTTTTGACTACTTGTGCTGTAGGAACCAAATCATAATGGAATCGTTGTTTTAACTGTGTCAATTACAATATTAAATTAAATAAATCTAAAACCTAGGTATTCCTACTTAGTACTTGACCACTCACCTTTTTGCCGTAAAGACACTGGTAGAATATCACCCCTACACTCCAAACATCAACTTTGGAAGAGATTTTTGGAGGATTCTTACCGACGACGAAGCACTCGGGTGGTAGGTACCTGAAATAACATTGGCACTGATGACGCAACTCTTGAAACAAAAATATTTAAATTCACAGTAAAAATGTGGCAGTAAAATTAAAACTCTTCTTTTAAAAAAAATTAAAATTGATTAATTTTGGTTAATGAGAAGAGTATATTTAGAGTGCTGCTGTGTGGAGCGGAGATTTGAATGATGGGGTGGACAGGAAGAAGTTTGCAACTAGCAAGTCGTACTATGAAATAATTATAGTTAAAGATGAAGAAGAATCACCATCATATGCCATGGTTCAGACGTACAAGGAAGATAGTGAATATGGTGTTCTCAAAGATACAGGAAAGAAACCTACAGATAGTAGGTATAAAAGATTGAAGGTAAACTTGGAGATCAGTGGGAAGAACTGAATTTGCAGGAACAGAGAAGATTGGAAAGATAGAGATTTTGAATGAAGCAGGCCAAGAGACATAACTAACGGAGTAATAGAGAGAGAAGTGCTTCTTCAATAGTCAATTCCATGCCAAGTGTGACATATCTCAATATTTAATTGCAAATAAAAAGATCAAACCGTTTTCAATTCAGGGTAACTAATAAAACTGGTTCATCTCTAACAATCTTACCAGTGTAATTCTTCCAATTGAATTACATATAAACATCAAAACTTACGTATTTTAGAACTTATGCAACCTAATTACAGTGTCAAGATCAACAAGGGTATACCACAAAGATCTTGTACCAAAGATCTATGATTGCTGTTGGGGAATACTAGATGACTATAACTTTATGACATCTATTTGGATTCGCTTTCCCTCTCAAAAATGGTTTGTACTGGAAACTTTCATCCTTCATAGCAAAGACAAAATTGCAGCTTTCCTTGTGCCATCCATTTTCTTGACATAGTGACAAAAGAGACGTCAACTCACCAGTATGTGCCGGCTCCCTGGGACGTCAAGTCCATGCCGTGGTCAGGGTTGTAGTTCTCCTCATCCATCACCTTGCTTAGCCCAAAATCCGTGATCTTGATCTCTCCACAGACATTGCCTTCCGTCAGCAAGATGTTGCCTGAAACCCGACAGTTGATTCAAATCCAAACTTTGTGAAAACAGTAAACTCTGAGTTTGGTGACTTCTATGATGATGTTACATTCATGTCATCTTTATTGTAAAATCAAATACCTTCCGAAGAAATTGATAAAAATTACGAACCTGTTAGGGCATTGATAGATATTATGTATGAAATTCAAATATTTCATTGTCACAACTTACATAACATACATTCTTTTAATCCAGCACAGCTGGAAGAACGGGTGACATTGTCAAGATATAGAACAGAACTTAATATTGCTATCAGTTATGAAACATCATCAAAGTCAAAAGTGTAAGTAAGTAAGTATAATATGTTATACAATTAAATATGTACAATGTTATGTGAAATGTAGGAAGAGAATGTCAGTTACATGTTAAATTACAATACAATTTTCACTCCTTTCTATAATCTAGTATTTGCAGGTGATATAGCTCAAACCTGTCACAAAGGTGACTATGACACTTTGCAAGCTCCTCTGGTACAAGATTAATCTTGGTAATCTTTGTAACAGTTTCCTGTTTTGGAACATTTTTACATATTTACTAGGTAGACTTCATATTCTATTTGTTTCACTGTTACATTTATATTTACTTGTTTAATATGTATTTGAAGCCGTACTGTATTTGTATAACTGGGTTTTGCATATATATATATATATATATATAATATTGCATATTTTTAATTGTATTGTATTTTCTTACAATATAAACTCTAAATGGTTAAAAACTAAACTACTTGTAGAAAAGACAGACTCATTGTTCAAGCGGTTTATAAGTTATTTGAAATTTTAGCATTTTTCTACAAAAATGCTTTGTTTATATTAGAGCTGTAGGTAAAATTGTGTTATTTAATTAGGTATTAATAGATTCTTAGCATTCATACAATGCGATAAATATATTTTTAAACAATCACTAACCGATCTCAAATACATTTTTCACAAAATGTGGTAATGCAGGCTCGCTGAGAGCCAATTTATATTGTATAAACACACAGTCTGGTTTTTCTTGAAATCAAGAGAGAAAATGTTTTCTAACAAAGTAACTTATCATCAGTCATAATAGTGTTGGTGAAGGTTGAAATGTAAGAGTATCAAAAGAGTTAAAAATATTTTTTTTAAATTATAAGAATTTTTTCCCAAAAAGGATGTGTATTGAGCATATTTAGTAAAATAAGGTATTTTCTGTACAAACACATGTCCAAAAATAAGAGCATAAGAGTGTTTTCAGGTTTAAGGCTGTGTCAGTTCATAAAGAGTATCCACCAATGTCAGGATTTTCTTGGTACACGAGTTTATTATCGTTCACAAAACAAGAGTTAACTTATTCATTGTGACTCCTGGGCAGATGAATGTTACCCTCCCAACTCACCAGGTTTAAGATCGTAGTGGATGACTGGTGGCTTGATCTCGTTGAGGTACTTGAGTGCTGAGACCACCTGCATGACTATGCTCCGCGCCTCGCGCTCCGCAATCGTCTTGTGCTGCTTGAGGTAGAAGTCCAGGTCGTGGCCGTCGCAATACTCCAGCACCGTGCAGAAGGAGTTGGCATCGATCTCGAACACATCGTAGAGCTTCACGACTCTCGGGTGATCCAACGCCTTGTGGATGTTGTATTCCCTCAACGCATGTCTGTAACCACCATCAAAGCTTTGTTAATCACAAAATCGTGTAATGTGTACATAAATTACTGTAAGTTACTTACTGGTGTGAAACAAAAAGCAACCTAATTATAACCATAAATCTATAATATATTTAGTTTTAGCATTTCTGCCCTATGTTACAGTATTTATGAGTCTGTAAGAATTTTAAAATGTTATATTACTCAACACAGAGAAATCAGCTTTTAGAACTAATTTATTTAAAAATCAAATCTAAATAATGTAATAAATCTGTATAACATGTCCGCAAAATTAACTATTATTGAATTTTGAATGCGTTATGAACTTTTAAAAGAAAAACAAATAAGCAAATAGGAAATACAACAAAGCAAGATAAGATTTACGTTTATTGTAACTTTTGTTTTATTTTGATGAATCGCTACTATATGTTTCACAACCTACTTACAGAACATTTGGTTTATTTTTCATAATTAACAAAATTAACTTACATGACAAACATTACATTCAACTTACTTAATATAATTAGCCTTTTTATCCTCTTTCCAGTCTTTGTTTAGCTGATGTACCTTGCAGGCGACATACCTCTGCTCCTTCAGGTCAAATGCCTGGAACAAACAATTACCGATTTCTTACAATTCTTACAAAGTAACAAATCTCCTAGTACTTACGGTATATAAGGATATCCCGTCCCCTTAAATTACTGAATTATACACTACTGTCGCCCAATGCTTTTTCCACTTCCAGAATCATTCTTTGATCTCATTTTAACAGATTCCTTATCACATTTTGTCTCATTTTTTCATGCACTTTAAATCTTTTCCCTTCCAGAGGAATTTTAAATTTTTGGTAAAGCAAATAATTACATGGACTTCAGAAGGGCTTGATACTGAATTTTGTTAACCCATTACGGATCAATTTGTTTGGCTGTGCATGTCCCAAACCGCCAGTTGATTATATTATTATTGTTTATAAGTAGTAGGAAGTATCATAGAAGTAAGCAATACCGTAAAAGATGTAAAAACTGGCAAAAAATCCAGATCATGTATGGAAAACACAAAATGGTGAAACATGATCGTAATTGCCTTCAAGTATAAACTTAACAAAAGATAACTAATTAAAATTTCAATGTATAAATTATAGTGTGCTCCCTCCATACATTACAAATATTGTTTCCATTCATCTCTTAACCAAAGCAGGAGTTGCCTCTATGAAAATTTAAATACATCATGAAAAACAATGTAGAATGGACTAAATACAAGATTAGGATAATCTACAAAATAGCAGTATGTAACATGCTAAGTCTGATGATTACTTACCTTATGAACTTCACTGAAGCCGCCTTTGCCCAACAACATGAGCAGCAGATACCTGTCGTTGAGCACAGGATGGTTGTTGAACCTGGACTGATCCTCGTTGTGAATCCTCTTCAGTTCCCGGATGTGTAGATTCCTCTCCCTTTCCAGCTTCTCCATTTCTAACTGCAGGTCCGCATCCTCCTTCTTAAGAGCCGACTGTCTCAGCTGAAACATGAAACACTCTGTGAGTCACTTCAACCAAGACTCTCAAGACTAGATGAGGTTGGTTGAGATATCATATCTGTGGATTCCTCTTTCATTCCAACCATTAACTACATGTCAGCAATACTTTATATTGAGACTTCAGAAAACAAGGCAAACAATATCGAAATTTTTGAATTATTGTAAAGGATATTCAAAATCAAGGAAACTACTCACCTTAAGGATTTCATCAGCCTCGTAGTACTCTTGTTGGGAGAATCCCGGTAATGCATCCGGCTTCAGGAAGGTGGCGGTGTCAGTGCCATTGTGCAGCACAGTGGGTCCTGCAGCCCCCGCTCCCCCACCTGCAGCCCCCACCACTCCCCCTCCTCCACTCTGACTGCCCGCCCTTTTCCGCCCTGTTTCCGAGTTGCTCGGGCCGCTTCTTCATCAGAAGCTTCTTCTGTCGGTCAATCTCTTCCCGCTCCGCTGTTATTTCTTCTTGCCGCCTGAAACAAGTGACACCTCGTGTTTCATTTTCCACTGTTTGCATTTCACATCAAACCTACTCTAAGGATGCATATGTGCACATATAGAGGGGTAACTAATTTTGGATACCTGCTCTAACCAAATACAAGGAGACACCACATTTCATGTGAAACTCTAAATCATCTAAGTACCAATATACCATTAAGACTGAATAGTCATTAAAATCTGTAATTTAGAATCTGGATCGGGTTACATCCAGAAGAAAACATCCCCACTTTGAAAGAAGAAGGTGTGTAATTTCATTTTACATACTATAAATATATTCCCTATAAAAGTATTTTTGATCATCACAGCTCATACATTCATAAGTAAACGAACTGATCATAGACCTTAAATCCCATTGATGCTTCAAGGCATCAATGTATTCAAAATCTTAATTTGGTGATAAAAACTCATCCCTTCCACTTATCTCCATCTTGGCCAAAAGAACTCTTTTTTATCATAACAGAATCATATAATTATTACAAGTAACACATAAGCATTTTTACTATTCAAATGATTTTAACCATTATTTTAACTTTCAAACATTAATTTATTGACTTTATTAATTGTTGTATTCCCATCAAATTATTTTTAAACAATTTAACTTTTATTTTGGATGTATGATGTTAAATGTGTTCCTTCTTATTCCAATATTTGTCCACGTCACCACTAAAAACCATGCATGTAAAGTTACTGTTTTTATAAATTTTTATTTCAAATGTCCTTAATACTTTCAATCATCCTTGGCCCTAAATTTGTAATATCCTCATTGTAATTAAATATATTAATACTAAATTCACTGTATTTTTTCAATAAATATTCCATTTAATTATTTATTAACATAATCAATATTTTACTGAACACATAATCAATATTTTACTGAACACATAATCAATATTTTACTGAACATCAAAGTATTTGCAGAATGTGTCTAACATGATCAGTGATGTTTACATCGCTTCCGAGAGTGATCACTTTGCCAAGGAACAACAAGAGTCGCTCAACTTAAGACTCAGACTCGGCCTTGTGTTTTGTCATCATCTCATGTTCTATTTGGCACATTCGCCAACTACAGTAGACAAAGCATTTACATTGAGGAAACAATAAATTCGTTTCAAACCATTTTAAAACTCCTCCACATAACATCTTGAGTGCTGTTTATTTACATAGATTTCAACTGAAGGCTTTTATACAGTGACGAGGACTAAAAAAGGGAATTATTGTGTTCCACTGAGAATATTTTGTGTGGTATCTAAAATGAAAATATTTAGACTGTGTGACTCAATAATTTCTAGATTCTTTTGTTTCTCATTCCAACCAATAAAATCAATGAGATAATTACTAACATCATAAATGAGTGAACTTTGAATAGTACATTCACCAATGCCTTAACTTTTAAGTTATTTCAATTTATTGATTTTGTGTAGTCTTAAAAATAGTTTAGGACACTTTGGGTTTATGAAATAGCTTATTATTGGCCAGATGTTATGAAAACATTTTACATCTAAACAAGGATTTTAACTCTACAAATAACATTTAAAGCTTCTGTTATAGTATTGTATTTTAGACCTACTGGCAGTATATTATTAACCAAACAATTTAGCTACCAAAAACAGACCTTTAAATTGCTCATCAAATAAAGTGGAAGACTTTAAAGATCGCAAAAGACTTGCCCTATTGCATCAGCTTGACTGGCAGAAGGCATGCAGTGAGGTGTGAACTGAATGATGACCAATGATAAAATAGATCCAGCTGTTTCTGGCTCCATGCCATCACAACTCCTTTAAATACTAACTGTAGTACACCATTAAACACTCAACACCAGAACTCGTGTTAGTGTCGTACTTGGGAAACATGAGACTAGAAAAGGTGGACATCTATTTGTCATTGAACACAAGTACAACCAGAAAAGACAGCCGAGAACCTTCTCGCACTGTATAAGTACATATATATATATATATATATATATAAAAAAACTTTGTCTTTCTTGAAATCGATAGTTTTTCCTGAGAAAGTAGATTGTCAGCCATGCTAGTTTTGGTGGAGGTTAACATGAGACGGTATCAAAAGGTTTTAAAAATATGAAATAATTTTCCAATTGTATTTTTCCTAGCTTAATCTTATAACCAACATCAAACACCTGATATTTTTCTATTTAACTGTCTCAATCTATATTATATTATTTAAAAACCCTCCATACTTTACATTCATGATTTACAGCAATTCTGAAACAATACAAAACGAGTAATTGTCTCTTCTTTAGGTGCAATTAATAAAAATATAAGGAATGGATAAAAGAAAATTCATTTAATTTTGAAATTTGAATGGAAAGCAATTAATAATTAAACACGAAAGCTGTACACTAACCTTGAGAGCTCCTGGAATGCGTATCCGTCCGTCCAGTTCTCCTGGAAGGTGGCTCCCACCCGCTGCGTAACAAACTGTCCCAACCTTAGCCTGTTCTGCATGCACCTCTGCCTCGCCTCCTTCTTCTCTATATTCGACTTTTCCTTGAGCAGTTTCTTAACGACATCGATGCACTTGTTCGTGTGCGCTTTGTGCTGTTCCAGCAGCTTCTGTTGTGCTGCCAGCTGGTGTCTTAGTTCTTCTGCGGTCTGTAACCGTTCAATCCACAATCAGTTGCATATATATATTGATATTGTAAAAAAAAAACCAATACCAAGTGTATTTGCAAACATTTTACTGCCCTGCACATAGCAAATAAATAGCAAATGATCCCAATATTGATCCCTGTGGGACACTATACTTTAAGAAGCAGCACTAAGATGACAGTAGTTGCCATCAAGTGAACCATATTTTTAAATACAATAACATAGCACTGAAGCTGTAGGTAAAGGAGCAAACTGGTAATTAGAATCTTGTTCATCCTTGTATCTATAGTAAAGAAACTGATAGATAGAGATCGGACTAAACAAATGTGTTCTGTCACTCTCAGTAGATATGCCACTACAGTGCTAGTACACCATGGAGTTACCTGATCTTAAATATTTCTGTTCAGTTGCCTCAAACTGCTGTGTGGCACAACCCACAAAACAACTAAAAATCTATTACCAAAATTGTGACTTCTATGGGAATAGAATATTGAGTAAAAGCAGGGTGAGGGAGTGGTGTATTGATCTTTAAAATGATCCCATCAATATCCACAACGAGGATCACAGTGGTCGGCCTAGTCACGTTGCTGATGATTTGTTGACAACGATCACAATTTTATGCTCACTGAACTTTCTGAACATTTCCCCCAAATTTCATGAATGTAGTTAAAAACTCATAAAATTGTTGTAAAAACTCACAAATTTTGTGTCGGGTGGGTTCAAACATTTTTTTTAAAGATGGCCAGAAAAAACAAAGACTTACTCCACTGCTGAAATATTTTGAATACCACAATAAACATGAAATGAAAAGTTCCACATCATGTGCAAAGCAGACACACGATTCTCCCTAAAGACCAAGAAAATGTCTTTAAGTCTTGCACCCAGAAAGATCATTGCAACTGTTATATGGGGTAATAAGAGTGTGGCTCTTGAAGATTTCCTTGAACAAGGCTCGACGAACAAAATGTATTGTGAAACAATGCAAAACTACAGCGGGCGATAAAACTAAGCTCAAAGATTTTGTTTCCTCATGACAATGACACAAGGCCCATCGTATTTGACATCTCTTGGATCATTCTAGATGGGAGGTGTTCACTCATCCTCCATACAACCTAGTTCTAGCGCTAAGTGACTACCGCCTCTTTCCAGCGCTGAAGACCTGATTTGCAACGCAAGGTTTCAATAATGATGCCAAACTTTAAATCAACGTTAAAACTAGAGGTTAAAGTCTCAGGCTGTGGAGCTCTTAAAAGTTGGAATCAAAAAAGTTGTGTCACACTTTGATAAAGGCCTCAATTGTAATGGAATTACGTTGTAAAACAACTTGCAAATGAATACAATACATTTTTTCAGTTGCATTGTTCATTTTTTATTTCAAAACATCTATTACTTTCCAAATAGCCAGTAATGATAGCCAAATAGCCTTTCTACATAAAAACATTTCTTTTAGGTAGTACATCAAAAGCGTAATACAATGAGTTACAGATAGCAATACCAGAAATGTTAAAAGTGCCATTTTGCATTTTATATTGCAAGTTTGGAATGATACTCTAAAGTGAGAAATTCAACAAACTGGTTATTGTTGGCAATACAGTACAACCTCATAGTTATTGTTGCCAATATTACAACCTTGCTTATCCAGACATATTGGGAGTAAAGACGATCTGGGTAAACGAAAATCTGACTAATCCAGGAATGCAGTAAAAATAAAATAAATCAAAAATAATAAGGAATTATTTTTATACAAATATAACAATAGAAGAGGGGCAATTTATTACTTTGTTTTATATACATTAAATTTTAGATAAAAGAAATAAAATTAAGACATGATATTTACTATTTCATAAAAAATAAAATTAAGACGTGATATTTACTATTTCATAAAAAATACTCAGTCAGTCTTTTTTATTTAACTGCCTTGTTCCAAAGCCATAATTTCCACTGATTCTACAATTAACATAACAGATTAACAAAAATAAACCATCAATTGGTCTAGCTACACCTTGGCATCACACTAAGTCATGGCATATTCCGGTCCTTCATTATCAAAATAGTTTTCACGGTCCACTGTTACCGTTAAGCAGCTGATCAGTCAGTCATTGTACCGATGCTGATGTTTTGAAGCCAATCATTTAGACCTTACAGATGTGTTTGCACAATCTTTGTTGCATGAAATCACTTGCATACAAGGTACCTACCATAAATCGTTTGTTAGTTGTGTAACAAAAATCTTAACAGAAAAACAAAAAAATTAGTAAATGACAGCAACAATGATATTTCTGAGTTTTACGACAATTATAGTAACTCATTATTTGATCAAATCATGACTGGGGGTTGAGGTAAAACGTGATAATTTAAGACAAACATATTTTTTTTAACCGATGAAAAGAATTTAAACGATGTCAGCAAAGAAGATTACGGCAAATTCTTTTGGGACATAAAACGTATTCTTCTAGATTTCCTTGAACAAATTAGGGAGGTGTTGTCAAACTTTGAAAAACTTAAGAACACCAATTTGGATCAAGCACAGAGGAAAATTGTACCCAAGAATTCCTGGTCGCTTTCTGGTTGGAGGTGTTTCTACAAATATTGTACAGTCTGGTTCTTGCACAAACGATTATCACAGTTTCCAGCAATGAAAAATTAACTGACAATGCAACACTTCAATGCCGACAGTTAACTTCAGGAAGAAATGACCGTTGATCGGCGTTTCAGATGGCAGAATTTTCTGACATAATTTTTACGCTCGTTCACCTATATGATAATTGCCAATATTTATAAGGAAACTGAGGAAAAGTATTATGCATCACTTGTAAACAAATATAGACATTTTTCTCAACAATTGTTTTATGACACAAAGTAATATACTTTCTGAATGGCTCCTGTAGCTATTGAAAGTATCAGAATCCATAAATATCTCATTACTCACCCTATTGAGCTCATCTATTTTATTATTCCTCAGTTTTATGACACTAAGTAATATACTTTCTGAATGGCTCCTATAGGTATTGAAAGTATCAGAATCCATAAATATCTCATTACTCACCCTATTGAGCTCATCTATTTTATTATTCCTCAGTTTTATGACACTAAGTAATATACTTTCTGAATGGCTCCTATAGGTATTGAAAGTATCAGAATCCATAAATATCTCATTACTCACCCTATTGAGCTCATCTATTTTATTATTCCTCAGTTTTATGACACTAAGTAATATACTTTCTGAATGGCTCCTATAGGTATTGAAAGTATCAGAATCCATAAATATCTCATTACTCACCCTATTGAGCTCATCTATTTTATTATTCCTCAGTTCTAAATCGGATGATGCTTGCGTTTCGAATTCTTGTATACTTTGGCAAGTGAGCTCAGTCTGAAACATTGTGTACATCTTTGTTTAATATTAGGCATAACTTTCAAGATTTAAAAGTACATTTAACTTAAAACGAGTTTGGAATAAATTTTAGAATCTACATTTTGTACAGTACAGTAGCCCAGAAGCCCACTGAACCAAGAGGGAAATGACATGTCTTGTAATAATTAATGTACTATGAAAGATAGCCACAAGATATTCCACCGAAATACACAGGTAGGTCAAATTTAATATAAAATATATCCAGTATGTATATACACATATAAAAATTAAAACAATGCAATATATTACAATAACATGTATACACTAAATTACACCTGGCTACATAAAGCTAAGCCTAGTTTTATGTGGCCACATTGATACATCGAAAGCAGACTCTGCCCACCGTTGTATAAAAATTTTTCTACATTATAAAAAGGATTTCTCAAATAAAATCTTTGTTAAAATCTTAAGCCATTGTTATCTTGTTTATTGTCATTAAGGATTTTGATTTAATTATGTGATTTTCTTCCGCTTGAAGCATATTTTGAGCTAAGTTAATTAACAGTGTATAACTAGTATAATACGAATAAATGGAGCTCCTTCTTCATTCTTTATCTAAATCTTAGTTACATAAGGCACTAACAAATGTACAACGAATACAGAGTAAATCGGCTAGTAACCAGCATAGTCATGCCCAAGGCAGACACTGTAACAAAATGTTATTGTAAAGTTTTTAATGGTAAAATTTATCTTGCAAAGACTTTCTGAAAGCCCAACTGTAAATCGAACAGAACTCCCATCTTCGTCCACAGCAGCTACAGCATTACTCTGCTTCTTCTACCATTCTGTCTTCTTTTCCAGCACCTTCAGCTGTCTACATCTCTTTCTCTTCTTCTGCCTACACTTCCCTCCAACCTTTCAATCTTATTTCCATTCTTCCTTCATGTATCTTCTTAGGCAAACAACAAATCTTCCCAACCTCTTTATATGTTCTATCTCCTTCTAGACATTTCTTGTTCCTCACTTTGTCTTGTTTTAGCCAATACAGCTCTCCTCTTTCCTTCTTAGTGAGAATATAAGTAATTGCTGTACATAAAATGCACACTCCCACATCTTTCTCCAGACAGAGCTAAAGACTCCAACTGTATATTATCATTTGCCAAATCCAACATTTGTTACTAAATTTTGTGTCCTACAGGATGTTGTTTCCTACATTTTCACAACTGTGTGGTACACCACACCACATGACGTGCAACAGGCTCTTCTGAGGTTAAATAAGATTAAAGTATTTCAAATGTATGGCTCATTTTTCTACATGACTTGCGTACAGGCAGAAGACAATATCTATCCTCCTTTGGATCCTACCAGAGTGATAGACTTCAACGATTCTCATTTAAATCCCATGGATGTAGACAAGCACCGTCATCAAACTAACTGTCTATGTTGTTCATGCAAAATATTAGGTCAGCTAAATATGATTTCAGATATCCAGCGTAAAACAGACACACAAGCATGGCATTAAAGGCAGATAGAACAGAATTTTGTCAGAGCTGTAGGTTTTGCTGACACTCAGCCAAATCCCTTAGAGAGACATGCACCATCAACGAACTCTATACAGAAATAAACTGGTGCAAAAGAGTATCAAAGAACCTGATATAATGTAATGGAAGTCTTACCAATAATTCACCAAATATCACATTCAAAATGGCATATAATTGAGCTAAGTCTCTTTTACAAAATTATTTGCTTATAGTTACCAATAAAAATTTCATTAAGTGACATGCATCATCATAAAACCCAATTTTCCTTGTATAGAAATGAAGCTCCATAGAAAACTTCAAGTCTACAGGTATGTTTGTTTTCCAGCCCCCTGATTGATAGGCTTTGCTAGCGCTCAGCCAATTATTGTATCACAGACTAGCCATAAACATTATGGTTAAAAATAAATAAATATTTAGAGTAAAATGACAACCCTTAAAGTACAAATAAATCACTGGTAACTTTTAACTAAAAAGGTAGTGTTTCATTTGTTGGGTTTGATATTTGCAGCTGCAGTAAACAAAATCAATTGCAGATATTACCGATAGTAAATAGTTGATAAACTAACATACACCCTCCATTAAAATGTCTTCCTTTGCATAGAAAGAAATTGGGTTACGGTGAACTGCGTACTAAAGAAAATTTAGAGACAACGAACATGTCCATGCACAGTATCTTGTAATTTTATAAGAAGCACTGCTTTATAATTTTAAGCATTGAGTTACTGGTCTCTTCCTTGAGCCTATTTTAACAATACTATCGATAAAGCCTATTATAACATTTGGCCATTCCAATAGAGCCTATTGTATTTTTAACTGCCAATAGAGCCTATCGTATTTTCAACTATCAATAGAGCCTATTGTGATTTTAGTAACTAACAGAGCCTATTACATTTTAATTAATTATCAGTGGAGCCTATTGTATTTGTAACTACCTCTGGAGCCTATTACATTTTTGCTGCATATTGAGTATACTACATTTTTGTAGAACCAATATCTCTGGAGCCTATTACATTTGTACTATATATCGAGTATACTATATTTTTGTAGAACCAATACATCTGGAGCCTATTATATTTATACTATATTATATCGAGTATACTATATTTTTGTAGAACGAATACATCTGGAGCCTATTATATTTTTAATATATATTGAATCTACTACATTTTTGTAGAACCAATCACACTGGAAATTGTATAAGAAATTTAAACAAAACTTTCATGTGTTTGAACAAATGTTTTAATACTTTTAAAATCATATTTAAATGTGTTATAAATATAAATAAAATTGTCAAACAAAAATACTTTTCTGAATTATTTTATTACAAAGAAAACCCATGTTACATCTGAAGCAATGGTTAAGATCAAAACAAACCTTTGAAAAATCAATGATAATAGTTTGGATCTAAAACAATGTGCTGAGCTACAGAGAGTTTGCAGCCAGCTCGAAGGTTAAACACCAACCGCAGTAGCGCATGCAGTAGCACATTCTGTGCGTTTAGCGATATTTTTTACGAGAACCGTTCTCCCGTTAGAGATTCCCTAAAGAGTAGGCTACTGATCAGTACATAGTACTGAATCTCCCACCTGTACTTGTTTGCACACAAGGCCAGGGCCAGGGTGGGGTGTGGTGGGGGGCAGACGGGGCTGCGGGGGCTGCATGAGGGCCGAGTAGTCGGAGGCCTGGACCGCTGACACGACCGGCACCTGAGTGCTGGGTAGCAGGGTGGCCTGAGGCGACGGGGGGAACTGTAACCCACATCAGCATTATTACCTCTTAAAAATCATACCATTCTACAAAACATACTTTTTAGGAAAATATAATTCTTTTTTTAATTGACAAAATTACAACAAAAAAATAAATAAAAATAGATCCTCAGACAGAATTTAATAATAACAAATAGAATTATTTATTACTCCAATACTGGGAAAAAATAATGGCACTATTAAAATTAACTCCAAAATTACAATAATAACCTACCAATATTCTTAAATTTGAAGAATATTTTTACAAAAATTGCCTTCTTTAATAAATATGACACGTTTTTAAGACAAAAAATCCTAATGTACACTATACATTGAAAGAAACATATTCAAAATAATTTTTTGTAATTAATTGTCTTCAATGTATACAAGAAAACATACAAAATTAAGCACCAATTTTTTAAAAACACATTTAGACTACACAGTTTAATCAAAGCTAAAATTAAAAAATACTAAATTAGTAGATCTTTAAGTAATTCTAAAAACAACTACCAAATAGTTCATACTGACTCTGAAGAATAAGTGAAGGACATTTATAAATTCACAATGTTTACATCTCAATAATAATAAATAACAACATATCTATCTATCTATATATATATAAAAATGAATGTTTGTATGTTTGTCCTTTATGGAATCGTGAACTATTGGACCGATCATGATGAAAATTTGTACGTATATGTATTTTTCCACGGAGAAGGTTTATAAGCTATGCCCATCCCTTTCCCGATTCAGGATTCCGCCCCACTGGTTACAGAAATACCCATAAGAAATGCATTGCAGCAAACATATGTTAACGTCTTTTCAAATTTTTAATCAGCTGTTCTTTGTAAACATATATTACACTTATAGTTTTAAAGCATAGAGTAAGCTTAAGAGAAACGACAAATTTTGTTTAAACTGTTTTTGCAATCACTGTTAAACATAGACTTTACTATCCAGATAATACAATTCAAATTTGACGTAAAAAATTCACCTTTAACTGCAATATTTATTTAATATAAACCATGCTCATGCTTGATCAGAAGATTAATGCAGATATCATAATTACTATCTTACGTTGGCTACAAATATAAAGAATGTTATAAAATCAACCTTAGTTGTTTTTTTTGACAGAAGTATGGTTCTCAAAACTCCGTGTGTACATATTCTCTCGATCGAGACAACAAAGCAAGCTCAATCGTGGCATCGGAGATATAACTAATTTAATCTAAAATTTATTATAGTAAAAAAAAATTTACTAAGTAATATAAGGACTTCGGTTCTTAAGATTTGCGTGCGAAGCCGTGGGTAACAGCTAGATAGAGGCAGGAATATGGTACATACCTTCATAATACGCCCAAGAGGCTCACGATGGAACGACTATCAATTATCTCAGCAATGTTTAGAATGTGATAGAAAAAGAATAAGTGAATATAGTGTACTGTTTTCAACGGGAAATTGCGTGCGAAGCCGCAGGCAACTTTTGCAAAAAATTATTGAAATGCGCAGCAAAGCGCGCCGGGCCCGCTAGTATATATATAAAAATGAATGTTTGTATGTTTGTCCTTTATGGAATCGTGAACTATTGGACCGATCATGATGAAAATTTGTACGTATATGTATTTTTCCACGGAGAAGGTTTATAAGCTATGCCCATCCCTTTCCCGATTCAGGATTCCGCCCCACTGGTTACAGAAATACCCATAAGAAATGCATTGCAGCAAACATATGTTAACGTCTTTTCAAATTTTTAATCAGCTGTTCTTTGTAAACATATATTACACTTATAGTTTTAAAGCATAGAGTAAGCTTAAGAGAAACGACAAATTTTGTTTAAACTGTTTCTGCAATCACTGTTAAACATAGACTTTACTATCCAGATAATACAATTCAAATTTGACGTAAAAATTCACCTTTAACTGCAATATTTATTTAATATAAACCATGCTCATGCTTGATCAGAAGAGCAATGCAGATATCATAATTACTATCTTACGTTGGCTACAAATATAAAGAATGTTATAAAATCAACCTTAGTTGTTTTTTTTGACAGAAGTATGGTTCTCAAAACTCCGTGTGTACATATTCTCTCGATCGAGACAACAAAGCAAGCTCAATCGTGGCATCGGAGATATAACTAATTTAATCTAAAATTTATTATAGTAAAAAAAAAAATTTACTAAGTAATATAAGGACTTCGGTTCTTAAGATTTGCGTGCGAAGCCGTGGGTAACAGCTAGATAGAGGCAGGAATATGGTACATACCTTCATAATACGCCCAAGAGGCTCACGATGGAACGACTATCAATTATCTCAGCAATGTTTAGAATGTGATAGAAAAAGAATAAGTGAATATAGTGTACTGTTTTCAACGGGAAATTGCGTGCGAAGCCGCGGGCAACTTTTGCAAAAAATTATTGAAATGCGCAGCAAAGCGCGCCGGGCCCGCTAGTTAACTATAAACAATCCTTTTCAAAATATTATTAATTAATTAACATATGTTATCACAATTACACCCACTGGCTCACCATATAACAAGCACTGCAGTATTTAAAGCCTATATAACAAGCAAGAGCGAAACAAGGCAGCAATGTGCAGATCAACCCAAAATAATTTCTTAACATCTACAAGATTTGATGCTGAATGAATTTCAACTTTTCGCAATATATTTAAGTTCGCTGGTCACATGACTTTTAGTCACAACATTTCTATTCAGTTGATAAGCTCGAAATATCAATATATAATATTCAGGTAAACAGAAAATGTCTTGGAGAATCCAACAGATGTCTTCCCAAAGTAATAGACGTATAAGTGAAAACCTATGCTGACTTTTTCTCAAGGATTTTCACCAGTTGTGTGGAGGCAAAAACTAGAAAAATTCTCTTAAATAAATTCTGTTCCAGTGCATTCTAAAATGTGATCCACAATGGATTCAAATACTTTTCTTCGGCGGAATACTTATTGCAGCATGTGTATACACCAATGATCTTGGAATCAGCTTTGCTGGACCAATCTTCTAAAAATCATGCATAAGACATAGCTTTGCGAGGTTCTTAGCATAAACACGTAAAGATATGTGATTCTCACAAAACTATGGTTTAGACGGTTCGTTGTCAAGAGGTAAGTTGATATGTAAATTTTTTAATCCAGCTATTTGCAGCAGTTATCAATCCACACATGCATGCACTTACGTGTCTCACATGTGTTGTGTGCAAACTATATTATAGTTTTGCATACAGCAAAAGACACCTCCAAAGAAAGTTTCATTTGTTTTTACTTATTTGAATGGACTCTGATAACGATTCAACATTCTGTTGATTGTGAATATGAACTATGATCTCAATTCATAACTGCTGAGGTGAAAAACCCATAGAATTTTATCAGTAACTTTTAGTTCTTAAACTGAGAATTGTCTGTTTTTGATACATCATCAGTAAAATCACATTACATAGCAATTACAGACTTCTAAAGGTGACATTAAGTTACTTAAAGAGGAATTATTACACTTGTGTCAGAATTTCTTGTTATCATGATACTTGTTTTACTGAACTGTGACCAAGAAGTTATAAGTATGTATATTTTAACTATTTGCTGTAATGAATTAATGAAATTTAGTGCACTTGATGTTTCTAATTGTACTTCTGAGTAAAGTGATTTGATTAGTACTATTTTTGTGTGTACCTCTCACAAAGACAAAGTTAAATATTTTGGAAAGATATTTTTGTATTATGGACAATTTAATACATGAGTAAATAGCTCCCACATTTACTGTAATATATTATATTTCATGCAGAATAAAATAAAATTAAATCTAAACAATTGGTACAAAAATAAATAAAAATATTTTTGTCCAAAATGAGATGGTGGGACTCTTGGTAAATTTTTACACACCAGGGCATGTCTCAGGGGTCTACCCTGCAAGTTTAAACAGGTTATGGCTTGACTCACCATGGGGTAGCCCTGCTGTGCCGGCGAGGGACTCTTGGCACCACCGTGCCTGATGGGACTGCTGCCCGGGTGTTTCACAAAGTAGTCGTTGATCTTCTTGGAGTCGGTTATCAGCCGAGGTCCACCCTTCCCTGCACTCGGCAGTCCGCCACCCTCCTCACCGCCTTTCCGCTTCCGCTTCCTCTCGGAGGTGGGCCGCGCCAGTTTCTCCGGTGTGCTGCAGTCTTGCTCCTTATCACTAGAACCTGCCACAGACCACACCAGTTACTACGCTTGCTTGACACATTACACTACATATTAGTGACAAGAGGAAACTCTATTTAATGGTCACAGCCTTACAGACTTAATACACACTTACAAAAGTATGTATATTTCATGTTATTACGTGAAGTATATTAATGTAACTATATATAAAATTATTGTATTTTCATCATTGGTCTTTAAATGTCACTACAATTTAACGCCAGTCTATAAGCACATCCATCTATTCTGTGTATATACCACTCCTGTGTTAAACAACCCACAGTCATAGTATCGTAGACACAGGGCATAGTATCGGCACATACGAGGCTCTCAATAGCGAATGTGTTAACTTTTACTGACGCTAATTATTTATCAAACTATTTATTAATTAAAAGTCACAAATATTAAAACAACATTAAATAGCCCTCAATAGCAAACATGTTAACTAGTACTGATGCTGATTATTTACCTAAATATTTATTAATTGAAACTCACAAATATTAAAACAACATTAAATAGCCCTCAATAGCAAACATGTTAACTAGTACTGATGCTGATTATTTACCTAAATATTTATTAATTGAAACTCACAAATATTAAAACAACATTAAATAGCCCTCAATAGCAAACATGTTAACTAGTACTGATGCTGATTATTTACCTAAATATTTATTAATTGAAACTCACAAATATTAAAACAACGTTAAATAGCTCTCAATAGTGAACGTGTTAACTAGTACTGATGCTAATTATTTATATCAAATTAGTAATTATTTATACCAATTAATTGAAACTCACTAAGATTAAAACAATGTTAAATAGTCCTCAACAGTAAACATGTTAACTAGTACTTTCACTAACTATTCATCTATTTATTAATTGAAACTCATTAAGATTAAATTAACGTTAACTAGATCCTAATCAACTACACAATGATAAACCATTCCAATGATTTTTTTATAAATTTGGCACTTGTACTTAAACCTGTATATCTTGGAAGATTCTCCAAATACTGCATTGATCTACTTTCGTTATTAATAATTATACAGAGTGAGTCTGTAAGGAGACCGATTATAGTAATAACAATAAAGAAACAAAAACTTCAAAATAAACGGTAACATAATCGTACCTACCAAAATTTGATCACCTCAAAAAACTATACATTTGTAAAAATTCAAAGTAATGAAATTTGTTTAATATTATTGGAGATGGCACCATAAAATACCTCACATTTTAAACTTCTTTGAAAATATGAATGGTTTTAATTTTAAACAAATCATATACCTCCAACTTTACTGCTTTTTTTGTTTTTGTGTGAGAACTCTAAATACTTTCTTTAAAGTCAAAAAAGAAAACATTCCAGCACCGTTGCACAAGTACCAACACAAATCAAATAGGAAGACAATCATAAGGTGACAGATTCACACATAATTTAGGCACTGACTTTGTAACTGCACTAATGAACTTTATTACACAATATAACGTTTTATGGCACAATAAACGATACCAGATCATAAAACTCCCATTAAACACAAGTGGGAAAGTTATTGCTGGAGGAGGTTTATTTATTTACACATTTATGGTGTTGATCTATAATGTCTTGACAATGGCCCTGTGTAAGAAAACAAATTTGGTCTTTTCTGAATAACTTATACAGCTCTTACATATTTTCTATATATATAAAACTTACAATTAATAGAATATCCCCTTATTCTTGGCACGATCTCTTACACTTTTTTTTACCATTCAATTGTAGTTACGTAAAACTAAAAAATATAAGACGCTCATACAAAAATTTGAACTTGGTCAATTCATCAGAAACACAAATCTAGAATACAGACAACAAAACATTATTTGCAGGTTAACAACAAGCTCAACACTGTGACAGGAACCAGTTGCTGCCTGAGGGTGAGTGAGGAGAGGTCAGTACAGAAACCAGTTCAGAGGAAGGGGTTGTTTCCTTCTCCCACCTCTATATCTATACACCAAGAATGTACCCCTGTCAGTAACTACTTGTAGAACATTTAACTGGCAAATTTGAAGTCCTCACCAAACAATGGTTCTTTTACATAGTTTTCACCTTATTTCCTTTTTTTGCAATTACATTAAATGACATGTTTACTGTCTTAAATACTGTCCAAGTTTGAACTTGATATCTGTAAATGTTTTCCATCCAACTGGTTAAATAAAGTTGAATTTATAAGAAGTAACAAACAACAATTTCAAACTTATCTTATGGTGACTGTGGCCTACCTTTTCTTTAAAATAAACATTATTTAGGTGTATAGTGTCAACTGATCAACCAAAATTTACATTTGTATTATAAGCAAACAAAAACACCTAAAACACATTTTTTATGTAAGATTAACCACACAAAATGTTCATTACTGACTAGGCTAATTGCATTAAGAAGAAGTATTATTTCAATTATTTTATATTATGGCACCCTTCTGCTAAAAATCTGTCTAACTGTGGTGGAAGGAAATAAAACTGAGAGTAGACTTAAAACATTTAACCCGTAATTCATAATAAAAAGTCGTGAATTTCCAATTTGTTACCCAATACTGACACAGAGTAAGTATAAATTGATAATCAGATGAATCCAAATCTAAAATTATATAATATAACAACAAAATTTATTGAAAACTTAAACCCTTATAGGTTCAGCTTATACTGCTTCTAGTAGTTTTCTGCAAGCTTTTGTAGAGTACCATCTGATGTGGTACTAAAAAGTTAAATTTTTAAAAACAACTCTTGAAATTCTACTATACACATTATTGTTAGTACTAAAAAAATCTAAAACACTATTTTAATTATTTACTTTTGTTATTATAAAACTAAACCAACTATAACTATGCTACTCAAATTCCACATAAGACTGGAAACGACGATTATATTTAATATGGATCTCTACTGTAATAAAAAAATCTTGTATATCCATTAAGAAAGATTTCTTGTAACAGTAAAAACTTGACATCTTGTTCATGTGTGTGTTATAAATAATAACAGTTCATAAAATAATTTACCTACTTACCCATGTTTTTCTTAACCGTCATAATCCTCTACTTCTAAAACCCTTCAAAATGATATTCCACAATAGTACAACGATCAAATCCCAAAAAATAAACTAACTTTGTTTACAAATACAGAACATTCTTGTTTAGTAATTAATTGTTATTTTGAATTAATTCACATTTAATTGTTCAGCTGTTTAAAAATTCTTAATTCAATGTTACTTGTGACATTTCTCAATTACATTTGGTATAAATCCTTCATAATTCTTAAAAAAAAAAATATTTTTTGTCTAATTAATAACATATTTCTATTTATTTTCTGTTAAACTCTAAATTAAAATAAGTTATATCTAACAAGATGTAGGGACAGACATTTTAATATTTAAATGATAAAAACACTTGATGACTGTTCACGATTCTTAGATAAATTTTTTAACAAATAGTAAAATACCTATACTGAGGTCTAAAACAGCTCTTTTATATTATTTGTTTGAATTCTTAAGGTACATGTCATAGAATGCAGCGTAATTGCAAATCATCCCCGTAAAAAATGTCTGAAAAATATTGGGTGTCTTTACTGATATCTCCTCTCACCCCCAGACTCTTATATACCTCAACAATAATGTTTAATACAGTGACTTGCAAGTGAGCAATATTATCTCAGATATTGCACTCAATAGAACTTAATGGTGGAGACATATTCAAAGACAACGAGCAATTGTATGACAAATGTTTATATAAAATTTAACCAAGTTAATAAAACTTTTAAAACTTACAAGTTTTTGTTTCCTTAAGATTTTAAGATAGCAGTCATATGTTTTGAGTAAATCCCAACAAGATATAAGAAGTGCACTTGTTTACAGAAGAGGCTAAAATAATTACTATAATCTAATTAACTAGAAAAATTATCTGACACTACCCCTTTCTTCCAGACACCTCTCCATGTGATGGATATACTTACATGTCATAATGAGTACTAATTAATTAAATATGAGGGGTTGAAAAATATTTGGCATTATTTTCTACTACACGAGGAAACAACTGGAGAGAGTTACACACTTACTGGTAATAGAAACATTTTCGATTATAGTATGCAAGCAGTTTTTTATGCCAAAAAGGCCTGTGAGAGTTATTACTAGATTGGGTAAATATGAACATTGTGCAATTCTTTTAAATCAACTTGAATTATTAAAATCTTTTAGTCTGTACATGTTTATTAATCGTTTTATGCCAAGACGATTCTCATATAGTACTAGTAGAAATAATAACATAGTTTACAATAGAAATAACCATTTGATTAATGTCCCACAACATAGGCTGTGAAAAAGTGACCAAAGTCCTCTAACCATGCCTTGCAGATTAACCATTATAAATAATTAATAACTGTAAATATAAAAATAAGATTTATGAGTTTCTATTAAACCATCCTTTTAAGTTCAGATAAATTTTTGATAAAACAATTGAAACTAACAGATTTTAGTAGTAGTGACTAACTTTTTCTTTTCTTTACTTTTAAATGAATGATATGTGTCCTTAACATTTCGTAACGTTCTTGTTTTAACATTTAATTTGATCGACTTGCTAATCATTTGAATGACATGTTATGTGTGGCAGAATAAAGTTATACTATTCATAGCCTCGACATTGTGCCAGCCAGCTGCAAAAATCAAACCTGTACTGTAAATAATTACACCACCTATGGTGAAAGTCTGTACTGAGTGCTCATCACATGTTTGTACCAACCAATACGATGGAACATGTAGAATGGAGATATTGCATCCAACGACTTTGTCAGAAACTTGGTAATCATTGCATCCAACGAATTTGTCAGAAATTTGGTAATCATTGCATCCTAAGACTTTGTCAGAAACTTGGTAATCATTGCATCCAACGACTTTGTCAGAAACTTGGTAATCATTGCATCCAACGACTTTGTCAGAAACTTGGTAATCATTGCATCCAACGACTTTGTCAGAAACTTGGTAATCACTGCATCCAATGACTTTCGTCAGAAACTTGGTAATCTCCAAGTTGAAAAATTCAACAAGCCTGCAGAGAAGACGCTATGGTGTGACACAGATAAAGGAGTGGTACAACAGGTTTAAAGATGGCCACACTTCAGAGGACAGTGAACCTTGTTCTGGGAGGCCAGTAACAACCTGAGTTACTAATCAAGGTAGCATTTTAGTGATGGAAGGACTGGTATATTACTGCCCGTACATCAGTAGTGGTTCAGTTTATTTGATCTTAACAGAATATTTTGACCATGCGCAGAGTTGTTGCAAAATTTGTTCCAAAAAACTTGTCAGCAAAAAAAATAGTTGAAATTGCTCAGGACATGTTACACTGCACACAAAATGACAAAATATTTTCTCAAAACAGGCATTGAATCGTGGGTGAACCCAAACACCAAAGTGCAATCTCTGCAGATATTGTGTAAACTCACAATATCTTCATATCTGAGAAAAGCATGACAAGTTCAAAGAGATATCAATGTTATGTTGACTGTTGTTTTTATTGTAAGGGAGTAAATCATCATGAGTACACACCCAAGGGTCAAACTACCACTACTTAGAAATTCTGCCTACATGATGCAGTGCAGCATAAACGTCCTGATTTCTGGACCACAAAATCTTGACAGTTTTGTCAGAACAATAATGCTGCAGCGCATTCTTTTCACCTTCTTTAAAACTTTAGGACAAAGCACAACATCCCTGTGTGCCATCAGGCTCCCTACTCCTCTGACATGAGTTCTGGTTGTTTCACCAATGGGTCCCGATTTGAGACCAAATGACAGTTTAACCGAAGTCCAGTCCGAAAGATGCCTTTAAAAGATTTACTACCAAAAGTGGCAGGAGTATCTGAATAAGAAGTGCTTGAAGAAATTTTTTTAAATATGTTGATGAATAAATATCCTTTATCTTAATGTCAGATACTTTTTGAACATATCTCCTTAAGTAGGGTGGTCCACATTAGAAAGCTAGTAAAAATATTTGAACTTTTTTTCAGACTTGGAGAATTTAAACAAAAGACTCAAGGATACAAAAATACTATAGAGGGAACATAATAACCCAGTTTATAAAAATGGAAATGAAACAATTCACATGCTTCATTTTTGCAAGAGACCCATTTCCTTCCACAATTACTATTTAAGTATAAGTCACAAGACCACCAAGTTTTATAGTTTGTCTTATTAAAACAATAGAAACTTTCCAGTAAAGGTATGCGATGATATGTTACAATCAGCTTGGATATCTAGTAGGGAAACCTACAAGAGCAGCTCACCACACGAGCTTAGTTGGAAGTGTGGCAAGAAAAAAAGCAAGCTAGATTGATTTGAAAAATTAATGGAATGAGCTATGCATCTATACCGAAAGTGATTAAGAGGCTAGGCATAAACCCCAACATAGCCAAACAGCTCTGACGTCTATGATGAATCATGATACGTTTAACAGGAATATGTGTGATTATGTAACTTATGAGGCTGATATTCGTAAGTCACTAGAAAACGTCACACATGGACTCACTGGCAAAACAAGGATGAAAATTCCTATTCACAGGAACCTTGAATTCCTGTTGAAGATGGAATTGCATAGAACAGGGAGAAGTAAGTTAAAAACTCATTGGAGTAAAAAAAAAAACACCCATTGAATATGGCTGGAACAACCATTCTTAGACCCTCTGAGCAAAAAATGCAATGGATTTGAGAAATAATAAAAAAAACTGACATGGCAATGTTTTATTCTCATAAAACCTAAAATAATACTATTTGGTAAAGAATTGTAAATTTTTTACATTATGTTGATGAAACAATTCAGCAAAAAAAGCAAATACTTGATTGAATGTAACGTTTTTTTTTTTTTTTTTTTTTTTTTTTTTTTTTTTTTTTTTTTTTTTTGGAGAAACTTCCATTTGGTTATTTTGTAAACTGTAGTGTGAATAAAGATACATTTTGAATTGTAAATTTGTCAAAAAAAGAATACCTTGTGATTGATCCATGATCAATTGATCTCAGACAGTATTGAACAAATATATTTCTGAACCGTTACGAGGTGCAAGGTACTTCACTGTGTATTTACCGTTAGCAATACCTCTACTACACATCCACTCGACTCACCTGTGCTCATATTAGAGTCCTGGCTATGAACTGACTGGCCTGCGTTGAGGCCTGACTGTGGTGCCATTTGTATCTGTGAGCCAGCGGACATCTGAAACAGACACTTTTATGTAACAATTGCAAACACCAGGTCTGATAAACATGCATGTTGTCTCCTATTAAAAAACATACAGCTATGATCATTAAAGTAGGAAACTGTGTACATCATCAGTTGTTCTCTTGATAGGAAATCGTACAGAGGAACAATAATTATATACCTCTGCTAATAGTAATAACATATTTGTAATTCATCATTGACTGGTTAATCTTAATGTAAAGTAAAATATTAAACAATAAGCACTACTACAAACTAATTAGTCTGGTCACAATATTGAATTCAAACTTCTGTTGGATGGACCCCAGTGGGATTCTGAACCTGTGTAGATGTCAATAAAACAATACTGGCTTTACTAGTTTTACCCCAATCCAGCTTTAACACTATCCATCCATTATCATCTTTGGTTCCTCCCAAACACTTCTCAGATAGATTTGGGAACCAAACATGGATATGTTCTGTAGACACGTCCAGGTTGATTAAACGTATCCCATACGGATGCTGGGAGACACACAAGTTCATCTTTGATGGGCACTATGCTTGAATATTACCAATATTCTATGAGTAGGTAGGTACCTAGTTTCTATAGATTATAGGAACCTGAAATGACACAAGTCGACAAAACTCCTTTGATAGGGAAATTTTCGAGTTAAAACTCTATCTTTCCATAACAGTATTTTCAGGCTTTCCAAAGAGGACTAATATTTTTGTCAACAACTGGAAATAAAAAAACATGGCCACCAGACTTGGAACAACTGTATACATACACGCGACCATGTTAACTACTACTACCTTGTTTGTAATTAACGTATTTTATAGTATATCATGTGCAGTAACGTATTTTGTAGAATATCATGTGCAGTAACATATTTTGTGGTATATCATGCGCAGTAACATATTTTGTAGTGTATCATGTCCAATAACGTATTTTATGTATATCATGTACAGTAACGTATTTTGTAATATATCATGTGCAGTTACTATTTTGTAATATATCATGTGCAGTTACTATTTTGTAATGTATCATGTGCATGTATCATGTCATGTGCAGTATATCACGTATAGTATGTATATCTGTGTACAGTAACGTATATGTGCAGTTACTATTTTGTGGTATATCATGTGCAGTAACGTATTTTTTAGTATATATCATGTGCAGTTACGTATTTTGTAGTATATCATGTGCAGTAACATATTTTGTGGTATATTATGTACAGTAACGTATTTTTTAATATATCATGTGCAGTTATTATTTTGTGGTATATCATGTGCAGTAACGTATTTTATAGTATATCATGTGCAGTAACGTATTTTGTAGTATATCATGTGCAGTAGGCCTAACTTATTTTGTGGTATATCATGTACAGTAACGTATTTTTTAATGTATCATGTGCAGTTACTATTTTGTGGTATATCATGTGCAGTAACGTATTTTATAGTATATCATGTGCAGTAACGTATTTTGTAGTATATCATGTGCAGTAGGCCTAACTTATTTTGTGGTATATCATGTGTGGTAACGTATTTTGTAATATATCATGTGCAGTTACTATTTTGTGGTATATCATGTGCAGATCATGTGAATGTTTCAGGATCAGAAATAGTGAGTGAGTGCCAAGCCCAGGTAAACAGTTGGGAGTCTTTTATCTTTACAGTGATAAGATGTTTGACTTGGACAGTTTCACTGATATAACTGATTCTTAGTAGCTGTTATCAATGTAGAATAATGCATGAGACTGTTTTTTGGGTTAAATGATCTTGCAGAAAAAAAGATTTCAAGTTTTGTGGGCATAATAGAAACGATAATTGACTGGGCTGAGATTTAAATTTCTTCCATTCTATTTGTTTTCTTCAATACCACCTTTGGTTTTCGTTCAATAAATGAGTAATACTCAAGTGATTTATCTACTAAACATATCTTATTTCTTTACCTTGAGGTGGTGCAATAAATGTGTAGTTAAAAATTGATTTTTTTTTATTTTCATACAACTTTCAAAAATATTTAGTTTTAAAGAAAAAAAAAAAAAACTAGAAAAGGTTTGTCGTATTTAAAGTAGTATTTTGTGGTACTATATCTAGTGTAATCAGTAACACAGGCAAACAGAAGAAATCTCATCTACGTCTATAAAGGATGGCAGAAGGGAGTGTCATGTTTTTAATTCATAAAAATATTATTTATGTACATAATATTTAACTAAAACAAAAGTAGTTTTCTTGAATGTACTTAAAAAAAACATTCCTCAAAGATAACAAAAATATTTGTCATTTTTTTTCTTAATTTAAAAACGTACTGTAAAAATCTGAATCTTGTCTTCAGCTGTTCCCTTGTGTCCAGTTACAAAACTGCAATGTCCTTTAAATCCTTATACAGGTATTTTTTTAAAGTGTTCATTTTTTCTGTTCATTGTATCATGGAATTTATCTTGAACAGAAATAACAATTCCCAACTAAACACCATATTTATAATTTTGACATACTTGTAATTAAGACAAAAAGTTACATTCAATTAACATTTTAAGAGCCTGATGATGTTGATTTATCTCCATAAGAACAATGTTAAACCTCCTTACAAAATATATTTCTGGTGACTTTCATGAACACATTCGACACTGTAAATGCTGAATGCAAGTGAATGAAAACCCCATGTGAGACTCACTTCTACCAACAGCACTAAGCTCCTTGTAGTGTCTCAGTAGGGCTTCCTTGCCTATAAAAGTGGAGAAAGTCTTACAACTGCCACCTTGATTGCATGTATCATCTATCTAGAATAATGACACATCCAACTCTTCAAAGGTAGTTAGTTGTTCATAGGGTACCTGCATTGTTTAATCTTCACTTCCTTTACGCAATGCAGGACAAGCCATCCTACCAAAAAATATATAAATTTTGCTGTGTATAAAAAGTAATTCATACTAGTAGCTTTTAAATAACTATATAGACTTTCATGTTTGAAGAAAAATACATATTTGAACTTGAATATCCCAAAGGAATAGTTTTATACTTGGATAATAGTTTATAATGGATGTAAGCTGTTATCAATCTCAAAATCATTTAACACTGGAAAAAAAGAGAAATTATATTTTCTGTATCAGTAAATACAAGAACATTGTACAAATTCTAAATTTTTTCTGAAGATGATATTATTAAAATATGTTATGAAAGTCATATTAATGCAGGTACATGAATAGAATAATACAAAATGTTGTTTCAAGGTTAAAACAAAAATAAGTCTGATTGTTTTTTTTTTTTTTCTAAAATTATATCCCTCCACTAATACAATATTGTTATATTGCTAAACAAACTTTAGCAATATACTACTTTAAAAATGTAGTACAAACAAATCACAGATCAGAAAAATTAATAAGAAGGTGCACACTTGAGATTAAATTAAAGTTCTATCTCAAAAGTATAGTTTGAGATTTGAAACTACTGTATTTGAAATCCTGTTTTTGTCTTCAACATTGCTAAACCTCAATATGCATCATGTGAGAACTGAATAACTAACTAATTAAAATGGTAAATGACTAACACAATGACTAAATAAACTAACTAAAACTTTGCCACAAGCAAAGCAATGATCAAAACTGTCTAGTCAATATCAACCAAAAACTGCAAACCACACATAAACCTTACCAATCATGTTTCTGGCATCCTCAAATCACTCAAACAAAACTAGGTTATAAAACAAAAGTGGCATTTGATGGCAGTGGAGAGAAGCCAGCAAAAGGCAAACTTTGACCTAATCACCAAGATAAGCAATTGTTATCAGTGGAGATAAAAAGGCCTCACTGAAAGATAGATAGTGTTTGAATAAATGTGTACTAACCATGCCTCCTGAACATACACTACATGCATGCAATCACTCTAGGCTATTACTTGGTGTACACCATCTATATCACATACTGCTCATCATAGATACTAGCGAATTTGAAATATTTGCACTTTATATGCTAAACATTCATTGCATTTCTATTTAAATTCATTTTCGTAGAAGATCTATCAAGACTATACTCTGAAACCAATTAGCATTTGTTCAAACTGATAAAAAATTTTAAGCAAGTGCAACTTGTACTTTGTTTAAGTATTCAAAAAGCATACACTTTACAAGAAAACACATTGGATGTGTATTCATCATATCTCTAAAATGAGTCATATTACATAACTCTTAAGATCAAAAATATGATGTAAAAGTTATATTTAGCATTGATCTTATAGTGTAAAACTCTAGTTCATTTCCACTACAGTCAGCTCTCCAGTACTAAATACGAGTAGTTTCCGAAATTCAGTTTTTCAATCGTTTTCCAGTTACAATAGATCATGTACATAAAATTAAATTCTGTTTTCCTTTAAAACAACATACAATTATGCCCATCTCTTGAAACACCTTGATTTAATCCCCAAATTATGTAAAATCCAACAACTATATATGAAAATACAGTTACACAACAATGCACACTCTCTTTACTTGTTGGCTACACACTGCAATTGAACTATCAGTACCTATATCAACATCAACATTGAATATACTTTGTCAATATCGGGTATTCTACCATATATTTTCTTGATAACTGTTACTACTTTGTCTGCATTTATATTGCTAGAAATTACTCTTGAAACACTTGCAGGACATCTACTGATGCATGTTCTCAGTTGCAGATAAAAACAGACATAATATGGAGGTTACACACAATGGTTTTACAATTAATTTAGGAATGATTACAAATAGAAGTAAACATTTTATAAATATTTAAAAAAATTAAAGATATCTATTGGTTCTTGCTCCTACATTGCATTATGGGTAACAATGGCAGTAAAGTTAAAACACCTACGAAGTAGTTAAGGAGGTAATACTACAAATACCAATGTCAGTGGCCTGGCCAAACCCACAGCAGGCATAGAGGCGACACTGTGTGGGAAGTTTATCTTATCACCTCTCTTATCACATTCCTGTTACACAGTTGTTATTTGTTCCCTCCTCTCTATTTCAGGATTACCACTAGTCAGACAAAGCATCCACTGAAATTCCACCTATGACTTTCATTTGAACTCTCTGTTTTGAACGAAGCAGTCCTAACAAAAAAAAGCAACGAAGCAGTCCTAACAAAAAAAAGCAACGAAGCGGAGTTTAGAATATCAAAAGGAACGGTTACTAACCTTGAGGATGACCTGTGTATTTGTGATTTCAAAGTAGGTAACCTATGAGATTTGACAAGCAATTTTAATCCATAATCAACTAACCTAAATCAATACAAACATTTTCTGTTTACAGAATAGTAAAACAGAGAAAGTTTGGTTTTTAAAATGGCTTTTACCTCCACAATTTTGTTAAGAAACAGATTTATTTTGTATAGAATTCAACTACAAGAATAAAATAATATAATAATCTGTGAAAAGAGTATATTCCAACTCTAAAAAAGCCAAGCACTTCTTCCTTAGCTCTGAAAGAGATTTTGGTTCCATGACAAAATACTGATTTTAAAATCTAGAGCAACTACTGTGTAATACTTGAAGATGCTTGTAACGATCTTTGTGTTCAATGTTCTCGGCTATACACAGAGCTAAACAAGGTCCAGTTCACACTGAAGGTGATATGTATCAGGTTACTGCTCAGGTTGGCCAACTTTCCCCCCTTGTATAGCCCTGTTCTAGTCGTCTCCATGCTGAATACTACATTCCACAGCATAGTAAACTACTTCTACCTGGGAGAGTATTTTGACTTTCTATTACCATCAATTAGATTTTATTAAAAGATCAAATTATAAAATGAGACAAAATTAACTATATTCATGGTAAACATTGAAACACTAAAAAATTCCAAGGTTTTATTTTTCTTTCGTGCACACAAGTGTAAGCTTTTGTGTTTAGGAGAGAATGAAGTGGAACTGAATAGTATAAATTTTATTCACGAGGGCACTTATTCCTTGGCATTTTACTCATTTTGAATACTCTATTGATATTTAAGATGATATTGGTAAAATCATCATAAGTTCTAGGAATATTAAACTTGTTCATAACTTTACAATTTCTAAATAAAAAATATATGAACAATTAATTCCAGCTTCCCTAATCCTTAAAGCTCTCCAAACTTCTATGTCTGAATAGTTAAATACGGAATTAGGACAACAACAGCCTCTCAAGCAAGTAATGCAGTCTTTTTTGGTCTTTATATCATCTCAAAATTCCCGTATGTTGGAAATTTTAACAAACTTTAATCCAAATCTTTAGAAATCTCCACAACAGAAAATCCATCAAGACTGTTGATTTCAAAACTCCAAATTACACCAGTATTGTTAACCTTTGTTTTATCAATCTTAAAATGTTTAATTACTGTCTACAATGCTAACAGTAAAAAACAATATACAAAAAAACTAAAACATACAAAGTTTGTTTTTAACATTGGGGCAAGCCAATAGGAGGAAATACAATATAACAATACAAAGAACAACTGACTGCTGCATTCATTTAAAATAATTTTAATTAGTTAATGGTGACTAGAATAAAGTTCTTTCTCAAATAATATTTAGCTCATCATTCTGCATATAATTTTTAATTACAGCATTTAGACCATGTTACAAGAAATTTCAACAATCTAGAGAAAGTAGGGGTTTTAAATCAATTATATATCACAGAATAGATAGAACTCACAAGTCTCACTGGAACACTGTTAGCAGCGCCATCTTATGGCCAGACCTAGGATTGCAATTGGAGAGACAGCACAACACTAGTGAATTCTGTTGACTGGTACTAGTACTATTTTTAGTCAGATATCTGGGTTCCAATAGTATTTGCTCAGTATTCTAGTAAACTAATAAGTTCAAATAATTTCAATGGAATTCGTGGAATTTTGAGAAAGTACATTAAATACCAACAACATTTTGTTTTTTCCTCTACCTACAATTATTGTGTATGTAGGTATTTGCAAAATTTTCAACACAACAAGAAACGCTCAAACAAAACTCAATAACAATTCAACTTTGTTTTCATAGACTTGACCCTAAGATAATTGTCAGAATCTGAGGTCTTGACACCAGATAATACTTTTTAAATGTAAATCATCAAAGAGAACTTTTTAAAACTAGCTAACTGTCAGTGTAGGCTGTAACTTCTAGACAATTATTTTATAAAATACAACAAAACAATAATTTTGACACAAGAAAAAATAGGTGTTTTATACAGACCTCACCAGCCTCTACCCATCATCACCCTAAAGAGGGAACTTTATCATACCAACTTCACCACAAATTAGGAAAGTTTCTAATTTATTCTTTTTATTGGTTTTCACTTACTTTTATGACGGCATTAGTTTCACCTTTGTCACAAATAAAAAAATTCCGATCTTATCACCTGACTTTCACCAATTTAACACAAAATGTGCACTTAAACGCTGCGAGAGGAAGATGTTTACGGTCCATGCACTTTATTTAAGTTTAGTTGGAGAAAACTTGATACAAACTATAATATGGATTATGAACCTCACATTAATCGGGTTTTAAGTGAAATCATAGTCAACATCCCTTAAACAATTCTCAACAATTTTCACTCTCAGGCATTGATTTTGTTTACTGTACACAAAACATGGAAACAACTCCTTCCTTTTGAAAAATGTCTGGAAGCATCTATAAAATATTCACATTAACTATAGCTACTTAACAAACATTGAGTATTACATTATAAAGCTTCATTGAGAACTTAGCCTACCACAAGTCCGATTTCACTGACAAGTAACTACAGTAATACAGTATATGAACAGAAATAGTGTTGTGGAACTACTAAAGGAAGCTGAACTTCATATACCATTATGTTTCGTTATCAATGCTTTATTTACACATATTAAGATAGAATACACAATGCACAATTCTAGTTATTACAAGTGTTTCACCAAAGGTCTGTACTACATAACACTTCAAAGCTATGAATGAAATATTCTAAATCATTTTAAAAAATCTTTTGAGGGGGGAAGTACAGTATGGTTTTACTAAAGAGGATTGAACAGTATTTTAAAACTTTTGTAAACTTTCCTTAAGTCCAGATAATCTGAATGCTATACGAGTAAGCTATGAAGGATTATGGATGAAAATAAATTACAGCACGTAAAAATTACAAATAAGACATTTCCTGTACCTAAAACTTCTTTAAATCAACAAAACAATAAATTAAGAAAATGATTCCGAACAAAATCTTTCTATAATATATCAATCACCATCAAACATCTTTACCACTGGAAAATAGGAAACCCAAAATAAAAATATATGACTCAGTAACCAACTGACTGACTCCATCATAGCTGTGACTCTCCTGTCCTGGACAATTATTCCGGCATTCTAAAGGTTCCAGTATCTCTTGCTTTGTACGAAATTGTCAAGATGTTTATTACCATCAAAGCTAACCAATCACAAAACTGATCAATCTCTCGTTTCATAAAACATCTTCCTGTTCACATTGAAGATAGTCAAAATTACACCAATTTTTTTACGATCCGTCCAAAGCTTTTCATGATCTATTGGGTTTTGAGTTGTTAAACTGATCTTATTTACAATGTTCTAAATATGTTAACGAGAGGAGAGAACATGTGATGATTGGACACAACATGATTGGGATCAACAAGTGCAGATTATGAATACAATGACAAAGTCAAAATCTCCATGGTGTCCTTCAAAAATCAATGTTAGGACCAATCTTATTTCTCATTATGTCAAGACTTCTTCAATCCAGAATTAAAAGGTGATTCGACAAGGAGACAACATATTACATTACAAGACAAAAATCAAATAGGCCTACTATGACTATGTTTGATATTAATTCTCGGCAAACACATATGCCATAAAGATTTATGCCTGATTGATATGGTCTATCCAATAATTAAAGTCTTAGACTAGTAGCTTAATACATAGGGATTTTTTGGCTAGTAAAACCTAAACAGGATACATAAAACACTGTTGTCACTCACATCTTCTGGGCAACCTAACTGATGTTCTGGGGCATCTTCATTACATTATTGTTCCTGGTTTTTTTTTTTAAATATATTGATTAGTCTTTATTAATAAAACTTAAATACGTAACATAATTTTTTCAAACTGCAACCATTGAATTTATGTGTAATTCCAGATTATAGCAAAATGTGCAAAAATAACTAAAACTAGTAATCACAAAAATAAAATGATTTTGCCGGAAATGAAATTCTGCCTACACTGAGAAAATAACAGCTGTTGAATTTAATTTTATAACAGCTGATAAAAAAAGTAACAGGTCTGCCAACCAAGAAAATCTTGGAAATAAAAATTTTGCAGCTTGATTCTATTAATTTGCACAAGGGTATATGTTTTTAAGAGATATTAAAAATCCCTAATACAGAAGTTGCATAAAGGTATTGCATCAGATTTTAATACAGGTTTGAAAATTTAATAAATTAAGCACTATGGTGAAAATATTTTTTAACTAGTCGAATGGCATGGTAATATTAGAAAAAATAAAAGCAGTCGATCAATAGTAAATTACATTTTTTAAATATGACATTTTGTAACTGAATATACAGGGGGTCTTGGTAATGTCCTTAATAAGTGTTTTATTTTAAAGTTTGGAAGTAGGCCTATAGAATAAATATTATGACTCTAAGTTTAAGTTAATTGGTTTAATACTTCAAATGAACTGTTACACTTATGACTAAAAATTAAGTACCCTACACCAGTGTACAAATTAAATACAAAATGTATGTGAATTCCTTAAACAATCAACCATCACGTTGCATAATAAACTACGTTCCCACCTACAGTACTTAGAATGGAATTAATACAATATTAGTGATTATGAATAACCAGTACATAATCACTAGCAATCAGGTTTGATTGTTGTTCCAATGAACTGGATGGAGGAAGAGATTCACGTAATTATTGGATCATATAAGGAAGGAATTGTTTCCTTAAAATATTGTAACCTCATACGACGAAGAACAACTAATTGCAATGCTAAAGTATAATGTGCAGTAGTAGGTAATTAAACATTACGCTAAACTAATAACTGTGTGTTGTAATTATTAGTCAACGTAAAATACGTTATGTTATTCCCATTTCACACCTGTAATTTTATTATTATAACTCTACTGATAAGAGGAAATACGATATCCTGGGCGAGTAAAAACAATTTAAACCCGTTCCAACAGAGTAAAAAATGAGTTTTCGTTAGATTTATACAACTGCCCTGTTCTTTCTGTGATATCCTGACTTTCAGCTTGAGAAGCGTTGGGATTGTGATGGGGGGGGGGGGTAGAGAGAATAGCCTGTCGGGAACATGGTAGGCTAACTAGCCTGATTGAGCATTACAGAAGCAGTATTGCCTACTGTCTCCAGGTTAACACGAAATGCAGAGTGGAATCCGCTATGATAACAAGCAGACTCGGATAATCTCACCAATGGTGAGGAATCGTCTTGGGACTTTCAATTTTTCAAACTAAGTATACGATAACAAAGTAAAAACAACTGAAGTGGAGATAATTAGGCATCAGATGAGTGAGCCGACGAAGTAAGAAGGGAAGGTATGCAGCAGAAAGTACGTCCCTGCGCGCGGCGCGGTCGATATATCGACGCGGGAGAGGGAGGGAAATGTGGCGCGGCGGTGTTGGCAGTGCCGCGGCGGTTGTGAATCGGCGCGGCGGGAGATTGTCGCCGGTGTGTTGGCAACAGTGCGCGGCTCCGAGTGAATCACCCGTAGTAGTACACACAACACAGTGAACAGTCAGTGTGGCCGTGGAGTCGCGGCCTTGAGGTCGTGTGGCTGCGGTCCCGGTCCCGGAGTGCCGGTCGCCGGCGGCCTTGTACGGGCATGTGCGCATCTATAAATACTGACACCCCTCCCGGACCACTTGGACTCGTCCGTCAACACCTTTCTCTCTTACACACACAAAGGCATTCCAGTTTTACCTTTGCACATTTTTAAGGAGACAGTGCATCTGTACCCTGCCACGCCCATTGTAGCCCTCCCTCCTTCTCTCGGACTCGGCTAAATTTTCCATCCTCGTAGTTTTGACACATTATTACAGTCCAAACGTGTGGGAAAGGCTGTTATTTAACGCTTTACATGTAAAAGTCACAACTTTAACCCTTTCACCGCCAAGAGCCGATGTCATCGGCTCTGCAGTTTGATCGTAAAAACGCCGAGAGCCGATGTCATCGGCCCGCGTATGTCTACTCAAAATCGCCGAGGGCCGATGACATCGGCCCACGTCCTTGGACCGAAAATCGCCATGAGCCGATGTCATCGGCTTTTAGTTATAATTTTATTTTTTCGTTACTATAGTGATCACAAGTCATTATTATACATGTGGCGAAAGATAAAAAGGCATTCAATGTGAAAAACACATCAAGTATATAATCTATGACTAGTGTATATTACGGAATACGAACAATGAAACAGGACCTAATCAGCTGTGGCAGACATCAGCTGTTTGACGTTTCTGCCAACCCTTAAACTTAATGGTTTCAGTCTATTGTTGTTTACAGTTTGTACTGAACCTTTCAAGTTTGCAAGTTTGTTTTATTGTGGCTACTATTTTTGTGCCACAAAAATAAAAGCATAATAATTATTATTATAAAAATAATCTTATTATTATACAAAAATAATATTATTATGCAAAATTACATTATAAAACTCATTTTTACTAGGTATATTTAATTTATTTAGTGTTACTATTATTATTTCAACCTGTTTTATAGGATTTCTTGAAGAGCATTATGTAAAACATGTGTGAAACATTTAGTATTTCTTCTATGCCTATATTTAGTAAAAAATGTGTTATTTTAATTAAAGTGCTATACAAAATTTATTTCTAGTTTTTTTTACCTGAAATTTGCAGGAAATGTTGTTAACATAATATTCTTCAATAAAACGTATAAACTAATAACAGAAAAAAATATTAAAAAAAAAATTTGATCTAATTTTAAAAATAAAAATTTACAAAAATTTCAAAGTTAAAAACTAAAAAAATTTAGATTAAAAAAACAGTTTTGTTTTATTATTGATTCGAAATATATAGTATTACGGAGAATTTTATTGTCTACAAAACAAAACAAAAATTACGCAGATATCTCAATTTTTGACAGATTTATTGACGTTTTACTAAACCCTTACAATTAGTCAATATCGGCCGCGGCAGTTTTGGGGAGTGACATGCGATGCAGCGCCGGCGGTTTACGGCACACATCTGCAAACTGCGCGCGGCGTATTTCGACATGAATCGGCCAAATTACTGTGGCAGCGAAAGGGTTAAGCGTATAAACAAAAAATGACTACAGTCTTGAAAATTAATATGTATCTTTTTATATAAAGTATACTAGTTTTCAATGACGCTGGCACGATGAGATCTGAGATTATTGCATATTGAAACAATTGTTGTATATTTTAAATCTAGTAAATGATATTAATTGATAGTAAGAAAATGTAATTCCGCTATGGAAGTAGGGCGTCGAGGCTATGGGACAAACAACAAGCAGCGCTAACACTAGTTGACACACAAACTGTGGATGGACGCCAAAAGCGATAGTTTTGACGAGTGCCAAATATACGCCTATTGAGCGAATGCCTTCTAGCTTCCAATGCCAACAACGCGATTGGCCACCCAATCCAACTTTCATGCCGTAAGTAAGGTACTGCACGCACAGTATGGATCCGGAATTTTGTTATGCTTCGCTATGGCAATATGCAGCGATTGTACTATCAACGTCATTGGTGACAATCCAATTTCCAACACTGAAATGTATTTCAAGCACAGTACAGATCCACATTGAGATAAGTTTTCCTACGAGCAGTTGAGGCAATGGTACTATCATCGTCAATGATAACTCAACCCAATTTCCAACGCTGAAATTCATTTCACGCACAGTACGTATCCGAATGTGAGGTAGGGCTTATGTTTTGCAATGAGCAGACAAGGCGATGGTACTATCAACGTCATTGGTGACTCAATCCAATTTCCAACCCTGAAATGTATTTCAAGCACAGTACAGATCCATATTTGAGGTAAGTTGTTCTACGAGCAGATGAGGCAATGGTACTATTAACGTCAATGGTGACTCAATCCAATTTCCAACGCTGAAAGGCATTTCACGCATACTACGGAACTACATTGGAGGTATGTTTTGCTATGAGTAGATGAAACGATGATCAAAAAAGATTCCACCGTGGAAGATATTGCTCGCAGGGATGGATCTAAAATTCGATGTAAGATATACTGGGATCAGGTCGGTTCTACTGTTTCGGAACCAGTTTATTGCCAACAATCATCGTTATTTGGTGCAGTCTGTTGACAAAGTTTAATTTGTCATATTGCAGTTATTGTTCTTTACTGAGAATTGGTTTAAAATGTAAAGACTCCAAAAACAACGTGACTGCAAGTTAAAATATGTGAACACCCTTAACCAACAGTAAGATTGATTGTTCTATTGTTGCGTACAGAGCCCAGAGAAACACTTATAAATACATACATTGTTTACAGCACATTCACACTTGGTAGCGATGTCTCTCCAACTGTATCCGTGGTTCTCCACAGCATTGCACCGGAATAATGAACATTTCTGCCAAGACTGGCTGACGGTGCCAGCGAGCGGATGCGATTGGGCCACAAACAGATCCACGTGACATTCGACATTGGCGTGACCTTGACACGCTGCTACAGCTGTGATAGTGGCGCAGTACCGCCTCGTCACAGCCCGACATACTGTTAACCGTATCAGTATTATATCGACTTGTGAAATTCGCAATCGTACAATGTGGGAGTATACTTGAATGTCCATAAAAACGTCACGCATTTCCAAGACCGACAGAAAATGTGATATTTTTCAAAGTTTGAACCCAGTTGCAATAGCAAAGACACGGAAAACGGATGGATTTTTAACAAAATGCCATACATTTGTAGGGTTTATACTCCCTTTAGGAGGAAAAAGTAAAATTGTTGTCCTTTACGGTCCACGAAACCAACAGGAAAATGTTACCAGCATGATTTTAAGAACTTCGCAAAGTTTGAAACAATTTGAAAACTTTAAAAGACACGCATTCCTGGCTCAATGGAAAGAACAATGTATTTCAAACGTTCAACACAGCTCTAGTATTTATTCTTTTTCGTACCCCATCCGCGTGCTGCAAACTGAAGCATATTGCAAAGTACTGATGTTCAATATTACTGTAATAGTGTCATAAACTACCACACCACCACTATCACTATCTGGGAGTTCCCGATTTCTTGCAACTTTAAGCATTTAAAATTATCCACCCTGTGGAAGCTTGTCCCTTGGAGTTAGCTTAAACGTTCTCGGTCTGCGAAATGTTTTATTCTTCGGAGAATTCTTTGAGCTTTTACTCTTTCCGAAAGTGTAGGTAGCTTTATTCTGAAGAAACTTCTGGACTATAGTATTCTGCCTTTACAAGTTTAAAATTCCACTGCCCCTATAAATTTCCAGTAGGCTACCTTAATTTTTGCATATTCAAGTTTCCTTGCCGTGGGAGAACTTGTATCATCTAGAGAGTTTACTACGTCCAGTACTACCAAGCGGAGATTCCGGCTTTTGGAAGATGTTTGTTTTGGCCTGTTTGGTTTGGCCATACAAATAATTTACTGCTTCCAAAGTTGCCTGTCTATGAGGGTTTCCCAGCTTCTAACAGCCGGATTATCAAGTTTAATTGAGTTAAACTTAAGTAAGAACTACGAGAATGCAATCTGAACGATTTCATATGATGGGAAAATAAAGATACTTAAACAACAATCAACGAAGTAACGCCTTGTATCTACATCTTTTTTGTACATTGTTTCTACATATTGATCTGGGCATCGTGAGATGATTAGGTCATACAGCAATATAGAACAGAGCCTGAACCATTCCATAATTTAACTCATGTGCGATTTAAGGCACTAGACTAATATAATTTTGAGGTCTGACAGGTAAATGAGACCAGAGGCACGTTCCGTGTCCAAAAGAACATATTGGAGTAAGATTTTATTCAAAATTTAATTATGATATCGTTAAAGAATTTAATTTAATCTTTGGTCTTAAATATCTCAAAAAATAAGATAAATCAAATTTCTATTTAAAAATTGTTTGGTTATAAAAACTTACTTAGATATTCCTAGAATATTATAACCTGCCAAACACTGAAGGTATTTCCCAACAACTTTTAACCGTAAAAGACTAGCAGAGAAGCAACATCAAATCTCCCTGTTGAATATGGCAATATACAAATAAATAGTTTACGAGTACAACGCTAAGTAATTCCTTCCGAAATTAGATGCTAATAATATCAAGATCTTTGCACATTTTCATCTAACTTCTATTCTCCGCGATCATTGCAACTTTCAAATTTCTTTTCTCCGCGATATTTGCAACTATCAAATTTGTATTCTCCGCGTTTTTTCAAACATTAAATTCTTACTGGCCGTGATCTTGGCATCTATAAAATTACTATTCTCCACAATCTTTGCAACTATCCAATTCCTTTTATCCGTGATCTTTGCAACTATCAAATTCCAATTGTCCGTGATCTTGACATCTATCAAACGCCTATTTTCCGCGATCTTTGCAACTATCCAATTCCTTTTATCCGTGGTCTTTGCAACTATCAAATTCCAATTGTCCGTGATCTTGACATCTATCAAACGCCTATTTTCCGCGATCTTTGCAACTATCCAATTCCTTTTATCCGTGATCTTTGCAAATATCAAATTCCTCCACAAAAAAACTATGGTGGGAAGGATTGACCCAATGTGAATGTTGAATTTAGCTCCAGTAGTTCACCTTCCTCTTAGTGTAGCGTCTGACATCTGATGCCGTAATAGACTCCTGGAATCTAGAGGCATGTTCGTCTCAAGAGATCCAAATAATAAAAGAAGCTCAAAATTAACTCCTTACATAGTTTTTACACCAGAGACACCTAGACCTCAAAATATAGTGTAACCTGGGTGAAGAGGTATTGTCAATCCGGTGCACTCCCATTCATAACTTCCATGGTCCACGACATTGAAAGTATTCCTGAACTAGACTTACCAGTCGTAGTAGGAATGCTTGAAACGGATTCCTGGAATGTTACGCATAGAGAGGACCGAAGAACCAGTTTAGTAATTGCATCAACGTTAACGTGTTATTTCCAGTTTAACAAATAAATCCACCTACGACAATATGTATGTGTATGAAATTGCCCCGTATCTTCGTTACGCCTACAGAACATAAATGCATAATTAGTAAGAGTGGAAAACGAAATGGAAAGAACATCACAAAACACTTAATAATCTGAATGAGTGGGGAGGGAAGGGTTCTAACCCTTCTGCAGTATTGGACTGGACAGACTACTGGAGAGTATTAACTAGAGAAAAGCCACGTATTACCAACTTGTGCAGTAAGCCTCTAGTCTAGAGCCCTCTGTAATCAATGAGAGCCGGGGTGTTGGCAGGAGGTGGAGTGGAGGGGGGGGGTGGAGAGCACGCAACATGCGACTTCCACAGTGGGAATCAAGCCCAAGATTGACGCGGTGGCCAGGGGGTAGAGGGGGGGGCGGTACGGCGAGGGGGAAGATTTCCATAACACAACCGTCAGAAGGAGGCAAGGCGGTCAGCGACACACGTACGCGCGCACACGGCCCGCAAGAAGGACAAAATCGATGGCTTCCTCAGCTCGGCTTGTACGGAACAGTAGTGTAACCTCCCTACTCTCGGTACTCAGTAATACCAACCTTAAAAATAATAACATCAGCCATCCCGACAGTTTGCAGGCGTGCTCGCCGACAGCCAATCTGCCTCGCTCTCGAGCCTTGAATAACTTCATTTCACCTTAAAAAGTTTCGCAAACAGGCGGTACGTTATTCAACAAACTTTTTGCTCAATTTAGTTTCCGCCTACATCGACATTATATGTCATCACATTTCTCTACAACTTTAAGTATGATAATACGGATGTAATATTTTATTTAGACGAACTGTTAACTCAATGTACACACACACTGGAATGAAATGGAGGAATGGAACAAAAACTTCATTTTTCGCTCAACCACCCCTAATAAAACCGCAAATCGGTAAATAAACCTAATTCTTTGTTCACTTCTAACATCCCCAAAATAAAATCTGAATTGGCATCTTTGTAGGTACACAGTTTAAGAAATTGTGCTATGTATTATTCATTTAAGTATTTAAGACTATGGCATTGAATGTAACAATATTTACGTATTAACAACAAAAACAAGCAACTAAATTGAAAAAATAACTGAAATATCCCCTCGACGCATGTAAATTTTAAAACCGAACTTGCCAATAACAGTATCCCCTGCCGTGGCCCCTGGGCAACTACAGAGCCTTACACTACATAAACACACAACCATAGCTGGCGCTGTTGTCATATTATTACTACAAAGGTATCTGGTGTGTGCTACATATAAAGACAACTATTGGAAGACACTTCTCAGAGTGACAATCGTAATTTGCGATAATGCTTATACAACAATAGAAGCTAAGGTTCAACACTTTAAGTCGTATAATTATTAACACAGTTTATTCGAGGTGTTTCAGGAGGAATCTGCCATACTGCACAAACTTATACCATAAATAATGAAAAAAAGATAATATAAACATGGATCTGGAAATGCTTTGCGAGTTATACAGGGTCGAAGATGTCACCTGAAATTAAGCTCACTCAGTGAAATTAAGCTCACTCAGTGAAATTAACTCACACTAAACTTTTTCGGGTGTTAGGTTTGTTAATTACATAAGTTACAGAATCCATACACAAAATGCACATCTGAGTGTGTATCCCTCGTTTGTAAATGTATGTGGCATTGTTAAAGATAATATAAACATGGATCTGGAAATGCTTTGCGAGTTATACAGGGTCGAAGATGTCACCTGAAATTAAGCTCACTCAGTGAAATTAACTCACACTAAACTTTTTCGGGTGTTAGTTAGGTTTGTTAATTAGATAAGTTACAGAATCGATACACAAAATGCATATCTGTGTGTGTATCCCTCGTTTGTAAATGTATGTGGCATTGTTCTCTTGTAATAAATTCACATCCAAGAAACAAATCCAGAATACAATAAAAGTAAACGAATATAGTTGAGCTATGAAAACTATTACAACAATGAAAATGGAAAACTTTACGTAGCCTTATAATGTAACTAGAACCGCTCGTCAAATTATGCAGGTTAGCGCTTCTAGGGGCCAACCTAAATACTAAATATAACCTTCACTACTTCGTTAGCAATGCATCATTTTCATAATTTTTAGTTTTGAGTGTTCCTTAATAAAATTAAAATTAAAGAAAAATATTTCGTTTTTCTTGACTTTATTTACATTATGTTTTAAAGAATAAAACGCTCTACAAATTTTATTGAAACATTTCCTATGTTTATAGGTAATTTAACGGGGTTAACGTAGTAAAAACGTAAAATTTTGCGTATTTAAACCTAACCTTTTTTGCTTTACCGCGAATTTCTCCTAAACTATTGGAGACAGAGTTCTGGGAAAGGTATTATACGATTTGTCAGCTCATTTTACACAAAATTAACCTAATTAACAAACTCAATTAACGCCCTAAACATTTCAGTGTGATCCAATTTCACTGAGGGAACTGAATTCCAGGTAAAATCTTTGACCCTTTATAACTCGCCCACAACGCATTTCCGGACCCATGTTTATATGAATGTTATTTAAATATTTTGATGAGAGGAACAACCTTGTGCATTATGGCAGATTCCTCCTACCCTGTATCTTTCATCTTTATAAGTTTCGTCAAGCGGTGCGTTAACCAATGTGTAGAACATTTGTTCAGAGATTGCTAGTAGCAACGTCCCAAGAACCAGTGCTAAGAACGCATTTGTACACCCTAGGCATATCAGCAATAAAAGTCTTAACATAAAATGAATTGTGACAAAATGTAATCGTATTAATGATACGTAACACTTTTTATACGTCTTTGATAAGTATTTAAAGCTTGCTTCATCTAGTAATTATTTTAAATAAAAAATATTTAGAATGAAATTAATACCAATTTTTCTAACTTTAGTACACACTAATTTAACAGTTAACTATAGATATAATATCTAAAGTAATCTTGCCAACTCACTAAAGGCAGTTCCGGCAGTTCGGTGAACATCGTCTCCAGCGGTCTTACCTACAACAGACCAGACACACTGTACACAATCTTAATATCACACAGTCAATACAAACTAGTTCATATTTATTTATTCTCTGCTATCAGTTCACTCGCTCGGCAATACTCATTAGCTCGCTCATTGGCCTGTATTTTTATTTTTAAACATTAAATCCAAAAAATGTGTCATAGTAGGCAAAATTTTGTTTGGAGCAACGAATGGAATGGAATAGACCTTATTCTCGTCATATGAAAAATCCCAGATTCTGAAAAATCTCAAAAACAAACCGAAAGTTAAATTTCAAAATTGGGTGTTAAAAATGTGGGCTACTCAGTTATTCTAAATGTAAAAATTCGTACAGAACGATTAAATGTTTAAAACTTACAGGATGATAGTAATTACGTATGTGGATTTTTGACAATGTTGGTGCCTTTTTGGAATTTATAAGTATAATTTACCTTGTAAAAGACCTTTAAATATAGTTGTCTAAAATCCAATTCGCTCGTTTTTAAAAACGTGCCTATAAAAAAATTAAGCCTAAGGGATTCAGTGACAGTAACATTAACAAGCGTTAAAACAATACTAAATGTTGAACATTTCTATCACCTTGAGTTTTCAACACCGCGTTAAAAAAATGTAAATTTAACAAAATTTTGATAAAGTTCATTTTTTACGATACTGTAACATGGATTGAAATAAAAGATGACCTTTGAATATAAAAAACCTACACACTATATAAAACACACACACACACACACACACACACACACACACACACACACACACACACACACACACACACACCACACATATAAAAACCACACACATTTATATAAAAACCTACATAAAATCTTTACGAGATATTTAAACCTCGCTTTGGAGAGCCATACACAAAAAGCTCAGTTAGATCATAGAAATAACGGCAGCACTAAGGAACATTTCAAATGGCCAATTTAAAATATATCATAATACCAAATACAAGCATAAAAGTTGCATTTAGGTTTCCCGATATAACGTTTGGTACTTGACTAGGTTGGTTCATAATTCATTCATTAAATCGGGGTTTTTTATTAATAGACTCAGACAACGCCACTGTCAAAGCCTAGCCTGTACGAGTGGCTCTGATTATTGACAATTGTGACTTCCTATGCAGCCACAAGGCTAACTCTGCAAGCATGATCATCACTGTAGGAGTCTTTCACACTAGCCACGAATACAAATCAGCCGTATCTTTCCATGTTTATGCCAAAAATGTAGGGTCTTTCTGGTAGTAATTTCTTAGAGGAACACCTGTATGATGATCCCCTAAAAAATATCAGGAACCCAATTAATTATGGTAATTCTTTTAAGAAATTAGCGACCCAGGATTAACATTACCATACCACCACTGGATGGTACTTCCAGACCGTTGGACCTTTCCGGGCTTTGTAGCTTTCATTCTACGAAGATGCTGTGTTTTTGTCAGGTTTAAGACAACCCTTGACTATTACAAGAACTACAATAGTCTCTGTAAGACTCACGGTCTCTCGAATTTTCTACCTCAGAAGGGTATCGCACTTACTTACACATGCACATTTTCGTCAATGGCACAGTCGTGACATAAACCTTTAATGGGGATGGTTTTCAATGGATATGACGGAGCAATGGGTGAATTGTCATTATTAACACGTTGAATCTTATGTATTCCAACATTACACTAAGTTATTTTCTCGTATGCCAATAAAACGCCAGTAGCACTACTCTCAGATAAAAAGCATTTAGATTCCCGAGTTTGAAAATTAACAATAAACTACCGGTACGGATATAATAACCGATAAATTAAAATTTAGCTTGTTTATTTCTGCGTTTCGGCAGATAAAGCAAATTATGCGCTTTTCAACCAAGCTGCAACTTTGATAATTGTTTGCTCTGAAACTTGTGATCCGATTACAACCAGACTGTTATACAAGATTTACAATTAGTGTATACTACTGTTTTTGATTATGTAATTATACAATTTCGGAGATAAATTAAAGAAACTAAATAAACAATTTTAACGACGTAAATCATTTAACATTTAAAATGTTATTTTTAACATTGATTTAACTGAGCAGGTATTGTTGATTTATCGGGACTAGCGCCTACCCATCTAAACGCGCAAACCGCCAGACTGTCTATTACTTTGTATACATTGTCGTAGAGGTAATCACAAGATGTATGTGATATAACTTAAAGTACTGTGTGTATAAGGCGTATAATGGGTCGGTTAAAGTAAAATCAGTGATTGCGTGTTGCCTTAAATTAATCTTGGTAGAGTAAAGAGTAGTACTACGGTATATATAGTAAATGACTGTTTAACACATGTCAGGCATTACTAATTTTACAAAGTACATCCTCTTACAAAGAAACTAATAACCGGAAAAATTGGGGGAATGTTTTGATCATTACATGAGAAAATGTAGGATTTAAAGTAGTAACTTAGAACATCTTGTAATCAGACCCACAACGAAGACGCAATCGAAGATACGGATTCACATTTTACATTAAGCCTATGCATATGAAAGATGGCGTAAATTAAATGTTTATTAATACGATTTCCTTAACTATTTAACAAAGTACGTATTAAAAAAAGTATACATTCAAATGTAATTTCCTTCAGTTCTAAACACCTACATACTGTGGCAAAATCACTGTCTTACTTCCTGCCGTTTTGATTTAGGATATGGTTACAAGATTTCCATTCTAAATGTCTATCGATCCTAGCCGAGTGATTAAAAAATAAAGTTTATCAAACCGTTTTTGCCTGAGGGGGGTGTCCCTCACTAGTGACGTCAATTTGCCATGCCCGTGTCCCATGTAACCACCTTCGATTAGATGTCCATATTCAGCGTCTTGGCCTTGTCCATGCCTTCATTTCACGCACCCCCTTGAATGTGGGATATATTTTGTATTGTTATAAGATTAACGAATCTTATACTCTGTACTCTGATATTAAACTTCAAAGAGAAATAATTAAATACCTATGCAGTGTAAAACTGCCATACATCGAAAATGATCAAGGTAACAAAACTAGGCTCTAAGCATTAAATTAAAACATAAAATTTTTTGTTAGAGAGAGAAAAATACAAATATACAGAAATGTTTATACAGAATTATTGTCATTGGTCAGTCGTAAGAAATTCTAATTAATATTATAAATGCGAAAGTTCCTTTGTTTGTTTGTTTGTTTTGTTTTCACACGTAAACTACTTAAAACGATTGTACTGAAATTTTACATGGACATTCTTACCATTCCTGAGATAAAAATAGGCCTATTATTATTTCGAAAATCGCTCACGATCACGCCCCACTGACCTTTCAAGTAGCAACAACCCCATCTTAGTCTCTAAAATATTGTATAATATATTAATTGAATGGGTCTGTTTAATGTAATCAACTGTTATTGTAAACATTGTTTAATATTTTCTATTGGTTTACATTTATATTGAGTAAATGGTCTTAAAAGTAACAATACTTTACCAAGCCGTTCTAGATTTCAGCTATTAGGTACTAATCTACCTTAGAAAATGTCCTAAAACATAAGAAGCTCAGAATTTGACTCCAAGACCCCATTTGAAGCAGTTGAACAAGAACTATGCTAGATTAAATTTCGCTGGACTGTTCTTTTGAAAAAATGTACCAATTACAGCTCTAAATGTTCTAAAATATTTAAAAACTTACTATACATTTTGAAGACTGATTGATATATATCCCATCTTAGTTCTCTTTTGACAGAAGTCGGCGTCTCTGATCTGTGATATATATTTTCTTGATCGAGAAACAAAACAAAATCAACTATGGAATAAAACACATTAGGAGCGAAGTAAATTACAATGGCCATAATTATAAACTGTATGACGTAATCTCTTGGCCGTGGCAACAAGGTATACTCAACATTGGCGTCGGAAATATCATTCACTCAATCCAGCAGTAGTCATGAACGTGCAATGCCTATTAAATAGCGTGCAAAGCAGCGGGTCACTGCTAGAAGTGCAGATATAAGAGACAATGTTTTCAAACTTTTACTACACATTTAAAGGCTGTTATGACAACCTATCTAAGTTGTCTTTTGACAAAAGTATGCTTCTCAGGATTATATATCTATACATAATGTCTCGATCGGAAGGGACCGGAGTAAATTAAAATTACCATAAATATACACCTTTTAACATATTTCCTTGGTCGTGAGAAGAAGGCAAACTCAATATTAGCGTCGGAAATATATAATTCTCTCGAACCAGGAGAGTTCATACAGGTGCAAAACCTAAACAAAATTGCGCGCGAAGGAGCGGGTAATTGCTAGTTATACAGTTACTTAACTGTACATAACTTAACTTGAATATACAAATGCATTAATAAATTAGAATATACATTGAATAACCATAAAACATTTATGTGGGCTATGTTTTCAATAATGAAAAACCATTTTCATGCTACTTCAGTTATTTTTATTAGTCAATTGTAGTGTCAATCAAGTATAGTGTTACACTTTCCATCAGCATTATTAGACACAACATACAGAATTGATGTATTAATTTTAAATAAGAAGAAAAACCGTTTTGAAGCTTACCCTCAACAACTATTCATACATATTGTTTCAATTTAAAAAAGATTTCGTTTCAAAAATGTTTTAGAAATGAAATTGCACGTACCACTTAATAATAACTATTTGAATGTTTTCCAAAATCCCTGTGTATTTTTTATAAATAAGCAGATTAATAAGTATAGGTTAATATGTAGACCATCCATTTAAATTATATTAATTGCCAAAAACAATTTGAAATTCGTTATTTTTGTGTTTAAAAGCTTAGAAATAACATGCATTTTTGAAAACTACAATTCTGTTACGTTTTGGTAAACCATGTGAAAGGGTTAAGTACTTAAAATATAATGTATTCGTTTTTTTTAATAATGCGCTTCATTGTTTGACATTTAATAGCGAGCTGCATGATAAAATTCCGGTCCCCAAAATGTTTTTTTCCTGCATTTACCGTTATCAAAACCATATGGTTGCCTTATCCTCATTGACATTACTGTATTTATAAAGCAGACGCTGAATGATTACTAACAAAACAAACAGCAAGGTCCAAACAGTCGCTACAAAACAAAAACATTAATGGAAATGAAATTCCAAGTTTCAAGGTAATGTCCGATTTCCTAGTGTTCCAAGACGTTGGACTTTGGATCCGAGTTAGAGATGGCGCAGGTTCAAATCCTGTGTGTGACCGTTGCACGTTTTACCAGTACCACCGACCTTGTAATGTATCGACTCTCCCCTTATTCTGTTTGACAAGATCCTCGCACAGGCCACTGGTCCACGAGGACGGGCAGAATAACGCTTAAGAGGGAGTCCGCCTATCCTAAAAGAGTTTTTGTACCGCCAAAGATTCCAATCCTCGAAATGCGGTATTTTATTTTTGTAGCATTAACAATGGCAAACATTTGAAACGTGGTGTTAAACACCTTGGTTGCTCTATTGAAACAGTAATGCATTAGTCTTACAAGTACGAGACAACCGTGACATACTGAAATAGTGGAGTGATAATTCAGCGTAGTTTCGGTATTGTGTTCATGTCCTGAATAAGGGTGATGTCAGAGCCCTAGGGCTGCTTATTCCAAGGGGTGCTAGGGCAGCGTCCTCCTTCAGGGAAGTAGTTAGGCTATATTCAACGACCTACTTTTAAATTGCAAAACCAAAAACCACTGTACCACCTTAAATAATTTGAAACCCACTAAAATTCACTTTGTATTCAAATTGTAACAAAATAAATTGAACATTTGTCATTTTACAATCCTTCGTATTGTAGGTTCAGACATCGACAAATGTTGTGATTAATAAGTATTGACATTTGCCATAGATTTCTTAGAAATCTACCCACTGGATGACGGTATATCTGGAAGATTTGTTTAGCATTTTCTTCAATCATGACCCCGAGAACACAAAACTATCATAATCCGTAAGTATGGGCTTTTGCCAATATAAAGCAAGATTCTGAACACATAAACTGCCATAATTTTTAATAGATGCAGATTTAATAGAAACATAGTACATAGACATTATTCGCACTTAACCAAAACTTTTAAGAGACAGCGGCAGCCATTTGCATTTGTGCTAAATTTTTATTTCAGGTATTTCGGAACGTAAAACAGAATTGACACTTTTTATTCAGTGTCTAAGCAATATCTAATCTTACTCATTTCCCCATAACGCCTACGGTTTCAAGATGATGGTCGTTAACCCTGGAACTGGCAAAGACGTAATTTACGACTAATTATTTTCTCGCCTTGAACTGGCGTGAGTCGTAATATGCGGAGCATTAAACATCATCTGATCATTACGTCATCTTCTAAACAATCTTCATTTATATCGTAATAAAGTCATATTATATCATTGGAAATGGCAGATTCCGAGCTTAAGTACACATACTTTACACATATTACTTTCTTTAAATTTAACTGGCTGCTAAAAGCTGAAGATGTCTCATGCGCTATGCAATTTTGACAGCTGTTACTGTTCAATGCAGCTGTATTCTAGTCAGTTTAATTAGTTGTACATTGTTTTCGTTCTGTATTAGTAGGCTTTTTCTTGATCACCATAACAACCTACTAATTACAAATTTTAAACTGAAGGTGGTTCAGTAGATCTATGGGATGCAGAAAAAATATATATTTAGAACAAGTTTTAACTTTGGACCGCCATACATCCAGGTACACCCAATTTTTATTTCTTTTACAATAAACAATGTAACAGTTTACGTTTTGAAAGGTAAAAGGTAATTTTGCTGTTAACTTTTTGTGTAACTCTGCGCAAGGGGTTACAAAGCTGTTCCAATTAAGGCTAAAATGCATACCAGTTCTAGAGTTAAAAGTCAAGTATACAATTAAATCAGGTGTACCAACATCATTTCGGATTAATCTTAGCTAAATTAAGTCCCCGTTTTTACAAAGACAGCGGTTATTGCCTCCAAGATAATGGAATTTTCCAAATGTTTGGAACTGTTACGAATAATTATATCAATATGCCCAACACTGAGTTATCGTTCCACCAAAGGTGTACAAATTAAAGGTCAAAACCAATAGTGCAACCTCAATTTGACATTTTATGGTGACATTCACATTAAGTGAAATCCCACCTTTCTTTCGTCTACGCCGGAAGGGGGTATTTAGTTATCAACAAATAACAACAGGCAGGTTGGAACATGACTACCGACTGACTACACAGAGATCTGTTGTAAGTAGGGCGTGATCGCCGCACACTCGCCGCATTTCCCAGATCTCACCCTTGTGTCGACGCTGTGCGGTGTTGCCAAACGTATACACCTGCGTCACACCCCCTCTCCCCGCCCATCACAGCTGTGCACTGTACTGTGAATGTCTGTTGTAGAGAAATAACCCTTCACCCTCTCCGTCACGCTGCCGCCGGCAAGTTCCTGGCGTCCACCGGTTCTTGTAGAAGGCCTGGGAGATTTCCATTCGCTACTATCATCCCTTGATCTGCAAACGTTACGCAATACTGACAACCAACGGAAACCTGCAATAAAAATACGTCTTGTCGCTATAAATAAGGGACAAAATTATACCATCTATGACGTTTCATCACTGCTTTATTTAAAATTCATTTAACAGAAGACGAAATACGGGCTATCCTATGCAGTACCTCTGCACGAACGGTCCATTATTGCGAGGTTGAAAAACAGAAAAAAAGGTCAAAGAAAATCAGGGAAATTATAAACATTCCAAAAGTATGCAATCTCCTGGAGCACCTCAGCAAAGAAAGACACTCTGCTTTTGACCAATTTGCTGGATAAAGAGAGGATAAGAATCGTCCAAAAAAAAAAAAAATAAAATTCTTAATATCAGTTAATGGGCGATGGAGTAAACGCAAGCAAGCCGCAGAAATGTATGTTGGAAAATGGGTTGCAAACCGTTACTGTATTTCTCCAAAGAAGAGCGCAACGATTGGGCCTTGAGGTAAAAGAGAAAAAGGAAACAAATCGTCCAAGAAAGAAAGCGAGACGCGTAACTGGCTTCACTCAAGTCTACAGCTCATTTCATTCTAGAGATGCCCTGCGTACCAAGCGAGTATGACGGACAATGAGACAGATAAGACATTATTTTGTAGAGCCTTAGCAGAGAAAATCTCCAGGCTACTGAGTGATAGACTCAACCAAATTCCATGGATGGACGTGCACATTCATCGAACTCAATCTTTGTCCATGGAGAAATAATGTGTGACGAAGTGACATTTTCTCGAGATATCCTACCAATAATTATACAATGTTGTGACTCAAACACGACATTGTCTTTGTACAAATAACGTCACATGCAACATTTCAAGTCCATAGGTCAATTCGTTCTTGATATTTCTACTTGAAAACAGACAGAAGAATTCGCCAAATACATGAAAATGCCTTTAATTATCCACAACCCTGGATAGAGGCTTCATTTATACCACCCTGAATATAGAGCGTTTTGCTAACGCTCAGCCCAATCCCGTAGAGATTGATGTACTTTTATTGAACTCCTACCTTGTCTATGTACAAATAAAATTATACGACGCAGTATCCAAGGACCCTTTAGAACGTAACAAAAATCTCACCACTCAATCCACCAACAAATATATAACAACAATGTTAAATTGTCAAATGATTGAGGTCAGTCTATTCGTTCTCGAAGTATCGTGTAGACAACAGAGAGAAAAATCATTTACCAGCCTGCCGAGTGAAAAGCTTTGCTAACGCTCAGCCAATAACGAAGCAATTCCGGCCACTCCGATGACTAACAATAAGCCATTCTTCGCTTACTACCGCTTTATAAACCTCTGGTCTGAGTTGCATTATCCATACAGTTTGTACAGCTCGGTGATCCTCTAGACACGGCAGAAGTGTACCGGGGGTCACGTGTGTCCATGGGTAACGGGAACTTGCTACCAAGGCCACCGGGACCGTCTGGTCTCCAGCACCTCGCCCGCCAGAGCACATGCCAATCCTGAGACACCGCGTCTCCCTGCGACCTCAATCGTGATTCTTGCTCACCATCATCGTTCTTGATATTATAACAGTCCATTGTGTATTGTGCCACATGATGATGTTACCTTTTCATCCAGCCTCCTTCCATAAGTGAAATGGAGCAGAATGAAAATTACCCCTTTGACATCAGTCTATTGAAAGAAAACGAAACTATAACAATTAAATATTGTTTATTATAATATAAGAACACTGAGCTTTGGCGACCCATATAATGTAATTCTATAGACATATTTATACCATAACTTAAATAGTTTACGCAGGAAATAGATGCCTGAGGTGACTCATAACACAAACCTCATTGACAGGTTAGCTAGCCTTCTTCAATAAACACTACGGGACTTGTTGGCGAAGGTAACATTCGGCTTGTTTCCAAATTAATTTCGACGAAATATTGAATGCATGCATTCAATTCCATGTACGGAGTAATTTACAATTCCTGTGTTGATTTGCTTTTAAAACAAGGTCGTGTCGTCAGCATATTGAATTACGTTTCCATGCTGGGTCGCTGAACTCAATCTGCCGACATTGATCAGAAACAGAATAGGCCAAAGAATAGATCCCTGAGGGACGTGTAGAGCATTTATCAATGTATTTGAATGACGTTCATAGTCTCTGGTACTGGTACTGGTGCTGGCCCCTATGATAAGAAGTAATTCATGCGCTATATTTCTCTAGCTTGTGAAAAATGTCTCATGGTGCAAACACAGTCGAAAGCATTGGGCAGATTAATAAATACGCTAGAATCACATTTTCTCGCCGAATCACATCCATCTAGTACACGCCAATATGTTTTTAGCAGCATAAATTCTGGTTCTAAATTTATTTGGAGTTAAAGTAAATTGAATTACTCTAGAAAAAATTCTAATCCTTCATGGACATCGTTTTCAAACTTTTGGAGATAACTGGAAGAATTGAGCTTGACCAATAGTTGTTTTTGTTACAAAGAATCTTCCTTTATAAACATTGGAATTAATGTTGTTTTTTTTTTAATTTTAATCATTATTAGGGATGGAAAAAAGACAGTCTCAAATTTAAAATTGGAAAATTTTATGTTGGAACAAAAAATGTATGTTATGTCGATGTAAGAAATCATCACAAGACAAGAAACTCGGATGTCATATGTACGTTCATGCCTTTTTTTCAGTTGATACAAATTGATGACGGATAAACCAAAGATGATTTGAAAAGTTTCTGAAACTCAATGACTCTCAAATACAGAGACAGAAATCCAAGGAGATTAAATTATTAACAAACCTAAATGTTGCTAAGTGCATAGTTCGTATGCCAAACTCTATTCATACTATGAGATACACTTCGATAGAAACGTATTTAATCACAACTCCAATCATACTACGAGATGCACTAGGATAGAACTGTATTCAACCAACTCCATTCATACTATGAGATGTGCTTGGATAGTCATGTAATACAACTCCAATCATACTGTGAGATGCACTAAGATAGAACTGTATTCAACCAACTCCATTCATACTATGAGATGTGCTTGGATAGTCATGTAATACAACTCCAATCATACTATGAGATGTGCTTGGATAGTCATGTAATACAACTCCAATCATACTGTGAGATGCACTAAGATAGAACTGTATTCAACCAACTCCATTCATACTATGAGATGTGCTTGGATAGTCATGTAATACAACTCCAATCATACTGTGAGATGCACTAAGATAGAACTGCATTCAACCAACTCCATTCATACTATGAGATGTGCTTGGATAGTCATGTAATACAACTCCAATCATACTGTGAGATGCACTAAGATAGAACTGTATTCAACCAACTCCATTCATACTATGAGATGTGCTTGGATAGTCATGTAATACAACTCCAATCATACTGTGAGATGCACTAAGATAGAACTGCATTCAACCAACTCCATTCATACTATGAGATGTGCTTGGATAGTCATGTAATACAACTCCAATCATACTGTGAGTGCACTAAGATAGAACTGTATTCAACCAACTCCATTCATACTATGAGATGTGCTTGGATAGTCATGTAATACAACTCCAATCATACTATGAGATGTGCTTGGATAGTCATGTAATATACTGTGAGATGCACTAAGATAGAACTGCATTCAACCAACTCCATTCATACTATGAGATGTGCTTGGATAGTCATACTGTGAGTGCACTAAGATAGACTGTATTCAACCAACTCCATTACTAGTCATGACATATTGTGAGTGCACTAAGATAGAACTGTATTCAAACATAGTCATGTAATACAACTCATATTGTGAGTGCACTAAGATAGAACTGCATTCAACCAACTCCATTCATACTATGAGATGTGCTTGGATATTGGATAGTGCTTGGATAGTCATGTAATACAACTCCAATCATACTGTGAGATGCACTAAGATAGAACTGCATTCAACCAACTCCATTCATACTATGAGATGTGCTTGGATAGTCATGTAATACAACTCCAATCATACTGTGAGTGCACTAAGATAGAACTGTATTCAACCAACTCCATTCATACTATGAGATGTGCTTGGATAGTCATGTAATACAACTCCAATCATACTGTGAGATGCACTAAGATAGAACTGTATTCAACAAACTCCATTCATACTATGAGATGTGCTTGGATAGTCAAGTAATACAACTCCAATCATACTGTGAGATGCACACTGTGTAAGACATTCACCAAGGGGGATGGTAGTTGTGAGTATTTGAATTGGAAGACAGAACGAGCGTTGTCATAAACTCCTTGGGCGGACATCCTGCGTACTGCCTGGGCCAAACTGTGAGTGTCCTTCAGCCTGTGATTAGATTACACAATAGCCCACTGCCAGGGGGAGGGGGAGGGGCGAGAGACGTGGAAACTACGCCGCACAGTTCACGCTGTTGCAACACTCACTGTTCCCTCCTCTACTCCACCTGTACAATACTGCACTGTAATGTAAAAGCCTCCGTACTAGTCGTCGAGTAGTAGACTCAGTAGTATTTGCAGCTATTTGGCTGTTTCTCCACCAATCTCAGGGGCTCTTATATGAGCAACCCTAAATAAACTAACACACATTACAAAATTAACACGCTTTGTTCCACTACTGTCGAAATGTCACTGAGAAATGCCAAAGGACATATTACCACTGCCCGTAACGGTTCATTCTATTTACATTCACTAAGTCAATAGCAGTAGACGAATATTTCCTAGTTCTCACTCCCCATTTCACCACCCCATCCACGCCTTTGCTCTGTCTGTACATATTAAAACAATATAGGCGCCTAAGACAGCATAAGAATTTAATCTCGTTAATTTTACTGATATATATACACAACACTTTAAACTTCTCTGGAATTTGTTCAATGTATACAACTATGTAAAAAATAATTGGAAATAAATCATTATTTCATTTGTTCACATTACTTGTAATTGACATCTGTCTGTTCTACGAACTATTATATAAATAAAAAGATTATTATGTGTAATAAAACATTGCAATGACAATATCGTGTAATAATAAATACAATAAGGCAATAAGGCAAGATTTCAGCCACTTGAGCACTTATTGGGACAAAATCACAATTTTATGAGGACAGCTTTTATTGGATAACGCAATAACTTTCCTTGGAAAACAACTAGTTTTTTAGAATGCATAAATTTTCCACTGAGAGTTTTATGCGTGCTTTATGGTTTAAAGGTTCAAATTTTACAACTAAGCACTGCTTTTGAAACAGTGAAACGCAAAGCGACGTATGCTCAACGCATGGAGTGCAACTTATCTATCACTGCAACTTATCTATCACTGCAACCTTCTTCCAGTACAGACTTCTTTGATAGAAATTGACCCTGCTTCACGAGAACAAGGTGAGTCAGAGAAAAAGGTGTCACGTGGTCAGGAAGTTTGCATTATTGAGTTCCATAGGTATTATGTAACGAGGGCTTTAAGTGATGCTTTTACATGTTACAAATTTTGGCTGTTGTCCAAAATATCGTCATTAGTTATACTTTAAGTCAGTTTAAAAGTGTAACGACTGGATTTGACATTATTTCAATATCAGTTTATTACATTTAAATCAATTGTAAATGAGCTAATTTATCGACGAGTTGACAGAATGTTATGTCAAGTGTACAGCAACGTATGTAATACTTTTTAGTTTACATTTGTATCATCACATAATTCCTTTGGTTTAAAACTGCAAAGTAAACCTACAAAGTTTTAAATATTAGGAAACAAAAATGAACTTTATATTTGTTATTATGTAGATTTTAGTTTTCATCAATTATATTTCTGGTTCATAAGGAAATATACGACTGTAAAGTAGGCTACACTTCAGCTTTGTAACTGTTACGTATTAATTAAAGCCAAATATGCATTTACTACGAAAGGTATAGTTTTACTAAAATATTTTTGTATTTTAAACACTCAAACTAGGTACTGTAAATGAGTACATTTATTATCCAGCTCTTTTACAGCTAAGCGCACAGATATTATTTTTATTGGCACACGTATGAATCTGGTAAATCGTCAAATATTTCAAAAACACGAAATATTCTTCAATGATCAGTTTGTATAACCAGTATAGCAAGTACCCAATTGACGTTCTCAGCCTAACTTTGCCTGGTTCATTCGTTCAGCCGTGCTGCTTTGTTCTAATCATTATGCAGTGCTGTGTAGAACCAGCGCGCGCACGCACACGCACACACAAACACGCGCGCGCGCGCGCCCGCAACGGGTGATAAGACACACATGTCAGCCAGATTATCTCCCTCTCATGCGCAATGCAGTGAACAAAACGGCAACATTACCAGTCAATATTCGAACCCTCTAGATATAATAATATATTACTCTATGCTTGCGAGAACCCAATCTACCAATTGCCTTCCCTGAGCAGTCTTGGAACTTTATGTGAGGAATAAAGGACCCCTAAATTACTCACATCAGCCAAGTAGAAACAAATTCCATACCTGATTATCAGCCACCGCAGTAGCAACCAATTTTCATATCAGATTATCAGCCCATACAGTAGAGACAAATTTCCACACCTGATTATCATGCCCCAAAGTAGAGACACATTTCATACAAGATTATCATCCCTCAGAGACAAATTCCATGCCTGATTATCAGCCACCACAGTAGAGATAAATTTCCAAAAACCATACCTGATTATCAGCCACCGCAGTAGCGACAAATTTCCATATCAGATTATCAGCCTCCAGAGTAGAGACAAATTTCTATACCTGATTATCAGCCTCCACAGTAGAGACAAATATCCATACCATAGTATAGTCTCCCAAATTAGAGACAAATTTCCATACCAGAGTATCACCCTTCAAGCCATACTCATATTATGTTAGGACGACAGTCGTATTATCCACAGTGCTTTTACTGATCCACCGCGGAAAAGCGGCTGCATAGCTCTGGAGCGTTTATTGCCCGTAAAACTATAAAATACACAGTGAACCGTTCAACACTTCAAGAGATCATCAATTCTGTAATATAAGCGGCTTGTGTCAATTACGCTGACGTAACAGCCAGTGACTGGTCATACGAAACTAACCCATGGAGTAGAAATAAGGAATTATTTCTATTCGGCCTATATCTGTTCCTTTTTCACAACAGCGCGCGCCTATCTACAATTTTGAAATTTCGTTCAAAACTGACACAACGTGGCTGCAGACTAGAGACTGTTAATTAACGTATACATTAAAAAAAACCAGCTGTACGTAAAAAATCCAATTATAAAACGGAAAGAACGAATTCATAACAAAATTTGAACATGTCAAAAATGAGGATTGGATCATGAACCGTTCGAAGCATATAAACCCGAGAATAAATACCCCTGTTAACCGGCTCGTGAATATAGGATAGAGATACAAACTTGGATGGCTACCGATGTTTATAAAGAATAAAATAGAGTAAAACATAATTAACTAGCTGTTGCCCGCTGCTTCACACAATATTTCCTTCAGCATAGCAGCGTCTTTGTAACTATTTCCATTCTTCCCAAACACTTAGGAGATAAATAATACACTATAAGTCACTGCAACATAATTTAGTTCCAAATTTGAATGACTACAATTGCCAATGTTTGTTGGATAAGGCGATAATCTACTGAAAATTGTAGAATTTCACAGCACTTTATTAAGTTAGTTTCAGGAAACCGTTTCAGAACTTTACACTCAAACAGCCAGTGCCAAGAGGTGGGAGAGGTCGAGGTCATGAATAGCCTATCTCCATTTCGTGCCAATTATTCAGTATTTTCTGACATTTCCCCAGGTTCTAACTTTCAAGCAAAAGATAAAGAAGATCTGAAAGCTAAGAGCACAACCACGATATAACTCAAACCTATTTCAAAAATCTTAAGCTACCATATTTGGTTATGTACATGTCCATTGAAGTGAGCACCGAGATCACATAACGTAAGTTAGTAACCCCGTTTTAAACACATCTACGAGGTAAAATTTTATGTTATTAGACTCAAGAGGTTCAGTAGATTGTGTTCGAGCACAGGCAAAGTACACCAACCAACCAATACGTACCCTAATATCGTTCTTGTGGTGTTAAACACGCCAATCTAACAGAGCAGTTTGTGATAATCTGCCTTAATTTCCCGGAACATTATATTGTGTAACTGTTTCATAGAGAGCAGCACTTGTAGCACCACGGTAACGTAATTTGTAGTGCCAAGTTTCAACATCATATATTAACAAAGATACTGTCTGCAACGGTGGTTTTCCGTAAAAAGTTTGCAACTAATCTTTTCTTCGGACGTTTGTACAATAGCTGTGACAAAAATGTGACATTCTAGCACCAAAAGAAGTAATATAAATTACAATGCGATTTCTAGAAAAATTTTCACGAAAACGCTCCTTACAAGTACCAGAGTACTGGTTAGATTTATTAAGCACAATTGTATGACAAGTACCTATGACGCAAGATTATAAACTAAATTCCTTATTTAAAGCCAGAGCACATAGTATTTACGAAGTTTTCATGATGAGGTAACACTAAAGTGATATTCTCAATGGTTACTAAGTTTTCTTAAATGATATGTTGTACGGAATGGACGAAACACACGGGGTTGAATATCACTTAAGTCATAGTAATAAATACCCGATTTGCTAAGTGTACTTATAACTTTAATTGTGGCAATTCAAGCCTACAAGCACCACTTCTAGACAATAAAATAATATATTGCTACGTTGCTGCCAAAATAGAGTAATAATGAACTAAAATTAATCTTGGGGGTGGGCCTAATGGTTCCAATGTTCTATGGCATTTTGCCTACGAACCTAATAAAAAAATTACTACAAATTTAAAATTGAATTCCCGTCACGTCGGTGTCGACTCACACGCGCGGCGTCAGCAACTTAGGAAAAACATTATTTAAACCGTTATAGAAAGGAATTTCTTCAAACCCCACCTTATTAGACGCCTCCGAGAATAACAACTCTGTAAATTTTCAGATTATTTGATTTATTTGTATCCTAAATAGTGACCAGTAAATGTGTCACCTAATTACATTAAAAGCTTTCGTACATAATATTCAATTGTTTTGAAATATTGAAAGAACTCTCAAGTAAATTGACGGCACACTACCCCTAGTTATCCACAAATAAACTCGAATTTGTTAAATAAAGTGAGTAAATATTTCTCCGGGCCTATGACAGTCTCGCGGGCCGCGGGACAGAAAGTACCAGCCGTGTATATTTAATTAGCACAGCATTCCGCCGCTATAGGTGCGGGGGGGATTGCACGATCTGGCAACACCGCCCAGCCAGTCGCCACTACAGCTGTCCTATTGAGTGACACGAGGCTGCCTGTTGCTAGGCGAGCTCAGTTTCACACAATACCAACAGTGCTCGACGGTGGCCGAATATTTTTATAAGAACCGGCTTCTGTTGATAAAATGTCAGTCATACAACCCAAAGTTACCTCACTTTTCGATTCTCTAAAACTACGTCAGGAATGAGTAAGAATTTTGATGGTAATAGATTTTTGGTTGGGAATATATCGTTTAATTTTAAGTTGGTAGCTCTTTAAAATAACATGTCTGTAAAAAAATAAAAAAGTAAACAATTTCTTATTACTTTACGAGCAATTGCAGGTATTTGAAGTAGAGAATTTACACATTTTCATTAGTCTCAAGATAAAAATGTCACATTTTAACAGTACATACATGAATTAAGGCCTCGGGGAGTGGCATTTTATTTATGGAACTAGTATTTTACATTTAATATATATATATGTGTGTGTGTGTGTGTGTGTGTGTGTGTCTTAAGAAAACTAAACGTTTTTATAAATAACAAACGCGCGATACGTCGCTGTAACTACAAAAACTCATAAATTACATATTTTTATACAAGTAAAATAAAAACGCTAGTGTAATGCTACAATTCAAAATGTAAAGTTATGTGGAAAACGTTATTTTAAAAATTAATAAATCCAATAAACTCTATGTTTGAGTTATTGTCCACACAGAACGATTTATAGAATAAACACAAATTGCTCCCCGGTTCTTTAAACGTGTTATAATTAAAATATTATGTTATGCGTATTTGATACAAACAACATGTAGCCCTGAGGCCACGACAGTTTATTAAATAACAATTTTGAACACGTTTCTGCAATAAAAGCAAATATGAAATTGTAAAATAATACACTACCTACAACCGCTATCGTTCGACCTACTGAAAACGATAGTTTGTCTAGTAGTACTGGTAGGGCTACTGTTTTCACCTACAATGGTTTTTACATATTAACATTTTATCACCAGGTAACTGCGAGTGTAAACGCACGTTTTCATTCCGAAGGAAACGTTGCAGTATTATTGTAACAAATAGTAAAACATTAGTAACAATAACCTGTTGTAGAACATTTCACCATATCACTTACTTAACGCATATACGATACAAACAACGCTGTGACCGACCATCACGTCATCTGTCTGGTGACAAATCGTCTTACAACAATTACAAAGCGATTCACATACCTAAGAGGACACAATTTCCAAGCATACTTTTATCAACGGTTACAATCTTGACATTGCCGAAATCCGGTTAGATGGCTGTATAACGTATTACTGAATTAAATATACCGTATTACCTATATACCTGTATTAAATAATACTTGTATCGAAGAATACAGTGCCGTAGCCCTTAAAGAGTCAATTGTTTGTTGAAAGCGGGAGAGTTGAAACTTTTAAGAATACAAAACTCACAAATGTACAGTTATTAGCACACCGTACTGACTTATAAACCATTGGTGAAAATGTGGGTACTTTTGATATTATACGGAGGACACTATTACACAGCGCTGAGGTGGATAAGTTAGATTAGGTTGTCATAAATATGTTACTGCAAGTACCAAACTTAAAGTTAAACGTTTACGAGCGCCCACGTGATCTGAGCTTGAATTTTGGTTCTATCTCAAGGGATGGTTTTTTCCGCCAGAAGTTCGGGCGCCACCAAAGCTCGCACTGATGGCCAGGGGCATTACGAGCATAGGTCAGTACGTTATCGAGATGTTGGGCAGACAGACAGACTGAAACTAAATTTAACTCTCAGCCAATAAAAAATATGAATAAGAGATGTATATATGATTTTATTATGTTATGTTTAAACCTATTGTTCCATTGTATATGTTCATGTAGTATAACTATTATCTACATCTGTAAACATGGCAAAGTGAACGTTGATTTTGAGACTCTTATTCAATAATTGTACGCTACGGTGTACCTCGTGGAACGAATTTCTACTGTAGTTCGTCGTACGAATTGCAAATTTATTCTCAAAGCAGTGCATGCAGCAAATTCTCACGCGCTACCTCCCGCGTAGTCAAAGTTTACGTCAAGTTTTAACAGTACTGTACTCGTAAAATGGTTTTCAACACACAGCTAGTCAGACTATTCACATGAGTGTTTAAAAAATTTCCAATTTTAAGGGGAATAAAAAAGTAATCATGGGTAAATTACCTCCCACGTGTTAATAATTGTTTGCAATAGACATGTTGAGAATATGCCCAGTACATCTATCGTATAAATAAAACTGCAAGTTGACCGCAGCGCGCTGTGCGGTGCGGCGAGTCGGTGCGTACAATCACCGTGGCGCGGCAACTGTTGTAGTGGAGTGGCTATTTATAGCGCGGCGCGAGCGGCTACGGCAAGTGCCGGAGTAACTGGGTTAGAACTGTCGCGTCGCCGCGCCGTGTAGCCGGATTGCGTAGCGAGCCGTGCAGGCGCTCCGAGGCGTCAAGGCCGCTCTGCTTACATGCTCAATATCACCAACTGTCATTTAATAGTAATCCCGAATAAAAAACATTTACTGGGTAAAAATGGCATTACGGGATAACAACAACGACGGACCTATTTCGATTTTGCCAAATGTTTAAAATTATTCCAAAATCTTTTTATATTATTCTCTTTATTTTGCTGATTTACTACACTAGTAATATCCTTTCATTATGTCCCATTACATTAATTTTATAAAGCTGAACGTTTTCATTGATTCACTCACTAACTATATACTGACAAAAATGGCATTACGGGATAACAACAAAGACGGACCTATTTCAATTTTGCCAAGTGTTTAAAATTACTCCAAAAACTATTTATATTATTATCTTTATTTTGCTGATTTACTGCAATAGTACAATAGTACTTATATTATGTCCCATTACATTAATTACATAAAGGTGAACGTTTTCATTGATTCACTCAGTACAGAAACTAATATTGGACTTTTTATTGAGTGCAAATTTACAACTTAAAAGGGCATTTGGTTCTATGATTAGATTAGGTTTATGCAAGTTAGGGAATTTTTTTGTTATTTTGTCCACTGATTGAGTTTAAGAGTGATTTCACGCCAGCTACGAATTGCTGGAAAATCCTGTTGGCTCAGGTAGCGAAATAGCTGGTTCCTGTCAGACGGTTACCGCAAGTGTTAGTGTTCTTCTTCTGCGATTCAAGTTCGTCTTTTGCGCCTTGTTTGGCAGTCATCTCTAGTGACATTTTTGGTTTCATCCCATCTTGATTTCCAGGTTTTTATATAGTCAGTTTTACCTACTGAACTCGCCTGGAAGAACCGACTTCGTGATCACGGTAACCCTACGCTAGTTAAGTATGTCGCATGCTCTTGATACTGAAGAGGTTAGGGCCAAGAAACTGAGGAATTTGAAAACAAGTAATATTTACCGTTAGGCTACAATCGATATCGACTAAAAACGTCCTTCCATAAAGTCATCTTAATTGGTAATCATATTCAAAAAAACTCGAAACGTTATTAAGAATTGAAATGAGTGATACTTTAGACAGTAATTAAATGTTATAATTGTGCCACTGACATACATTGAAGGCTCACAGAGTTAAGCCCACATCATTCGTTATCGAGCCACTTTGTTAACAATTCTCTATGACACATCAATTCAGGAATCTCGGAAACGAATCGCACGTTTGAATGCTGCGGACTACTGTAATGTTATCTAGACAGAGACCCTCTTCCTGCGAAGGTCACGCCTACAACGTCGCTGCCAGAAGACAAGAGAAAGCCTCAGATACACAACCCCGCGTTCCGCGCATCATCACGGGTACATTACTGCACTGCAGTCACCATTCAAGAGTCGCTTTCTCCGTGTGCAGTGAAAGCATTGCCCTCCAGAGTTCTGGTATCCTCATATTCAGCAAACACACAAATACAAAAAAATGGTAGGGTAATATGTATCCCTGAAGACACGGCTGAAACGGACAATGTGAATGACGCATTTACCCCCTCACCAACATATTCAAATTCATTAATAAAAGTTTAGCGGAAATCGCCATGAAATGGAGCCCAAGCCTGCGACTCAAATCAACCTGTAGATCTGCAGATACGATACGATCTTATACCACATAATTGTACGAGGTACTCGTATATTCATAATTTAAAATCGTTGAACTTAGTTGAATATGAACGATGTACAAAAGGACACGATGGACATGCTGATCTCATGGTGAAAAAAACGTTTCCACAATTCCGTTACCTCAAAATATTGTCGTGAAGTGAAGTATGAAATGTGTACTTTAATGGAATAAAAGTTCCAACCTTATTTGATCTGAATCAAAGGAACGTCAAAACTATTTTTGTCCCGTCCTGTATTGAACACTCATACAGTACGAGAAATTTATTGATACTATATCCAAGAACCCGTTCATAGTCTACAAGGAAAACTAATAAACTACGAGAAATTGAGAGAGTTTATAGGTAGATCTACCCATCAAAGATTGTTTTGACGTGAGCCGTTTGGTTCGACCAATCTGCACGCTAGGCCAAGCTTGCTGCTCGCTTCCTAACTGGGTTTGCACTCGAAAACAAGAGATTTTATTATTCAGTCGGTTGGATCCGAAGGTCGAAGGCGAGTGAACGGAATGGTGCCCCCGAAGGGCCCCATATTGGCCCGGCCCATAGCTTTCACATTGCGTCAGCGTCGTGCGTCTGCCCCACACCAGCAGCAGATGGCGAGCTCTGTAAATCACTGAGCGTAATCTGGTGGCCCTGACAAATACTCATCATCGCAGAACTCGCATCGCCCTGCGTGGATCACAGCGACTGCAGGCGGTAATGAAAGTCTCGCCGCCTGATTTCACCAGGAAAGTGGAAAGTGGAGGCGGAATTAACAAAGGATTTGACCTGTGAGGGACAACAGTGTACCGGCTGTTGCAAGGAGGAAGGTGGAGGGGAAACGAGGCAACGAAATAGTCCCGCAGTCACCCAGACCGTACTATTGTACTATAGTAGTCGATCCGACCATTTCTTCAACAAAGGTAATACGTTCAGCAGAAACTATGATCAATGAGAAATATAGCCCGGCAGTTTCTTCCTACCGATAGAAAGAATGTCAAATTCCGAAATACACCAATAATAAAAGATGTGATTTGATATATCCTAGGCACCACAACAGTTTACATCTACTTTAATTTCCCTAACCATCTAACAGGATGCGATCCAAACGTCATTATCAAGTTTCCGTACCACCTACCCCAGTGTTCTTTGGAGTATATTGGGAATACCGGCATCCATCCTGTAGTTTTCCTCTCCTGTTCCTATTCACATCCTTTTCCGCATAACTTGACTGTTATGCCAAAGATCACAGTGGCGTTTTATTTATCCTTCCAAGAGAAATATTCTTAAAATATACATAAAACTCCACCTAACATAAAACGCGACCTTTCGTGTTACGAAAGTCTTAGACTTGTCATTACTGTAAAAAAGGAAGATTACCCACGGTCGCCCACTCGGTATAGCCTGACGTCACTAACAAGAAACTTCCTAATTATGTTTTATATCAAAGACTAAAAGTGTTCATATAATAAATAGTCGACTACTGCAGTTTTGTCGGATTCTCAGGTGAAACCTACAACGGTACTCAGCTATTATTTATGGCCAAGGAAAAAGAATGATGAAGGTATCTTATCTGTCACTACCAAATATCTTATCAAACGTTATCCGCATAGGAAAAGATAGCCTAGTTTCTCTCTCTATTCCAATGTAAATTTTAATTGTAATCACTTCATCGTAAGACACGCTTTGATCGCGATGGAAAATTTCTAGAAAGTATATTTTCTGACATGAAACCGACTTTTCAAATCTCAATTTATTCGTTTTGTGAGCATTTGCTAAACAGGTATACTGGTGAAGTGTACAGAATTTACTTCACACAATCCTGCACAGAAATGATTTAAGACGATTATAACTACTTCGCTTTATAATCTCGGTTGTTTTAGGGAGATAACGTAATTGTTGCTACGACTTGTTTGTGCTTCATATCACCCGAATACCATTGGAACATTTTACTGTCGATCCGAGATAAGGCGGCGTTTCCGGACAAAGCGAACTCTCTGAGGACGGTTGTTTTTAGTGAGGCCATATTGTCTGAGTGAGGAAATCAATCCGTAGTCGGCTGTGTAGCTAGCCAGGCCAGTCGCCAGACGGAAGCGCAGGAAAGCAGGGCGGTGTTGCCGCACCGTGCACAGTGCACGACTTGGCAACAGCGCGCCCACTCGTGCCACCCGTACGTAATTGTCTGCATTCTAAATATCTCTCCTTAGTTCGGTCGGGGTCAACACAACACGGAGCGGTGCGGCGTTGCGCTGCGCCGAGGTTGGCAGCATTGCTGTCGGTATTTGTGATGGCAAGTGGTACTGCTCACCACGTCAATATTAGAGGCCATTCTCGTCGGGTGATGAGGATCTGTGTTCAAATCTGGTCACAAATCTACTGTTTGGTGCAGCTCGAAAACGACGACGAAATGCAACCTGTGACTATTGTCTTAGGGATGAGTACGTACGTCTTCACTCGAGAGTATATAGTCAAATATCTTTATCTCGACGTTTAGGAACGACATAAATAACGACGATCTTTTCCCATGGAGTACTCGAACATGATCTTTGACATGTCAGTACGAAAACAAACTATGTATGTGTAAAATGTAATCCGCCGACAGAGTCTCCCCCAGCTTCGCCCGCGGGTCATTAAAAGAACAGGGTTTCAACGAACACTAAACTGTAATTTGAAAAATTAACTTTTGGTGCAAACTTCGTCTACTATGAGCTTTTGTATGAGGCTGGTTATGTTAGATTAAGAAAAATCATATTTATGAGGATTCTGAACCATTTTAAATCGATTGACTATTGCCACAAATGCGACTATTCAATCTCTACTACGATACTTGATTTTTCTAAAGTATTTGTCGCAGAAGTTGTTACATCTGATCAGGCATAATCCACTCTAGCACGAAACTGCGAGAAACCAACCAGTCACATTGTAGTACTTCAATAATTATGAAATACGAACAGAAATCAAAAAGGGTCACTTCCAAATGTGAAAGTTCAAATAACAACCTGATAAGGTATTTGAACAATGTTGTATGAACTCATGAAGTCCAAGAATTTTGTATTGGCTATAAAACAGAATTACGGGAAGAGACAACACGTAGCAGAAAGCGACTGTACACAGACCTTGAGACACCCCTGCGCGCTACCGGTCGGCACCCCTTGTGGAGGGAGGGGACCTTCTCCCCTTTCTTCTCTCGTTGCCAAACCTCCTCGCATCAACAATATCTCCTCAATAACCACGCCGGGGTTTCTGCACTGATGCCCCCAGTCTTTCCTTCAGCATAAAATTTACAAAACTGTCTACATTGCCCTATGAATTGCTGTCGCTAAGCGCCTCTAATAAGTAGGACCATACGTATCATAATGACATGCACTTAGATAAGGTCGATTGTTTACTTCAGTTTTACAACATTGCTGATGCAATCAAATACCTGTAAGAGCAAATATTTTTTCAAATTCTTTGATTTTTGTGGTAGGCCCTATTTGAAGAATTAAGGTGCATAAATTAGAAAGTATACACACTATAATCCATACTACAGAAGCCTAAATGCAATATAATCATTTTTCATTTATATAAGCGTAATAGGAAACAAAAGTGTTACAATTTTGGAAAAATATGAAGGGACAGGACGGAAACTAAAACTACGGCTTACTTAACCAATCAAAACTCATTTAAGGTCGAGTATTTTTTACTGTACTTGTTTTGATGGCTCATAATAAGAAATCTTATTGCCTACGACATCTAATATTCCTACTGGCCATTATTACCTCAGCAATACTTCGATAAGCGTTCAATTACCATTACGCAGTTACGAGATGAAACGACACACACACTCACGCACGCACACACCGTAAACACTGGTGTAGAGTCGCCGACTGACTGCCATCAACCAGAAACACGTTCAGTCGAGGAATCAAACACAAGATCCGCCCGCTATTAATAGACGGCAAGTCATCAAACATGGCTCACCATTAGGGAAATGGTTATTTATAAATCCGGAACGCATTCGAATCCAAACAGTTTGAAACAACCTGACAGTAAAAAAATAATTATACCGGTTTGTATGTTGCTACATAAATGGTGTTATATTGTTTAAATGTCTGCAAAACACACCTTTTCGAATTCAACACTAATTTAGAGACAAAACCAGATATTTATTTCATATCTGACATTTATATTATTGGACTAAAACCACACCAATGCCATAGCTTAAAATTTAACAATATAGTTTGCTCTTAAATTATCCATAATTTCAATCATTACATACTATTTAACTAAATTTCATAATTTGATTTCCTCAGGAATTGGTAATTATATTTATAAACTCAAATTAGAATTAAATTTCAAACATACCAAACCTTTCCTAGTAAACATACGTCATTGTTGTTCCTATTTTATCCATAAATTTCAATCATTACATACTATTTAACTAAATTTCATAATTTGATTTCCTCAGGAATTGGTAATTATATTTATAAACTTCAAATTAGAATTAAATTTCAAACATACCATAACCTTTCCTAGTAAACATACGTCATTTTTGTTCCTATTTTATCCATAACTTTCAACCATTACATACCGTTAACTAAATCTCATAATTTGATTTCCTCAGTAACCTTTCGTAGTAAACATTTCAAGTTAAGTCTTATTTAAAATCTATAATATGTAGTATTTCAGCTACCACACCTCGAAAATATATGTGGCACTTGAAAGCAATCTTAAAAAAAATTAAAATAATATTAGAATACCACACTCCGGAAATATATGTTGCATTCTAATAGGCCTAATATAAATAACACTAGATATAAATCCTAATATATCTCACTTTTGACGTGATGGCAAGTTACTGGCAACTGACTAACAGGTACGTGTGGATATTTAACAAACAAACCATATGAAGTTGACCGAGTTGCCAGTAAGAGAAGAGGACAGCCCGGAGCATCCCATCCATGATATATCCTATGTGAGGCTGGCCATTGCCGGGGAGAGGTGATCATGTCACACCGTCACTCACTGTCACAACACATTCACACACCACCGACGCCGCGTGTACACGCAGAGTGAGGTTATGTCACCGCACTGCACTCACACTGCACGTCCTCCTCGCATCGCTGCCGGCACTCGACTGATTGGATCAGCTGTTCGGTCGCGCGCCCGCGCCGCCAGACGTAAACACAGTGCTGTCACCCCGCCACAGCGCCGGCGCTAAATTACCCCGCCCGATGTAGGTTTAATCGTTTCCTCGCGGTCTCGCACCGCCACCGGCCGGTCCCGTCGGTTAATAAACCCACCCGCTAACGAGTCGGGAGATTTGACGTTGCGTCATTATAGGGCGCAGCCACGTTTACTGGGGTATAAATCAGTTTATACTGAAAATATTTAATCGCAGATACCGCAATAGTATAAGTTACCTTATACGCATTTATACAAAGCTGTTGAATTAAGTAACGCAAATTACGTAGCTCAGAATAATAGTTTTGTTATGAGTTCAGTAATGGTGTTGAGCGTGCCAACAGAAAATTAATACATATTTGTGATTGTTTTACTCCAAAATATTTAAGTCAACTTTTTTTATATATTGACAACTACAGAAAATACACTCTCACAACTTGATAATAAGTAAATAATCGTTGACGTCCCATGCGATATCCTATCTCAACGAAATACGCATCGTATTTTCAGTATTAATATTTTTTATGTGTAGTTGTAGTGCAGTTTTGTAGTTGCAGAGTGGCCGACCTGACCTAGCACAAAGTCGACTGCGGGCGGCCCAGTTCCTCAGTTCCCTGCGATTACGACTCGAGGAGTTTGTAGTTCGTGGACACAAGAATCGATGCGGGAATGGAGCACATAGCAACTGCGGCGTAGTGAGGCCCCCCCGCCCCTCAACACCCGCCACCACAGCCCATAGTCACCGACAAACGCGAGACATCACCCGGAGATCTCGACACAACAATTCGGCCTGCGCGGGTGCCGGCCCTGCTCCTACCCTACCTCCACACGCCCAATTACCAAAGTCTAATTAACTTACGCCACCATATCATGCCGCACCGCGCACAACTACACCTCTCTAGCACTCACCTCAGGGTGGATTCTATATTGTCATATTTTATTGTTTCCAAAGCAACAGCACATCATTTTCTATGCTATGTACCACGTTCCATTAAAAATACCGAATAAAAAATCATTAAAAAGAACTTATTTTATTACAATAAAAAATTCAAATTTGTTATAACTGATATTAACCTAAAACTAGTTTATTCAGTATCGTTTTTGTTATTTTGAACCTAGAAAGTATGCATTGGATAAAAATGTATTACCGTAAAATTTCTATTTACGTTATAATTCTTGTCCAATAAGACATATCAATACATAAGGACATATACTTTTACAACCTTATTAATTTTAATGTGAATGATAACCCACTATAAAATTAATTGCTCCATGTACCTTGAGCATTCAAACCGACAAACAATATTAGACAATGCTGTTTCCAGCTATACCTATTAAAGCAATGGAAAAGAAACGTTCCAGTGGGATAAAAAAAGGTTGGAATATATAGTAAAATGTATGTATAGAAAGGCTAATTGAAACCAACAGAATATTGAGAAATGTCCGCGCAGCTGTTTTTCTGAATTTTCTACATGGGACACTCGCTGAACAGGGGAAGATATTATCTACTTGACATGTATTACAGTGTTGATTTCTTACAGTGTGTTTTATACGTCACCCTACACAGATTATAACATCAACAATCCGGACAAATAGAGTCGTTCAGCTTCCGCGAGCACAAAAACCTGGCACCGAAACGATTCAAGACGGTTCCGTATCGAAGGGGCGTATCGATCCGATAAAGAAGCCCACGGGAGGAGGGGGGAGAACGAGGGATATTCAGCGGTCCCACGTTGGCACCTGTCTACCGCTCTGCTTGCTTACATGCTGCCAATTGTTTTGCCTTTTGGCCGCCTCTGCCACTCTACTCTCGCAGGCTGTATTCGATCGCACAGCACCGCGCTAGCCTAGCCGAGGCCCCGCGAGCGCCGACCTGGCAACACCGCATCCCCGTGCCCGTGCCACACTACGCGCAATTATTTATTCTACTCCTTTGATCCGCCATTTTCACTTGCCACCGACTCACAGTTGGACATTCTATTACTCCCATCTTGTACATTGAAATCGCTCAATATGGGAATTTAGGAGTTACTGGCCGAGATTTTCACATTATTCCATTTAATAGAGGCGTATTCTTTGGCTTCAACTAACAAGAATATCGTAAAAAATTAAAATCAGTTCGACATGTAGATCAACAATATTATCGTTAAAATGAGACGATTCTTAACAACAAAAATGAGAAAGCGTACATTTGAGAACATAGTCGGCAATGTTGGTACAATCAGGCCAAAACATATGTGGTTCCAACTCCATCTGTACTTTCGAACTCTTCTCGGGTTTAGTTCCATAAGAACGTCTTCGTATTTTTGTCGTATAATTATGAGACGTGTCTCATTTAAATTTGAGGTGTAAGTAACCCTATAAAGCTATTAATATTTTTGGATAGTGACGAATAAACTTCTCAATATAAACTCATTCCAAATCACGGTTTGTATTAAAAAAAAAAATATTCCACTGTCCAACAATTTACGAGAATATGATATCACAATCAAAGACGTATAGCGAAGGGTTCCGGACCCCCCCCCCCGCAATTTAAAACTTGTTCAATTACAAAAAAGGGTCAAGAACTTTTTAAGGAACTACATGGGGACTTACCCTCTACCCACTATGGGAAAGTCAGTTGTCTAAACCTCCCCCCCCCCCCCCCCCCAAGTTGTTCCTGGCTACTTGTTTGATCACAATAGAACAACTATACAACAAGAACTAATAGGGAAAACATTCTTTCAAAATTCAAAATCACGCCTTTAGCAGAATTGGCCGGCTCCTTTGTGTTGTAAACATATTACAGTTACAGCAAAACTACGCACGGACGAAGAGGCCTGTGACACTGGCGTAGACCTGACGTATCGCCCACAGTTTGACCTTGGCGTATGCTAACATCGTTCGCCACCAATAACAGGATGGAGTTGATGGCCGATACGTAGTACATTTAACCTGTTCAAGACATCGGATTCAAACATTCATGAGGAACTGGTTTGAAAATATTATACAATCCGTATAAAACCTTGCAAGTAAAACTCCACCAGATGAACGAACGTATCGGTTGCTTCGACGACAACCTAAAACCTTACGCAACTATGGAATATAAAGTCTCAGAGAGTCTACTGACGGCCATTTTGATTCCGACCGACACGAATAATCCCAGCCTGATCCCTGATCTGTTTTATATATATATATATATATATATATATATATATATATATATATATATAATTATATACTCTTTTATTTTTGTTTCATAAGCCTACGTATAATTTTATACACATGTTACTCAACTGTTACTCTTAATATGCAATAATACGATTATGCGGAAAATTATTAACTAGCATTTTTATCAAAATACACTTCATACAAACCAAAATAAACTTCATTAGTGAATTATAATACAGTAGTATTAAGTTTGAAATAAGGCATATAAAAAACTTTTGCTGAAAATGAGGAACTTAATTGGTTTAGGTTGAAATATTATATTATACACATTCTAGATTCTAGAAATTTGTCTGGAATACAACGATACGTACAATATTAACCAAAGAAACCTTTCCCCAAAAAAATTCTACCAACCCCCCTTCCACCATATCCATTACACACATCTCATATCCAGATAAATCAACCCAAAACTATAAAAGAAGCCCGCTCCGGACTCTCTCTGTATCGGCTGTGTAAAAGACGTGTTTTACACCGCTCCCAACCTTTCCAAGCCACGACGGAAAGGAAGAGCCCACAATTAGAGCACTTTGTTGATTACAGGGGCTAGGCTACGCAAGCAGGCCGGCGGCGTTGCCAAGTCGCCTCGCGGCTCTGCACAAAAAAACGCCCTCTTCGTCACCGCGGACAACCCGTCCCCTACAACTCCACTAGTACTCGGCCGTATCGAATTATAATATTCCTGGCTCTACAAAAGTATTCAATTACATTAAAACACCAGTGGTTTGATTAACAAAAGGCACGTACGCAATACATACTATACATTTCTGATAAATATGTAAACTTTATGTTTTTTTATTCGTACCTGCATATAACGTATACAAATTACTTCACATTCTCGCATCGTAGCAAACAAAATAAATCTGCCTCAATGCCTACAATTGACCTTTTCATTGCCAGACTGAGAACCTTGACCTATCTCACCTGCAAAACACAATAAAATATCATAATAAAGTTAAATATGACTTACAAGATCCCTCGCCAAGATAATGAACAGTGTAGACGAGACTTCAGTTATATAACACATGCGACTTGCAGTGAGTATGTAACTTTGTCAATCCACTACAGAGGATTGAGGATTGATCATCAGACAAGACTGTTCTAATGTAAACACACAAACAGGAACATAACCGCACTTCTGGTGCAGCAGTTCCTAGAATGGTCCTTGACATTTCCTTACAGACACATCTCGTTACAAAAGGAATACCTACCAGAGACTATACCATTTGCGCTACCACATTTACTGTAAACGTTCAATTCGGAAGCAGAAGTTCTTACACGATCTAATCCACAAAGTATAAAGTAATAAACAAAATCGGAACTAAGACGGACTCTTGTAATAGACCATAATTTACAACACAAGTCATTCAGCACTATTAAAACTTGTGTAGTGTACTAATGAGTAGCTGCACCCTGTATAACGGTCAGGATTTGGAGCTAAAGGTATTTTGAAACTGCCCTTCAGAAAATTAGACCTAAGGCCCCTTACTCTGTCGGATACACGGGCTGTTTTGTGCAGACAATCTGAATAGATAAACTGTTTACATAGTCTTCAACATCAATAGTATCGTTAAATCATCGTAATCCCACTTCCAACTAGGATTCCCGCAGATCGCCGCACCAGACACGCTACAAGCTTATAGGCCACAGAATACTGACATCGGGGTATCTCTGGAGTGAAATCATTTGTTCTCGTCCAAGATGGCACCCGACCGAGTGGAAGTAGAAAGCCGGAGGCGTGATCGATGTGGACAGGGACGGCACGGTTTGGCAACGCCGCAGATTACAACAATGCCGCCACCGCCGCGCCGCGCCGCGCCATCCACATGTCCTGGCCGGCCAGCTCCGACCTCTTCACCCTGGGGAGATTCCACTCGGGCTACCTACTGCAAACAAACAAGTAACCGTCAGAACGGCCGCTCGTCCTCCCGGCAGGCGTAGTATAGTCAGGGGAATAATAACAGACCCGACAGACTATAGTTTGTCGATGTTATCCTCGCGCTGTCATAATCGTCCACAAACTACGTAACATTTCATCTGGTAGTTCTGGGGATCACTGTCACCAATTTTTCAGAGACTTGAGATCCAGTCCATTTTTGGCCAGTACATTCTTCAGAGCCTGGTTTATATAAGGGATAACTTACATTCTTTTCAATCTAGAGCTGACACACACATTCACAATCTCCGTGGTTATAGAGACTTACCCTGTTGCCGGCTTAGTAACACAAGGAACCGTTTCCCAGTGCTGGCACTCAGGACGTTTAACAAACTCCCTGGGACCATTCAATGTTCGGAGAAAATTCTTTTGAAGCCAAAATTAAGTTATGGTTACTCTCCAAATCATTCTATTCTATTGATGAGTGTTTTAGCCGTTTAGGCCGAGGGACAGTACCGCTATCTTGGCTAGAGTTTTATTTTAAATAATATTAATTAAATTTAAACTCAATGACGCAATCTATCCAGCTAGTCTAATCAAAGATTCAGTATTCATACACTTCACTAAATATTTGTTTTCTCTGAACATTGGAGGACTATTTTGACACAATCAAAGGATCAGTAATCATCATCATAATAAAACACACAGGGCATACGGTACCCACTAATCCTTGCATTAAACTCATACAAATGAATTAATAACGTTTTACCATCAATTATATATGCGTACAATCCTATTACACCTCCCTTACACTCTGTTTAAGGTATTTTTTTAGAACCTTAAAATATTTCTAATTCTCCCTTGAAGTACGCCGCAATGCTAATGTAAACCAAACACGAAAATCTCTATAATCCAAACTCCCTATATATTTTGTAGGTGGAATCCCTAATGCGAGAATTTAGGATGTCACAACTCCAGATCCTTTAAACACGGTCATGTTTACAAACTAAGAGTAAGGCCAAGATTCTGCACTGATTACTCAAGTGGTTTATTAGTCTAGAAACGTTGATCCGGAGAATGTCAAACAAATCTTGGATAACGTGTAATTCGAGTGGGCACTTATCGATATACCATTGCAATCTGTTTAACGCCTTCGTTCTGATTGTACCGGGGAAGAAGTTGTGGAACGGGCGCTAATATTACGCACAACTGATCACCAGATGCCGCACCGTGGAGAGGTGACCCACGGGAGGGACTCCTTCGCGCATAGGGACTTTCGCGGTAGCAAAACCGTCAACAAAGAAACACCAAAACATCGGTTGTCGCCATATCGGAACTTACCGTGTCTCTTGGAAATCCCCCACTGAGAAAAACACTGATTACGTGTAAAATCGGGAGTACAGTTATCTAATTATATCAGTTAGAGATAATCTAACATTCTGAAGTCTATGTTAGCCTGTATAACTGTTATTCTTATTGATCATCCAACCTTAAGGCCTAGTAAAATTCGTGTCATTATCCGTCTGTCTATCTGCCTGTGCGATAACCCTTGGTAGAAAGGTCAAAGAGACTTTAAACTTGGAACACAGGTCCTGATCCGTCCTGGTCCGGAAGAACCTTATTGAATTTGTAGTAAAAGGAAAGGCCTTGATAGAAAGGTACTCTACCGAGAACCTCCAGCTTCCAATAGCTCCAAAATAACTCTTTTGGATCAGTCCATACGGTACTCTTCAAAGAAAGGACCCAGGGACTTGTAACATTGGTTTCTCCTGGTCCAAGGAAGAACCCTATCGCTTTGAGGGTCAAAGTTTTAAAGAGCAGTCCACCCGTATTTCGCCACGGTCTGTCTGGCCCGTCGTTGATCAGTTGTACGACCAGCGTGGGACTGTCGTACACAGGAACGTACGTACGTATGGCCGGGAGCGTGGCATGGCGCGCGACACGGGCTCGATAGCCGCGCAGTTGCCACGTCGTGCACTCTATATATAGGATAATGCAGGCTGGCCGATAATCACCGTTGCCACTTCGGCCTGGCCGCCGAGCCGCCACCGCTGCGACTGCACAAGCAAGCGAGTATTAGCGTGAGACGTCTACTGGAACCTATGGACAAATACTCGCTCCAACATCTTTCTCGTGTTAGCTGGCTACATCGGCTGTCACAACAATGCGAGTTCTCTAATGACTACATTCTAAAAATACGAGTATGAAATAACGACCTGTCTAGTCTAATTGTAGTTTTAATAGAATGAACCAGCCAAATAGAAAAATGTAATTAAGGTGGCGCAATTGTGGGGATTTAAAATAATTCCTTTAAAGACAGAAGCAGTACAATTATTTTATCACACGCGAAAAATTAAAGACATTGAACGCATGTATTTTTGCAAATTATGTAGACATGCACACATAATGAACATACAGTGATTCAAAAAATGTACATGGTTGTAATTATGACTTAAGAATCTAGTTTAAGAGAGTGTTTACACACTTCCTCCCGACTAAAAAATGTCCCTAAATGGCCCAGTACTACTTAAAATGCGACACCTCCTTATGCAATGATTAAAAATGTTCACTTTTTTATCTCATGGATTGAAGGAGGTAACTAAACTTTTTTTCATCCACCACCTCAGTCCGTGCAGGAGCGAACTCATCGAGTCCGGACTTCCAACAGGGAAGCGGTTGGCTGCAGGAGGGCAATCCAGAGCAGATGAGGCGAGCGGAGCGGTGACCAGGTTCTTGGCCCCTGTGACCTTGTGTGACCACCCTCCCCTCCCCCCTCCCACACTCGGAGGACGGACGGACAATAAATCGCGACGTACCGGCCTCAGCCCACTGCACGGTTCGAGCGATCTGACCGCCATCTTGATTCCTTATCTGACGCCATACCAGCACACCTGTCTTAGGCTTTACAAGTTGCCTGTCATGATGGCCAAAATGGAATCTTGCCAATTTAGCTGGATCGAAATTCAGTTATTTACTCAAAGCTACCCATGCACACTCACACAACCGCACCCCTGTCACTCCACCCTTAACTCCCCATCCACCCACACCGTATCCATTCGCATCAAACCCAGTCAACCAAAAAGCATTCATCGACACATCGCGTCTATCTAGAAAGCCATAACTCATCAATCTACAACACATCCATCCACAAAACATCTGGCCAGTCACAGATTACACAACACATCTTGCCTGCCAGCCATAAGGCATCCGCAAAATATACATCCAACCACAGCAGTAAGCCGTAAAGCATCCACCCCCAACTCATCTAGCCAGACAAATAGCACCCACCCACAAAATATCTGGCTGGCCATCAAGCATCCATCCAAAACTCATTTAGCCAGTCATAGAATCCACAACACATCTTGCTTGCCAAAAAGCATCCATCCCAACACATCTAGCCAGCCAGAGAACATTCATCCACAATATGTTAAAGAATCTATCCACATCATATCCACCCGCCCACTAACGACTACACCTAACTCATGCTAAAACGGTAGCTCTACACCACAATCATAAGGATACCAAGACTATTGATACTTCTACATATATATTTCAAATTAATACCACTTTCGATCAAAATGTAGGCTACTAAATGAAGACAAACCATCACCGTTAATTTTATTTCTTTAGATCTAATAAATGCAAACAGAATTCAACTCACTGTGCAACAATCCTTAGATTTTCGCTTTAATTAAGGTTATATACATTATTTATGGTCAAATATCAATACATGCGATCTAATATTACCTAATCACATTTGGTTACCTTTTTCATTATTCGGTTCTTTTATTCATCATTAACTAAGTTCCGTAAAATTGGTCACGGGGTGCGTTTCAACGTGACCACGGTTAAATTGTGTTGCAACCTGTCCATCTTCGTCCACACTTTAAACACACGCTTTATACTCTGTACGGACAACTGTAGTCTCTGAAAGACAGCCGTGCCCCTGAAGGATTACGGACCCCTAGCCGACTTAAGCTCTCTCGCACGCGCACTCACCCTTCAATCATCGCCTGCTATCCCAAAGTGCACCGATTAGTTTTGTAAATTCTTATCACAGTCGGTTAGTTTGATCACAAATCCAATCTGGAGAACAAAATATATGTTACTCTGTGTACTGGTGGAGGGTATATTCATAATCTTTCAGGGGCCACGATTCTCCAGAAAGAATATAGCGGATTCACATGTTATATTCAGTAGCATTATTAAAAACCCTACAACATAGCCTACTATGGAGACAATTCTTAAATGTTCCTCCAAAGATCGGTGGTCAGACCATAATATTGAGCAAGGCATAAAACCAAACAGTTTTAGGACCACAATTCAAAATCAAACTTGGTTACCTCTGAACCCCGTCGATTGAGCTGACGCATACATGACGCAGCGGCGGCTGTTTCCTCATACTATTGACCGGATCCGTTCTGCCCGGATACAGCGTACCACTACGGAGATCAATCAAAGCTGTACACCCCCCTCCCCTTCACCGCTCCAACACTGTACAGCAGGACACAGCCGAGTTACTGTCGCGTCGGGCCACGGTCTTATCAAGCGCAACTGGCAACGCCGACGGCTGCGATTCCATTCCACCTTTCCGCGTCCACATTCCTCCGACCACCACGTTCCCTCCGTCTGACTCGGGAGCACCCGATGGCAGCACCTTGTCACATCTCCATCCATCCATTCGGTGGGCGAGTCCACCAGCTAACAGTCCGGTGTCCGCAATAACTAGCATATATGTTGATGTGAACATTTACATAGACTCCCACTGAGACCCGTCTGTACTGACGCCTATCTTGATTGTAGCTCCGTAAGAACAGTGTTAAACTTCATGTTAGGCCTCCTCTTACGACCTTATGTTTTCATCGTGCTTTATGAGAGATTTTAACATGTATTCAAACGATTTCCCCCCAAATTTTGTTGGTTATTCAGAAAAAAATGTCTAAGTAAATTCATCGTTGAAATACTCAAAAAGTATAAGCAAACAAACAAAGCAACAAAAACATGCATAAACCTGTTATTAGTTATAGGCGTATCTCTAACACGAGACATCTCCCATGACGACGCTACGATGAGAAAAAAGGGCGTAAAAGTGCGTGAGGTCATTGTGCTTATGACGTTTCACTACAGCTGACTCTTAAAGAAAAAATAATGAAAAAACGAAAAACTTGCTCTTCACATCATTAATAATGTATTCCTTTAATATTGGGCTTTTTTATTTGTCGCAAAGAAGTTAATTTTTTATTCTGCCTGTTAAAGATTTTAGTTAACGAGCAGATAACACGTATAGAAGATGTACACGTCTTGTAAATACACAAATTGTTCACCCTTAAGGTTCGCCCAGAAAGTGGTGCGCTGCGAAAAGACAGACTAGCAGTAGCACACACAGAGCCTGTGGCGAGGTGGGGTGGCGCGTGACCCAGTTTGCTCACAATGACGGGTGCGAGGCGAGAGTACGGGTGGGATTTTCGAGCGGCGAGGTTGGCAAGGGCGCTATGCAGTGGCCGTCCCGGTGCCGGAAACCCGCTTATCACACAGCACTGCATAGACAAACAAGCCGATAAGGGCGCCCGGGGGCGGGGGCGACCATTGTGGGTTGTGGCCCGCCTGCCACACGCTTTTATACTTATATCTGCCAACACAGTGTCACTATGTACAACAGTACAATGTCTACAATCTTTTACAATAGATAATATCAAGCTTTACTACTGTCCAAACCAATAAGAACCTAAAGAAACCGATAACGACCAACAAATTTGCTAATAATTCGGTAAATTTAAGTTTTTTAAAACTTTAAAGATTGATTTTTCCCTCTAAAATTCTAATACTAGGTATACAACCTGTCCAACACCAAAACAATGTTATCTCCAAAAGGTCTCTCTAACACTGCAATACTAGTATACTCGTAAAACGTAAGGACACATTTCCATCAATAAATACATGAAACTAATGTAACCTTGAGTGTTTTTTTAAGAAGTGATGCTAGTTTTGTGTATGTGACCAATGACAATTTTCTATAATTTAGTTTTATTTTAAACCATCGTAATTGGCGATTATCACATATATATTATTACGCTGATTCTGTTTATAATATCGGCCTATTGCCACAGCCATCCTGATGGTAACGCAAGGAAGATTTCTACATTACTTTACCTTCCGTTCACAGCCATCGCAAACTTGTTTGTGCTGTTCTTGGAACAGCTACAATTTCCATAAATTGTGTTATATAGCACCTAGCATAGACGTTATATAACTCGACTCATGAGAACGATAACTAGCTGAAACACGTCACAAAAGTTTAAACTTGGAACAAGAACTGATCTTATAAATATCTCCACTGAGTTCGTTGGTCTGCTCGATACCACCATTCCATTCCAGTATCGTGCTGGCCTTTAAACTTTAAAAAGGTACAACTCCGTTAGTTATGGACCTAAAGAAATAATTAAAAGTTTTATGGAATACTAATAACATTTCCTAAACTTTTTGACTTAAACAATTATTTCTGTGTCTAAACTGTTTTCTAAATATTGATATTATGAGTAAATCCCATATAATTTTTTCGATTATCTACAATTTTCAAAATAAATTCAGACAAAAATTTATGTCTAATATCTCGACTACTACATTGACCAGTTATAATTTTCAAATTTAGTGTCAATTTGCTATAGATACACCTAGAGAAAAAGTAAAAATGTGTTCTGGCATGCACATAACAATTCGTAACAGTTTTTTTTTACAAGTAAACCCCCATAAGAAATAAATTATTAACATTTCAGTTGTCACAAAATACCTATTTCGTCAGACTGAGCCATAAGGCATATTTACAATACTATATACTATACGCGTATTTTTGCCTATTTCCCACACATCATTAAAAACGAAATTCGTCTGGATCTTCTAAAGACAAGTTTCTTGCCCAATCAAACGTAACCTGGTGAGAAAATAACCAATATCGCTTTACTATGTTTCTCCACTCTTTAACCACACACCTCCAAAGACAAGAAGTGACTTACCCGTGCGCCGAGGAACCGCGCTTCCAGCAGCTCTTGTTTTCGGGGGTCCAGGGCAGCTTGGAAGTGATGTTCCATCTTCACACCAGCGCCTGCAACAGGCGCGCTGCATGAGAAACTTGTGACTGAGTCTGTACCACCAGTCAATCACAAGCAACTAAGTCTTAGGTATTTATTTACAATACCGTGACCATGAAAAATGGACTTTTTTTCATGGGTTGGGCATTTATAGCCAAGTGTTATTATCACAGGTGCATATAAACTGGGGGGAAAGTATATCATTGTATTATATTGATGCCTTTCGGGCATTATTGCATTAAAGATGGAAAATAACCGACAAAATTTTGTCGAACAACACTTGGAGGGTTAAGGATCAGGGGCATCACGTGATCTGGGATTCGACTTTTGCAAGCTCGAGTTAATTTTTTTTCTAAAAGAGCAAGCAGTGCGCAGCACTGCGCAGCGGGCAGGCATCGTTGACAGGATTAACGTCATCATTTCAGTAAAATTGCCAGAGGTACTGTCAAAAACAGAGTTTTCAGAGGATTTAAAAAAATCGTAACTCCTTTGATTTTCGTTGCCGACGAATTTTTTCTTCACTATTGTTTTCAGGAAAAATTGTAGTTTTCAGGAAAAAAAAATGAACATACCTTTCCATGGTCACGATTTTGTAAATTGATACCAAGTCTTATACCATAAGTCAACCACAACCAATGTGCCATTAGTCAGTCACAGACACCCGAGTTGTATAACATTCTTCAGTCGCAGACAATCGAACCGTGTACCAACAACCAACAACAAATCACTGAGTAGTGTACCATCAGTCGACCATAAGAAATTGAGACGTGTACAATCGGTTAGTAACAGGCAACCGAGTTGTGTACCATCAACAGACCGCATCCCTTATTGGTGTACCATAAGCCAACCATAAGAAATTGATACGTGTAGCATCAGTTAGTATAAGACAACCGGGCAGTGTACCATCAACAGACCGCAATCCCTTAGTGGTGTACTATCAGGCAACCCAAAAATAGTGTACCATAAATCAATCAAAAGCGTAAACTTGTTCCATTACACGTTTGAGGAAAATACGTACTTGAAGAATAATAAAAGTCCTACATATCTAAAAATATATAACCGAGCCTACTACTTCAATAAGAAAAAGAACTGATCATGACAAAAATTATTCAAGGAATTCAGGATATCAATCTCTCAGAGGAAATGCAAAATAAGGAAGATTTAGTTATATATTTCAAGTGGATTAAAAGGTATATCAAGCTGAGTTAGTGCATTAGCAGTTGAGTAAGGACACTTCTGTGAATAACGTAAGGAGAGAGCCAGAGAAAACACGTGATCGAAAATGTTGGCGGTGTGTTAAAAGAGAGAAAATGTATAGATGTGTAAATAATTTAATTTCAATGACATGTTTCTTTTAACAACTGTTTCGTTTTTTTTTTTTTTTAACAGAAAGAGTTGAGTTTTTACACACTGAATATGTAGTTGCTTCATTTTTTAAAGAGGTTATTATTTTTAAAATAGTTCATAAAATGTAAAGTTGAAGACAGGCCCCCATTCTATTAAGCCATGGTATTAATGAACGCTAACGCTCAGCCAAATGGAGTGACATGCGTTATCATTGAACTACATTTTGTTTATATACAAAAGGAGTTTCGTTTCAAATTTTATGTTTATACGTCAGTTCGTTCCACAGCGAGACAGCAATGTTAAATTTCAATGTCCTCATAAGATAAGCTTTGCTAACACTCAGCAAGTTAATTTTTCTTTCTCTTTACTTAATTTAAAACATTTTTATTTAAATTGTTTAAATATACATGGTGGACATGTAAATAAAAATGTATTTACAAATTTAAGCCGCACTAAAAATTATATCACAATCATAGTAAAGTACATAATTATAAAGAAGAGACTTACTTAACATTTACAATCTTTCACTAACACATAGCTGTATTATTGGTTTTAGTATTAAATATAAATAAAGCTGTCGCTAGTAGAATAAGTTCGGCCAGGACGTATTATAACGTGCAGCCAAAGATGAGCCTTCGATGACGCAAACTGTATTGTCCTACAAGAGTCACACTATTTGCCGTATGTATTGCACTTATACAGTTATTTCTATATAGATTGGATCATTTTAAAGAGAATTTTCCAACATCTTAGTATTATTGCCCAGTTGCATTTTAAAATAAAGGACCAGCACAGTACAGATATCGTTGATAATGTCTCGTTAACAAATACATTGTAGTTGGCAGCGTGAGGCCGTGCAGTATACTACGAGAAAGAAGACGTCGAAAAAGTTTCCGTAAGTTTTGTCTATTCTCTAAAACCAACTGCAAAAAAGTATGTTGCTTTCTTCAGCAGCACTCGAAGTCAATAGAAAAATATGGCAAACTAAGCAGTTTTAAAATAAAATTAAACGAATACTTAAAATTCCTCTCTTTCAGATAATAACACAGAAAAAAAGGACCTTAAAAACCGGGAAAAAGGGGGAAACCGGATTTTTTTCCGTGCTGCAAAACTTACAAAATTAACACAAACAGTATAGAAAGGCCCCCCTTAAAGTGAAAATTTACAAATAAGTGACAAAAGTGGCAACAGACTGCGATGCATATTTCCTAGCGAGGCTGAACTGTGCCCAAGGAGTGGCCCCACAGCGGTAAGCGCAAACTCTGACAGTCGGGGCGGCGTTGCCAAATCTCACTTTGACAAAGTAAGGAAGAGAGACGGCTAACTCCCCGGCGTTAATGCATAATCGAACCGATAATACCACTCGCTAAGTCAGAGCGCGCTATCGCAGCGTTAATGTCGCAGACTTGATGATGTTTCATCACGAGCTTTACACGGCCAAAGCCGTTTTTGTACACGTCGTATCATTCCAGCCCTGGATATTTTGCTAAATGGAATGATGAAAAAAAAAACAGAAATTCAAACTGAAGGATGGCACTTGTGTGTGACTGGAACTATGAAAAAGGCCGATTTAAGATTCATCACAAAAGTAAGTGGGAGCTTTACGAAAAATACCCAGAACCACTACAACCCTCCAGGCCGGCCGGACCGAAATCTGTCGCAGTGACTTGGCAACCGAACAGTCCTGATATTTAAATGCCCTATCCACGTCCTGGTGAAATAATCACCGACAAACGGCAGTTTTTGTGACGGCGGCGGCGGCGGCGTCGGGGAACGGGCAAGGGGGAAAATCAATAATGCGAACCTTGTAAAGGTCACTTAGGAGTTGGAAGGGTGTGATATCCTCTCTCCTTGCTCCCCCCCCCCCCGGCACCACACCGCCACCCCACAACATATCATTGCTATCACTCGACGTGATTGGGCCGCCGCCATGGCAACGGCTCACACCGCCACCTCACTGTCAGCGGTACAACATTCGACTATGGCAACAGAGGACCGATCTCACTATTCTACTATGTGGAAACCTTTCAAATTTATTTTAATCAATGAATTGAGAATGATTGTGGAGCATCCAGCGGCCAATTATCACACAGCTGTACGCACATTTGCACATTTAACTCCACTCGTGATATCTGGATAACACCAATGGAGCAGCGAATAATTAGATTTATTTCAATAGTATCATTAACAGCCACGATGAACTGTGAATTGTGAACCACTGTACATACAGAACACGTACCGCCTGAGCCTCAGTGTACATTTGGTGTGCGCTGCACAATATTAACAGTGATACAGAGTGACAAGAGAAACATTATAAGTCAAAGAACTGTTTAGCGATGCTGTTAAAAATTCACTGACTATTACAAACATCGGAGTTTATACAGTGCAGTAGTGAGGCTCTACTCCCGTAGAGATCTCGATGTTGATGATGATACGGATGAACCTTTCTTGAAATCATTTTTAAATATGATTGGTCACAGGATTAGGGAAAAATATAGTAAATGAAGAGATGCCATTTTTGTTGGTGAGAAGTTAGCTGTGGTCCAATTGGGGATTCCTACAGGGAAAGGTCAGCTAAATTAATAATTCTGTCCCTGTCGCACAGACCTTTCATTTCAAAACCATCCACATCAAGACAAACAAAGACTGTGCACAAACCACACACGATGGGCACACTTTCTTGGGTTCTGTATGATTGACAGAAAATGCTAACCTAAATGTAGCATTCCTAAATGTAGCAAAGGCTAGGTGTAGCACGGGTTTCTATCTCTTTTATCTTTACCGAATCTGAATGGATGGCAGAAGTTTTGCTAAATTTAGCAGAATCTGCTACATATAGAATGTTATATGTTGCACTTTTAAAACTGATATTCTCTACTTGTAGCAAATTTTGTATGTAGCACTAACATTTAGCGAATGTTACACAACTTGTACTAGGTGTAAAATTTAGCATGTTTTGCTACACAGTGTAAACCCGCTTTAATTGTTTATGAACTCAAACTACTCGAAGATCATGAATTCGGAGGATTTTTCACACATTTTAATTTGGTGTAGTTCCTCGACAGTGATGTTCGTATAGTTAGTAACTCCAGTAGATTCTTATAACGGTGTATTCAATCCGGCTATCCGAAGAGATTTGTATCTGACAAGTAAAGTGACAAACGAAGAAGAATCTCAATATACCATTTATTATTTGAATTATAATTCGAAGAGAATTCTTGAAGAGATTCTTGAATTGTAATCAAAATTGCTTGGCTAACAATTTAATTCGCACAGAGTTATTGAAATCGAGTTTTTTCTGATGGGGTCTCTGATGGGTATAGTCGATCTTTTCTACGTTATTAATAGGTTGTTAAATTAATTACGGGGGATACATAATGGTAAGAGAGGGCAATCACTATTTTGCACTTGGATATGGATATTTGATGATTATGGCAAACTACCAGCCAGCAAATTTGGTTGCATGATGCGGACTTTCTGTACTATAGACAAAAACAGCTCTTTAACTTTATCAAAGTATCATTTTCGAGATCTTAACGCTGTCGCAAACTGTAAACAAAACATATCTATGTAAACAGTGAAGGGAACAAGATTTTTCGGACATTTGCCATCGTTCAGTGATACAATACAATCAGTAACACTACGTTTCGAGATCTGCAATCTCATCCCTTCTTCAGGTAAATGACTAAAGTAATGTATGACTGCAATCTAGGTAAAAGTAAACCAAACACGCCAGAGCGTTGTGACACGCATAAGTCAGGAACCACAACAGCTATGACGTGTGCCTATTCCATGCATACAACTCTAAACCATGCACTTAATAAAACCTAAACACTATAATCATTAAAACTGATCAACAGATTCCAAAATTTTAAAACATACTAAAAAAGAACTAGAAAATCCTGTTTTTTACAAAATCCTTTCATCTTCAAAACTTCAATCGAAGAATGTAGACAGTCTTACATTTTTAATTCACACATATATATATATATATATATCTGATTATTCTTGATTTATTTTGTATAATAACACAACACGGAAAAATTTCCTGTGATGATAGATGAAAGTGAGAACCTTCCATCAACTGACAAAACAGGAACAATTATATAAAGACTGAAAAGTAACTTCAACGAGCAACAAACTATGGTTCTCAGTTACCTATTCATTTCAGTTGATATATTGCCTTTTGCAAAGTTTATGATGATATTTACCAAGTCAACATCCATATCTGCAGAGAATAGTGGGGGACTTAAAAATTCACTACCATTTCAAAAAGCTTTTTTTTATTTCCTGTTTAATTTTTATGCCGAGCATTTTAATGATTTGCAGACACATCCGATGCGGTCTCGTTGACGATGGAACTTTTTAACGCGTGTACAGCAACGTTTATTGCAAATTAAACAGACGCCGTGTCGCAACCCCATGGTGGCGGGGGGTAGGGGGGGGCGATCAATGAGTGACGTCACCCAAGATCTGGGTCAGACCACCCTTTACTCTCTCACCTCGCTCCTGTCTCAGCTTCTTCCGTCCACGAATCTGTACAACGCCGAGAGTAAGTGCTACTTGTAGTAAAGCAGCTGCTATGAGGTCAGACCACCCTTTACTCTCTCACCTCGCTCCTGTCCCAGCTTCTTCCGTCCACGAATCTGTACAACGCCGAGAGTAAGTGCTACTTGTAGTAAAGCAGATGCTATGTGGTCAGGCCACCCTTTACTCTCTCACCTCGCTCCTGTCTCAGCTTCTTCCGTCCACGAATCTGTACAACGCCGAGAGTAAGTGCTACTTGTAGTAAAGCAGCTGCTATGAGGTCAGACCACCCTTTACTCTCTCACCTCGCTCCTGTCCCAGCTTCTTCCGTCCACGAATCTGTACAACGCCGAGAGTAAGTGCTACTTGTAGTAAAGCAGATGCTATGTGGTCAGGCCACCCCTTTACTCTCTCACCTCGCTCCTGTCTCAGCTTCTTCCGTCCACGAATCTGTACAACGCCGAGAGTAAGTGCTACTTGTAGTAAAGCAGCTGCTATGTGGTCAGGCCACCCTTTACTCTCTCACCTCGCTCCTTTCTTAGCTTCTTCCGTCCACGAATCTGTACAACGCCGAGAGTAAGTGATACTTGTAGTAAAGCAGCTGGTATACTATCTGTACCAGCAATCTGAAAGTTACATGCAAAGAGGATATTGACATTTCGTTATCTCGAAAAGCACCGTGAAAATCATTAATAAGGTAATATTCGACAATATTCTCCCATTGTGTAAAACGGATGATTATTAATCTATGGTCTGCTACCGGAACCTAAGAAGACCTTTTGCTTAACATTCTGAACATGTTTACGTGTTTTATAAATTGATAGTAAAATTAAATAATAGTTTTCTTTATCGAGAGTTTCCTGCGCGACGAATGGGACACGAGCAGTGCCCTTACACCTGTCAGCCAACTTAGAACAGCAGGAGAGAGCATTTGGAGTGATCATAATAGACATCACTACGGCATTCATAGCGTTGAGCACTTGGGAGTCGGCCAAGGAGCATCATGGAGGTTGAATGCTAACCTATTTTTGAAGAAAACAATCAGTTGAGTTGACTACAGTTAGGAGTTCCGCAGGGATTTACATTGGGACTCCTGATCTTTATACCAATAGCATAAATTTACTGACTCCTCAAGACGATATAGTGATGCACTCTGATTCAATGTTATTAATAATTTTCGGCAAATCCTTAAAAACTACAGTGTAATATAAAGTTATTCCGTTAATCAGTACGTAAATAATATACAGTTACATTAAACTAACCCTTCGTAATATTTTCAAGAATAAAACACTTTAAGGCGCCTATTTATCATGGATCAAACAATTATGCTAAATAATTAGATATCTGTTCAACACCAAATAAATCAACAAGCGAAACACTTGTTTACCCGCCGTTCGCGTTTATTTTCGACTGATAGTACCACGGCTGACATTTATTACCACACTCTTACGTGTGTTCGTGCTTTGGATAGTTTTACAAATAGGGTCTTTGTTCTGCAGGAACGTGCTCCGTGGTGACTTCCTGGGTTGCGTGGTGTGATTCAGACAGGTTATCAGGCAGCCTGGTAAATAACTCCCGTCCATAAAAAACGTGGAAAGTGCACAATATTTGTTCACAACGCATAAACACGACTCAATCACACGAGCTTTTTGAATATATTTTGAGCGTTAAATTTAAATGCTTGCAATTGTATTGGCCCGAATGCGATAAAGTTTGTACGATGTTGATTGAGTACTCATAGAATTAAATTATTCATATTTGTTACATTTTAAGTATTAGAACCCCAAAACTAAAACCAGTTGACAAAAGTTGGAAAATATGGAAAATGGTTTTATTTCTTATTCTTTATTCTATGTTTACAATCGTGTTACTACAACTGGAATGATCAAAGGAGCCATAACACAGTACATAACAGTTGAGTATAAGACGGCCTGTCCTACTTACTGCTGAAGGAAAAACAAGTAGTGTGACATGTTTGTATTATACTGCTCAACTAACTGACAGACTCGCAGTTGAAATGCTGCCACGTGTTCTCGAATTGCAATCCAGTGCTCCTTGGCTTCACAACAACTTTAAATGTGCAGGAAGAAGAGATAGTAAACAAAGCACGATTATGTAAAAACAGAACTGATAGAAAAAATCTACGACCCTATTTTGTGTCTGAAATTTTGACGAACCCCGACCGTAAATTTCAGTTGGTGGGGGGGGGAGGGGATGAGACATACAACACCACTAAATAAATAGGGTATTATCATGTAAAATGTTGTGACCTTATTTTATGGTATTCTCTCATTACATATTCGATAAAATCAAAACTTATTCTTCTCCTGATAAAAATTATGACAGTACACCGATGATACGTAACGTAAAAACCAAAGAAAAAAAGAAAATAAAACGGGTCTTATTAGAAGTTTGGGTTCACTTCCCTTGGTGACGTTACTGTCCGCTGAACGATGAAACCATCGTGAACTCAAGGATAAACCGGTGAGTATTTTGAACAAAAACGTGCTCTTTATTCTTCCACTATCCCCGACGAGGTCTTTAGCGACCATCCTGAGGGTCGCGACCCCCAGGTTGATAACCCCTGTATTAGATAATATTATGAATGCTTTCAAAAATCTGTTTCGCGAATAAAAAAATTCAAACTAGAAATATAATTGGCAAATTATAAATACTGTAAGGATTTAAGTTGAGTACCCTTATTGCGATATACGTGTTAGTTGATTGCCTTTCTAACTAAACTTTAAATGTTATATTCGAGAAATGGGCTGTAGATCAAATTGTCAATATAACAGTTAAATTTATAGAATGGCCTTCATATTGCGGCATTTCTAATTTTATAAACTTCGATTATGGGATCTTCTCTAGACAGTAGGCTACAGATAGGTAAATACTCGACATACTCAGTTCTTAGAAGAACACATGTGCAGGATAAGCTGCACACTCTATCCTTACTTTTGAGTGTCTGCTGATTAGTCCCGCTTCGATCGTAAACAACGACTCCTGTTCCAATCAGTCATTATAACAACAAGGAACCTTTGTGGCGGCTTCTTTCAAAACGCGTAAATTCCATCTGAGTCACGTATTTCTTCCCACAACAGGGGTAGTTAAATTGCGGCGGCCTCTGTTTATAACCCAAACTCAACACTCGTCAGGATATAGCTGGGCGACAAGACGATCACGTGACACGTTTTTATTTTGTTTCTATATTCTTCTAAACAATAGACCTAACTTCTAGATTATAAGACGCATTTAAATATGAACATTATACATAACCAAACACTACACCATAGTTTTGCTATCTTATTATTGCAAAGTAGCCTATATAACTTACCAAGTGTTTTCCCTACACCCTTATTTACATTTTTTATATTCAGAGTGTAAAAAAGTCCTCCACGGGCTTGATAGTCCCGAACGATTACAGGTAAATCAATAAAACATTTTATTAATGTAATGTAAGATGTACATCAAGTAAAGTCCAATGCCCAACCTGAAACAATAAGTTTCTATTATAATAACTGAAACCAGTTTTTCTCTTTACACATCTGCTAAACAACCCATTTTATATTGATGTACATCTTGAGCTATGCTTACATTACATTTTTGCCGAACTCCTTGCAGACCATCCTCTATTGGATGTGAAGAATCACTACCTTAACAACTATTTCATTTAACTTTCACAAATAGAGCCAAGAAATTATATTAAACCAACTAGAATAGGTGGACCTACATTGAAAATGTTTCAAACTTTAAACCAGCGTAATTGTTTAAAGAGTGAACCTTTCGAGGTCGGATTGCGGCATTGAACACTACTAATAAAGGCCTTTAATTTGATATAGTACTACTCGACCTATGCTCAAATTTAAGATTTCCATCTGGCTCCTTGCGATCCATCTCATCTGACAAGACAAAAAATGGTAGTTACTTCAAAAAGTAGATAGTTGCAATAATGATTCACCAAGTTTTATTGCTTTACCTGTAAATGTTCGGGAATTTTCAAGCCCGTATGGCACTTATTTTTAACACCCTGTATATTTTAATAATGATTGAAATTAATTCAAAAAAACTCAAAATTCACCATTAAAATGGTTTAATTTATGGAAAAAAATGTTCATACCATAACATTAAAGAGAGGTATTATTTGATTTTTTTTACTATTTTAAGAACTCCGTTTCTAAGTTAAAAGTATGAAAGTCCTGCTCTCTCATAGGGCAATCCCAATAGGGATTGATAATTGTTCGAGCTTCATGCCTCGAAACAAAGAACTGTAATCGACATTTAACTAAATTAGAGTTGCTCGAAGCTGTAAAAACATATACTTCCAACCTGCGTAGTAAGGTAGGTACTAGGTTTTTCACTTTGCCTATTGTACGACATTAGAAACAGACACCATAAAGAATTTTTACGTCATCCGTCGTCATCAAAAATAAGCGTAGACTTACAATCTTTAATCTCCCGTGACGCGGACCGATGATGCCATTAACGGGCAAATGACGCAACCTTAAAAAAACTCATTTTGTTAATTGCACCAAACCATACTACTTTCCAGTTTAACACACTGCACATGTAAGATCCTGAAAAGCAAACCTTCCCGCCACGTCTACGCTTAACAAAAGAGTTAGTAAAATTATATAAATAGGACTGAGCGTTGTATCGACCTACAACTACTATTCAAGTCTGAAAGCGTATGACAGGCTTGACAGGTTCACAAGATGTCCGAACCGAACCATGTTTATGTAAATGTATACTTCTATAATCTTAACTACTACCCATTAACATGGCAGAATCGGAACAAATATTCAATTTAAATTTAGTTCATTCATGAAGTGTCAAGGTGATGTTGCTAGCCTCTATGCTTTATTATAACCACAAATCAAGGAAAGAAACCCAGATACCCAAGAAAGTCCACTAGCTGCTACTCGCGCCTGCTCACGAATCAACTAGTTTAGATACCCGAGTTTGAAATTTAACCACAAACTAATCAGTAGAGCCTTAAACAATCAGAAACATTGAAATTGGACTTGTTTATATCTGCGTTTAGACATATAACGTTAACTATTTATTTACAAACAGTAACTTCCAGTTTTTAAGTCGATAAAAACGAAAATCGGTGTAAGAAAACTGTATTTCCGCAATTTGCTTCTTCTGGCTCCTCCATATGATTCTGAATGTAACATTTCCAAAGTAAATATCCGGTCATATACTTATCCAACTTTAAAAAACATCTTCATGGGACCACTATGAAGCCACTCTCTTTCGTTTAAAAAACGATTAATCAAAATCTTTTCAGTAATTTCGGTAAAATCTATGTACATACATAAAAAATAAAATCAAAACAGATTTTTTCCAGGTTTTTTGTGAGCTTAAACCGAACTGTTGAAAATTCGCAACTCGGAGACTTGCGATGCGATTACGACCAAATTATTATGCAGAATAATTACTAGTGTACTTTGTTTGGGCATAATGTTAGAACTAAACCAAAAGGTTATTAAATTGCCAACTTAACTTTAACTATTGACCAGGCGGTACAAAAGCACTTAGAATTGGTCTAGTTAAGAAGCTTTTAATTTCATTAAATTGGACGTGTAATTGTTTAAACCACTTAAATAAACGTTTCATTAAGCAATGATTTATTTGAATAGTTTTCGTCAATTCACTTAGACTGGCGCCTATCGTTTGAACGTGCAAAAGATTGCCGAGTCAACGAGGTCATTATGATAAAAACTTAATAAAAACCTTGTTTCGTGTAATTCTAAAATTGCGTACAAAAATTAGGTCCATTGGTACCTTCTTTCGTTGTTGTTTTCAAAGTAAACACTGGAAGGAAGTTATTGTTTGTAAATTGCTTTTCGTGTCCACTGTGTGTACGTTGGCGCTTAAGTGAGTTGGACCACATACCGCATATAGGCCGCTGTCATTACGTCAAAGCGTGGGCAGTGGTGGGCGGCGACTCACTCTAAACACTGGATGAATGGACTACAACACATGCACACTAAATACTCCCAGTACTCTTGAGTTGGACCACATACCGCATGTGAGCCGCTGTCACTACGTCAAAGCGTGGGCAGTGGTGGGCGGCGACTCACTCTAATCACTGGATGAATGGACTACAACACATGCACACTAAATACTCCCAGTACTCTTGAGTTGGACCACATACCGCATGTGAGCCGCTGTCACTACGTCAAAGCGTGGGCAGTGGTGGGCGGCGACTCACTCTAAACACTGGATGAATGGACTACAACACATGCACACTAAATACTCCCAGTACTCTTGAGTTGGACCACATACCGCATGTGAGCCGCTGTCACTACGTCAAAGCGTGGGCAGTGGTGGGCGGCGACTCACTCTAATCACTGGATGAATGGACTACAACACATGCACACTAAATACTCCCAGTACTCTTGAGTTGGACCACATACCGCATGTGAGCCGCTGTCACTACGTCAAAGCGTGGGCAGTGGTGGGCGGCGACTCACTCTAATCACTGGATGAATGGACTACAACACATGCACACTAAATACTCCCAGTACTCTTGAGTTGGACCACATACCGCATGTGAGCCGCTGTCACTACGTCAAAGCGTGGGCAGTGGTGGGCGGCGACTCACTCTAAACACTGGATGAATGGACTACAACACATGCACACTAAATACTCCCAGTACTCTTGAGTTGGACCACATACCGCATGTGAGCCGCTGTCACTACGTCAAAGCGTGGGCAGTGGTGGGCGGCGACTCACTCTAAACACTGGATGAATGGACTACAACACATGCACACTAAATACTCCCAGTACTCTTGAGTTGGACCACATACCGCATGTGAGCCGCTGTCACTACGTCAAAGCGTGGGCAGTGGTGGGCGGCGACTCACTCTAAACACTGGATGAATGGACTACAACACATGCACACTAAATACTCCCAGTACTCTTGAGTTGGACCACATACCGCATGTGAGCCGCTGTCACTACGTCAAAGCGTTGTACTCTTGAGTTGGACCACATACCGCATGTGAGCCGCTGTCACTACGTCAAAGCGTGGGCAGTGGTGGGCGGCGACTCACTCTAAACACTGGATGAATGGACTACAACACATGCACACTAAATACTCCCAGTACTTTTGAGTATTGAATATTAAGGTCTGATAAGAGTATTAAGACGCCTACTAACAGATTAATATGGTGTCACCTGTACCTGTTTTATATATAAATCACTATTATTATAGTCCTATAAAGACGCCTACTAACATATTTACGTTTTATCACCTGTACTTGTTTTATATATAAATAACTATTATTATAGTCCTATAAAGACGCCTACTAACATATTTACGTTTTGTCACCTGTACTTGTTTTATAATTATATAAATAACTATTATTATAGTCCTAGAAAGACGCCTACTAACATACTTACGTTTTATCACCTGTACTTGTTTTATATATAAATAACTATTATTATAGTCCTATAAAGACGCCTACTAACATATTTACGTTTTGTCACCTGTACGTGTATTATATATAAATAACTATTTTTATAATCCTAGGAACTCGCATACTAACAGATTCATGTGGTGTAACCTGTAACTGTTTTTTATATATATAGTCTATTATAGTCCTAGGAAGATGCCTACTAACAGATTTAAGTTTTGTCACCTGTACCTGTTTAATATATAAATAACTATTATTATAGTCCTAGGAAGTCGCCTACCAACAAATTAATGTGGTGTCACCTGTACTTGTTTTATACATAAATACATATTATTAGAATCCTAGTAAGACACCTACTGACAGATTATTGTGGTATCACCTGTACTTGTTTTATACATAAATACATATTATTAGAATCCTAGTAAGACACCTACTAACAGATTATTGTGGTATCACCTGTACTTGTTTTATACATAAATACATATTATTAGAATCCTAGTAAGACACCTACTAACAGATTATTGTGGTATCACCTGTACTTGTTTTATACATAAATACATATTATTAGAATCCTAGTAAGACACCTACTAACAGATTATTGTGGTGTCACCTGTACTTGTTTTATACATAAATACATATTATTAGAATCCTAGTAAGACACCTACTAACAGATTATTGTGGTGTCACCTGTACTTGTTTTATACATAACTAGCGGGCCCGGCGCGCTTTGCTGCGCATTTCAATAATTTTTTGCAAAAGTTGCCCGCGGCTTCGCACGCAATTTACCGTTGAAAACAGTACACTATATTCACTTATTCTTTTTCTATCACATTCTAAACATTGCTGAGATAATTGATAGTCGTTCCATCGTGAGCCTCTTGGGCGTATTATGAAGGTATGTACCATATTCCTGCCTCTATCTAGCTGTTACCCACGGCTTCGCACGCAAATCTTAAGAACCGAAGTCCTTATATTACTTAGTAAATTTTTTTTTTTACTATAATAAATTTTAGATTAAATTAGTTATATCTCCGATGCCACGATTGAGCTTGCTTTGTTGTCTCGATCGAGAGAATATGTACACACGGAGTTTTGAGAACCATACTTCTGTCAAAAAAAACAACTAAGGTTGATTTTATAACATTCTTTATATTTGTAGCCAACGTAAGATAGTAATTATGATATCTGCATTACTCTTCTGATCAAGCATGAGCATGGTTTATATTAAATAAATATTGCAGTTAAAGGTGAATTTTTACGTCAAATTTGAATTGTATTATCTGGATAGTAAAGTCTATGTTTAACAGTGATTGCAAAAACAGTTTAAACAAAATTTGTCGTTTCTCTTAAGCTTACTCTATGCTTTAAAACTATAAGTGTAATATATGTTTACAAAGAACAGCTGATTAAAAATTTGAAAAGACGTTAACATATGTTTGCTGCAATGCATTTCTTATGGGTATTTCTGTAACCAGTGGGGCGGAATCCTGAATCGGGAAAGGGATGGGCATAGCTTATAAACCTTCTCCGTGGAAAAATACATATACGTACAAATTTTCATCATGATCGGTCCAATAGTTCACGATTCCATAAAGGACAAACATACAAACATTCATTTTTATATATATAGATACATATTATTAGAATCCTAGTAAGACACCTACTAACAGATTATTGTGGTATCACCTGTACTTGTTTTATATAAATAACTATTATTATAACCCTTGCTACACCCGACGAACGTGGTAGAATGAGTAACACAGGCACACATAAGGAACAAAAAATCAACCCAAAAAACAACACAAATACACCAACTTTATTATTGTTCTGAACAGGAATTTGTAGTTGGTGTTGTTGCACATCACGTGACCAGTTCAATATGGTCAAAGTGTACCTCTTTTAATAAATAAATACACTTTAATCACTGTCGAACAATAACCTAAATGTAAAGAGAACAGATGTAATCGTGAATCTCTTGTTTTCAAATATTTTTAATCACATGTCTCGATTTACGCACTAAAATTACCTGATGACGAATTCTCTTTGAACTCAACGAACAAATTGAGTAATCTAAATGACAACAACTAACTACACGACATAAAGGCAATCGATGTCGTGTCGGGTAACTAACACCGTAACTATCAGTCGCCGATTAATTAATTAGTCATAACAGGCGTGATTGAAGTTAATTGTGTCGTTAATAATTATTGTAATTACATGCGGATTTATATAACCGGCTGTTTTACCACCTGAGGGAATGTTAGTTTGAATACTCTTTATCGCGGCGAGTGTTACAAACGCGGTGTCACCGTGTCGCCTGGGTGAATGTAAAGCAAGTTATGTATGACACATTGACAAGTGTCACTAAATGGATTGTTCTATGCTCATTTGATTCGAAAGTTATTATGAATCGTAACATACAACCAGATATAGTCGTGACTGGGAATAAATAACCCTATAGTGTTTTCTAACTAGCCTAAAGTTTTTTATAACAATTTTAAACATTAAACAATTAAAACACAAATGCGATTTTAAAATTATAAGTATGCAAGTTTTTATCGATACAGAATAAATCGACATTCGAATTTCTCGCTCTTATTTCATAATCAAGACAGATTCATATCAATTAAGATTCACATCAAAATGGATTGTTCTATGCTCATTTGATTCGAAAGTTATTATGAATCGTAACACATAACCAGATATAGTGAACTAATAACCCTATAGTGTTTCCAATTAGCCAAAAGTTTCTTATAACAATTTTAAAGTTTTTAACATTAACAGGTTAAAAAATCAAATGCAATGTTAAAGTCTTAAGAATTAAATGTTAATCGATACAGAACAAATCCACATTCGAATTTCTCGCTCTTATTTGATAATAACGACAGATTCATATCAGAAAGGTTCCTTTTCGGCTGTAGAGGTGTTCCCTTGTTTTCATTTACAGACAAGCCAATATGCTGGGACCCTTTAAGCCTCTTGCGACCCCTCTGTAGTGCGCCAACACGAATTGATAAGTAATACACGCATAATGGAGAGTAAGTGGCGAGCTTAGGGGGTGAACGTGTAGACGCACCCGTGATTCCCCCCCCCACGCACAAACGCCGCCCCTGCCTGAGACACTCAGTTCGGGGTACAAACCGCGCCAACTAGCGTGAAGCGTGGCGAGGAGGTCCCTACCCACCTTCCCCTCTCGTGGCTCGACTGAGTACAGCCCGTTGCCAGGTCCACGAGCCCCACGAGATATCGATAAGTGCAATGAAAGCCACCCATACCTTGCTTGCTATTTGAATGTTTTAGGTTTTACGAGATTGATTAGTAGCCTAAATTTGAACTACTTTAAAACAATCGCAAATGTGCTGACAAGTAAAAACTGTAACACGTTTTAGAAAGAGTATTTCTTTGGTAACCTTGGATAATAATTATGATTTGGTAAAATTTATTAAAACCAGGTATATAATTAGGTAACGAGTAAGAAAACTGTGAAACCGTACAAATTTTACATTTTGGACCACCCTGTATACAAAAAGCGATATAAATTTTAATGTATTCAAAATTATCAATGAATATGGAAGAAACCTTTAAAAAGAGAAACAGCTCGACCTATCCTTGAATTTGAAAATTCCTATGAGCCTCCTCCCCAAAGTGCCATTTGGAGGTATTTTTGGGTGTTAAAATTATTTTCTTGAATTTTTTGGGGTCAAAATAAGACGATTATGTTGAAACGAAAAGGGTGGGTTTCTCGCTTCAGTCGCTATACATCGTGGATGAATTGTCCGACTCACCCCTGTATACATAATATACATAGAAAAAACTAGTGTTTACAATAGTTTATTACTTATTCTGAAAACATTGTACACTTTACAAGAAAACTTAAGTGTTTTCATGCACATTACGCCTTATCATATCTTTAAACGCCTCATCTTCCATTATTCAAATATGACAGATAAAGGCGAACAGTTCTTTTAGGTGTAACATTGTTACGGTTAAAACTCAAGATCGAACCAATACAGTCGTCTCTTACGTATGCCCCAGAAATGGCTAAAGAGAGTACACAATTAATTATAAACAACGGGTATTTAGTTACATGGTTACATGCACGTTCTACTAATTTAGGCATTTTGTTTTCATTTATTCGTTCTAAATTTAATAATAATTCAAATAAAGCTAAATTAATTCTTAGGAAGCTCATAATCGATCACTCTGCTCTAACAACAGTACAGTGTAGTAGACACTAAACTTACGCTCTTATAGCAAAATTAAGATCCAAGATAAATTATAAATTCTATTGTCAAGTATATTATCCAAGTTGGCGAAAACAGAAACTATCGCAAAACTCTGAATTATAAAATACTAAAGTGGTTACAAAATTAAGATTTGTTTTCTCAATACAGCCGCACCACGTGTCGCGTAACCGGCTTCACTAAGATTGGGTGCAAAATTGCAACCCTGTACCTATTTCTACTCTCAATATGTGTTACAGTCAGAGAAACAGGCACACATTAGAGAAAAGAATGTTTAATAATAATAATTATCGCCACTGCATAACTCATTCTCATTTCAAGCCTGTAGATGATTGTTATCGAGATATCTTACTAAATGATACGTTTATAATTTTGTCCATTTGTTTATGTTTCCTAGCAGTGCTTAAATGATAAAAGATCCGGTGGAGTAGGGAGGTTACTACAACCAAAAAGCGTGCTGAAATCTTGTCACCACGTTTTTACATTCACAGTACTATTCTTTTCTTTTGACTGCATGAATAACGTACATGTGTGAACGTGTTACATGTCAAAAACGCATATGATTGTACTCAGATTGTTTAGAAATTGAAAAGGTAACTGCTAATGTTGATGAATGTCTGGCTCTATACGGCCAATATTTAGTTTGATCCAGTTCAATCCTGGACTAAACAATTTTCTCGTTACCATCACTGTCACCCATAAGACGAATGCAAAAATATTTCCTGACGCTCAGCCAAATCGCATGGGATGAAATTCACCATCATCGCACTCAGTGTTGGTAATATACAGTGTGAGCTTAATCCTAAGGACCTTTACATATTCCGACTCCAACTGCAACATGATTTTTGTACTGTCGGAACAAGCAAATCGAATCTATGTACTCTAACATCCTATTTCGTTCACTCATTTTAAATATTTAATAACCCTTTAGTATTGGCTGTTCAAAAATCAAACGGGTCGAACACTTACCGCAGCCAAGATTGAGAGGTTGCTCGGTAACGAAATGCCTTGTAGACCACACGACGCACCGGTGTTTCTCGCCATGTCTATACTAAATAAGAGGCTGTCTTTAAAATGTGCAATCGTAAAATCTCCCTAATATTTGAAGCAGATGACTGATATTTTTGATTTCGGTAATACTCAGATCACAAAATTCACCAAGAAACTGTGAGATGTTGGTGGCAAGTGTATAAAACTGTTCCGAGTTTCCAGGTCGAACTGGTGGCCGGTCGGTCGTGCCGTTACGGTTACGGGACCTATCAGAGCCGGTCAATGTCCACCTGACTCCCGACAATGTACCATTGATCCAGTTCTAAAACCTTGCTAACGTATAGGAGGGACCCATCAGAGCCGGTCAATGTCCACCTGACTCCCGACAATGTACCATTGATCCAGTTCTAAAACCTTGCTAACGTATAGGAGGGACCTATCAGAGCCGGTCAATGTCCACCCGACTCCCGACAATGTACCATTAATCCAGTTCTAAAACCTTGCTAAAGTATAGGAGGGACCTATCAGAACCGGTCCATGTTTACCTAATTCCCGACAATGTACCATTGGTGCAATTATAAAATCATGCTAACGTATAGGAGGTACCTATTAAAGCCGGTCTATGTCCACCTGACTCCCGACAATGTACCATTGATTCAGTTCTAAAACCTTGCTAACGTATAGGAGGAACCTATCAGAGCTGGACAATATCCACCTGACTCCCGATAGTGTACCATTTATCTAAATCTAAAATCTCTCTAACGTAAAGAAAAGAACTATTAGTCGTTCAATGTCCACCTGACTCTCGAAAATGAAGTACTGATCGAAATCTAAAACCAAGTAAGCGTAGGGATAAAGTTGAATAATTTTGATTATACAACACAGACAATGTCATAAAATTACTTGCATACCTGTTTCAGAAGCTATTTGAAGTCATTAATGGTACAACAGTCATAAACCAATGGTTTTTCATGCCGACAGTAGTAGTAAAACTAGTCAAATAAAATGTCTATTATAGTTAACGACGGAACGGTATAACACGATATAAACGTTACTACACTAAACCCGACACATACCGCTAAAACATGTATATGAAATATATTCGTAATATTAAACGTAAGAAAAGCAAACAAACACTAATTTTAATATTGTTTTAGTTACTCTGGAATTGTTTTTATATCGGAATTAATAGGACCGACGTGTTTTAAGTGTAAAGGCAATTTTGTTAATACGGAATAATAAGCCAGAGATCGTTCTTTTTATAAAAAAACCCCTATTTTAAGAATGGGATACGGTTGCAGATCCATAATACTACGTAGAAATTAAATTGATCTTCGTTTTTAGTAGCATTTATACTATTGTTGTTATTCATTTAGTAAAGTGGAACATAAGTGTTATTAGAACATTTCATGCTTAGGATTGATTGATTCGGTTAACCCAGAAAATTCGATTCTACGGAAATCGGTTAATCGAGACAAATAAACACAGTAGTAGCAGATTTGCTATTGTTTTAATTGCTGAATGATTTTAATATGTGCTTTGAATAGTTTAAATGAAAACTTTTTATTTTTGTGACGCTGAATTAATACTTATTTACATTTCTGATAATTGGTTTTAAGTGTCTCAAGTTAAGAAGACTGATCTGAAAAAGTTATTATTTTATCCGACGGTGGATTTTGTTTCTTAGAGGATATTTATCTATCGATTTTAAGAAAAATCAGATTGCGTACTTGTCGAAATCTTGGAACATCCCGCAAGGAAGTAGTAGGAGATTCCAATAACCGTCGCAACCGGATGATACTCTGATGATGATACGCTGGTTATGATGATATGAGCTTGCCGCATTGGCCTTAAAAGTAAAAAATATTTACACAATTTCAACTCAGCCAATGCTCACCGAGAATATTCCCTTGACTTCTATTTGTCTTCAAATGACTGATTGTTGACATAAATCTCCGCTTACAGAAATATTATTGGTGCCTTTCATCATCACAACTCAGCACTGTTCTAATATTAGTAGTGATACAAATTCCACTTATAACATCCTTCCTTCTCTCAAGCCAATTGGGATTTTGCCAAAGCTGGATGGGAGGCATTACTTGTACGGGTTGGTGGTGGCACGAGTTTCACTCCTGTTACAGTTAAAATGTGTTCTCGACTGACAAAGCTGGTCCCATTGTACCATACAAGAGGATGCTCCCAAACGGTTTCGGAAAGAATGCACTGCAAGTTGTCAGCAGTGTGTGGTCCTCTACATGAGACCTGAAACTTGGGATTTAGTTGGCGCCATTACCAATTCCTTCAAAACACACCATGACAGAAAAATGGGAAAATGCTCTTCTTGAAATCTTTACACTCCGCTCGGAGCTAAGAAAGGCTTGGTTCCTTTGAAGTAAGACAAATACACTACAGGCACTTATCACATCCAAAGCCTAATGAAATAACTAGTCAAATTACCAAAACCCTTGTATCATGCTCCTGACAGGTAAATTACGTAAACAAAGAAATATACACAATTAAAATGTACCATCGGAGCGTTTCATCCAAATGCTTAAACCAATGATGTGAGATGTAGCGATCAGCGCTTTACTACCTGGTAAGTAATGTGGACTCCCATGAAATGTGTTCCAAATTCATAAAAAATTCCAAAGTACTAAGGTTAACATTAGCTTTTATTAATTATTTACAAAATAATAAAGGATACCGAACACATGTCTCGGTAAGCTAAACTGCCACCGAGATCGCAGTTGGTCGAACCTTTCGCTTGAAATCGTTTGCTAATGTGCGGGTGAGCAAACTCCTCGTCGTTCTAATTGCAACCATTTCGGCCGGTTTCAGATCGAATCTCAATTGTTGTGACCTGCTGTTTGCATTTACAAACTTAATGCAACCTAGTGAATGTAATGTATGACACCACCTCTGGACGTCCAAGTAAAATTATATCATATGGACCAGCGCCCTTTCTTGCTGCGTTTTCTTCGCTTTCCACTTTACAGACGGTCTACCCCAGAGTCTGTATTCGCTCCTCTTCTTTTTAATTTTAAAGTATTGTGTTAGCTGCTTAATACTGTGTTTCCGTGTAGTTGGACGCCCCAAACAGGTGGTGCTACTCTCATGATAACTCCTCTTTCATGACTCCCAATGGCGAAAAACAGCTCCACCTGAGATGAGGTTCTATTCGTCTACACGCTTTTACCCCATTCTCAGGAACTTTCCCCGGAAGAAGTCAAGTAAATCACCTTTTGCGAATCTTGGGCTTCGTTCGTCCTTAAATACTTATAAAAGATCAGAACAGTTTCTTACTAAACAATCACAAAGTAGCTTTAGTGTTAACATCCTTAAATAGTGGAGGAACCTGTTTAATTATTTCCGAAGTGAAGTGGTGAGAACATGTATTTACTGAAATAATAAACGCATAATGAATGGAGAGATGCAACTGTTATCAACCCTATTCGCACTCTTCCTGTGCAGTCTTTTGGTCGACCTCCATATTGGAGGAGGAATGCTTCAACTCATGGGAGTAGCCTATATTCATGCAAATATTTTGCACTTTTTAAACTCATAATTGTTTTATTTTTTTGAATTTTAACAATTTGTTGTTAAACTACTTAACAAAAAGGTACACAGAATAAATAATGTATATTTAAATTTACAATCAAGTAATATCGAAAGTCCTGCCCAAAAATTAACAACAATCATAACTTGATGCAGTAAAATAATGATGTAACAATAATTGTGATGTGCGGTATTTCAGACTCTAAACGAAGTCCATTCTTCACGGGAATTTTACTTCTGCAGGCGAATTCCCATGTGAATCGACAAAAACCAGTGGGTGCCAACATTGACATACGGAACGGATGTGTGTCGTCGGCGGTAGCATATTGTTAGCGACAATCGATAAGGTTGGCAGACTTGCCGCGCTCTCTCGCTCTCTGTCGCACTCACGGCCTCTTATCGCGCCGTCCTTGTCGCACTTGACTGGCGCTATTGATTTCCCCGGTGGCCCTCTCCTCTCTCTTCTGTGTGTGTGTTAGTGTGTACACAGGGAGATAACATTGCACACATTTCCCGGCCGGTGGAAGAGGAGCCGGGCCGATCCACTGGACCTCTTCGGTCGCCATTTTAACCGCCGCGTTGACCGCTCCGATCATCTCTATCGTGACAAAACAGTGGTAGAGCAACACACAAAGAGGGCCTTCCTCATCAGGGAGATAACATTACAATTTCCCGGCCGGTGGAAGTGGAGCCGGGCCGATCCACTGGACCTCTTCGGTCGCCATTTTAACCGCCGCGTTGACCGCTCCGATCATCTCTATCGTGACTAAACAGTGGTAGAGCAACACACAAAGAGGGCCTTCCTCATCAGGGAGATAACATTGCAATTTCCCGGCCGGTGGAAGAGGAGCCGGGCCGATCCACTGGACCTCTTCGGTCGCCATTTTAACCGCCGCGTTGACCGCTCCGATCATCTCTATCGTGACAAAACAGTGGTAGAGCAACACACACAGAGGGCCTTTCTTATCAGGGAGATAACATTACAATTTCCCGGCCGGTGGAAGAGGAGCCGGGCCGATCCACTGGACCTCTTCGGTCGCCATTTTAACCGCCGCGTTGACCGCTCCGATCATCTCTATCGTGACAAAACAGTGGTAGAGCAACACACAAAGAGGGCCTTCCTTATCAGGGAGATAACATTGCAATTTCCCGGCCGGTGGAAGAGGAGCCGGGCCGATCCACTGGACCTCTTCGGTCGCCATTTTAACCGCCGCGTTGACCGCTCCGATCATCTCTATCGCGACAAAACAGTGGTAGAGCAACACACAAAGAGGTCCTTCGTTATCGGGGAGCTAACATTGCACACATTTGACCGTTACTTACTTATGTCGGGGTTGGAAGGTTAAGAACCTGAAATGTCTAAATCAGCACACTTTGTTGGAATTTAAATCATCTTCCGTAAACAGTCATTGGTGATAATGAGGATCGATTGCGCGTCTAACATATAAGAGAGAATGATAACATGTATGAATGAGGAAGAGAGTTGAAACTCCCTGCAAAATATTCTCTTAAGACACGTCGAGTGAGAGTAAATTTAAAAGTTGGTATCCAGCTACTGAGTTAGCTGCAAAAAGGGCAGAATTGAAGTTTGTAGGGAACCACGGAGCTCGACTCCAGTAACTGCCTTCTTTCCTGCTCTTAAAAACTTACTGAGAGTTAAAACATTCATTTTGCTGCGTTTGCTTGAAAATTACTAAATATAGGATATATGTTTAAAATGTTTTATATAAACATGTATCGTATATTTAGTCATTTTAAAAACTACATTCTCCCCATCGCATAACCGTTCCACAGACAATGTGGTACTGTATTAAAAATCGCTTCAAGTCTCAAGATGATTTTTGTGGGGTCTAAGCCTCTTTTCATAACGAAAGACCCCATACGAGGAACAGAAAGGCTCACGCATTTCAAAGATGTGTTCTTGCTTCGTTTACGTAAGTGTCTCTTTGGAAATTATTTCCCTTCATACACCTTGTGTAACCAGCAGAATCTTCAACAAACCGTGTCAAATCCGTTCCTTTTTACAAATTCAAACACGCTTCTTCCCGTCGTTTAAATAAAGGCGCAGGAAAGTTTCTTACTGCCCGAACTTGCTCAGAGTTTTGCTGAAATTGTTGACAACATTCGCGCCAGTTAAAACTGTAACAACATTCTACCTACTTCCCTGGTGCAGAAATTTGATCTGCCACCTAACACACGCTACATTACTTTGTTATAACTTCCTCTCTCTGATTTGTTGGTGCTGGTGTGAATAAGTTCATATCGATACAGTTGGTGTTTTTACAAACCCACCAAAAGTTATGGTATTCGAATGTTTTTCTGCCCACAAAACAGAGCTCGGTCGTGCATTTCCAACCGGCATTTAGTAGACTGTACTCGATATTTAGGTGGTAAGAAATCAATATAGGGTAGTGTGCTTGCTGTGCATGACGGGGCGGCTGTGCTATCGACAGGGGGTGGTAATGCCCCCGCCTCTCCTCCACCATCACTCTGTAAGACAACCAAAACACAGAGTCGGCCTTCACTTTGCGGCGGACACCCCTGCGCGCCTTCACCTCACCCTCTCGCCCGTGTAATACCGACCTACAACTATCACGCCCCAGATGTCCTGTTCCTTCCCGAGGCGATTCTACTGCCACGAATAATTTTTCTTTATACGTGTTCTACAATATTTGTGGCTGTAGCAAACATACTAAGAAAAGAACAGTTTCCCAAAAATTGATTTTACAGCACTACTAGATTAAACCTACTACTAAAGTATAAACCAGGTCATAATGCAATGATTTATGTTTTGGAAGGGGCCCGAAAAGACACATCCCAAATCGTGTGACAATTGTAATTTAGACAATTTTATTGATAACAATAACGCTGTAGAAACTCGAAGTTGCGATATTGTCATAATATTGAGCGTACTTTATAAATACACCTTAGATTACTGTTAATGGTTGAATTATTTGGTACCAGTACTGGCCTCCTTTTCGCCTAGGCCAAAATGCATTTTTAGCGCCGAGTGGGCGAAATCCGACTCCAACGAGGTTCACTTCCCAAATTCTACGCGGAGTGAGGACCGCCCGTTCCCCACGTTACGAACACCGTTCCGTTTCCGCAGTTCCGATTTTACCGCGGCGGTGAATGAGGATCGATAACGGCTCAGCAAACCGACTGGTCGAGGCCGGGCTTCTTGCGAGATTAGCCGAGTCGAGCGAGTGTGGAAGAGGCGGTGTTGCCAAGTCTCGCGGTGCAGTGCGACGTTGCTGTCGGTACACCGAACTGTGGGGTGAGGTCACACAGAGAACCGAGATGGTTTCTATTCCGCATCGGCACGTCACCGCCGCCATATTGCCTACCCTTTACAGCCGCCAGCGGGAACTGTGTGTCAGCCAGCACCCCTTCCCTGCTTTGTACAACTGTTGTGATGGAAACAGTATCCACGGAATTGTTGGAATCCGACACAATTGAAAACTCATATAAACGTCTACTACAAACAGCTTCGTCGCCGATCTGTCCAGGTTTTACGTAGGAACCAATATAACAGAATCCACGAAATGTTAAATTTTAACCATATTCCCCGCAAAGGTTGAATTCAAAAATAAATTATTCGAAAAGTCGACGTTTACACTGGTACCAATCGATCAATCAATCAATGTTTTATTGCGAAGAGATGATAAAGCGCATGTATAGAAAAAGTCAATTCGAATTCAGAGCTAAAATTTTGTACACTCTTACCTCATCAGGATCACACTCAAAAATACAATTCAACATTCATGCATCCTTCATCCATTTGCCAATTTTCCACCTACAGCGCCGAAGTCGATCGCCTGATTGGGTGATCTCCCAGTCAAATGCCAAAGACTCGGTAACGTTATAAAATGCTTTAGACGCTTACCGAGTTTTTAGCATATTGGGTGTCACGGCATTCTTTACATCAGATTTTACATCAGATTTTACATCGCGTATTTAATGACCACCAGTTTGTTTCGCTTGACCTAAACCAACAACACCGATTCAATACTGTAAGACGAATGTATTTTGACGCAAAATAAATGATGCAATGAGTTTGGAATTGCCATACCTAACTACAAATGGACTATATTATTATTGGCCAACTCTTGTTTACGTTAATGATTTGCCACTCTAGGTTCCTGTACGCATACCAATCACCCCAAAATCACTATCGAAATAGAAAATTCTACATGGTAGTAGATTGCATAATAATGGGAACCTATTCGGTTCCCACTGTCTTCTAGTCACATTTCTCGCATTACAGCCTTGCACAGTTGCCGTGGAACCCACGGTACATCTGGGTACAGGACAAACAAAATGGCCGGGCGGAGGTGGCTGAAGGAAGGCGGTTAGTGAGACCGTCGAGCTGCCAACATAACAGGCCCGAGTGAAGTGAAGACAGAGAGAGAGGAGCGAAGTTGGCAAGCTTGACAATATGTTCCATTTAGCAGGTCAGCTGGGCTTATACCGTACCACGTGACTGCCTGCCGTGATCAATCCCCTTCCCCTCCCGCCCGTGTATATACACTCCCCGGCAGTCGCTACACACTGTATACACCGTCGCTGTTGCCTGTTCAATACCGAACTTCTGGCTCGATGCGGCTCATTCTATTGCACAATCCATACCCAGTCTTCAGGGCCCCTCATATGTGTTGAAACGTGCTAAAACTTTCAAACATTACATTTTTTACCATAAAAAAGCCAAGTGTAAGGCCAACAAACCAAAATGTCTTGCCAATAACATTATAACACGAGGAACAGGCTCGATGGTAAACATGAAATGCAAACCAACACCATAATAACTAGGTGGGGATTTTAGGTTCACAATCATCCCCCCTCCCCCCTCAACCTATACGATATAATTTTGACGTTAAGTTGAGGTTCCTTATCATGTTCATTACTAACATAGCAACGACCACTCGCAAATATTGTTTGGCAATATTAGGCAAGTTTTCATCTTCGAACTGAATAGAAAACTCGAAACAACTTTGAGCAAAAATTAAAAGTAAACTATTTCTTATCGCGATCATATAGCTTCGAGTAGCACTAATAAAGATATACTAGGGTATACTACTTTGCACACAATTAAAAAAACGTCAATTCTGAATACATACAACAAACACAATATGTGAGGTTTCCTTTAAAACTACATTTAGAGCAGCCCTAAAAACATTTGTTAACCCATACTTGTGATCAACTAATTTTTAAAAATCATAAGACATTGCTAAAAAATATTATTTAGGATAAATTCGTGAAGTAAGATTTGTTCAATATCGAGTGAAGAAATAAAACGGTTCCCTTATAATCCATATTAGAGAACTCTGTTTATCCACCAACTTTATAAATGCATATACGATTGTTTTGCATAGCACACACTGTTCTCGCCTAATACTGTTCTCTCAGGTGGCAGAACACATTTCTCCTGTAATTCCAGCTGCAATGTTCAGACTAAAATTTAGGCCGGAGATTCTGACGACTAACGGTACTCAGCTACAGTATTTACTCCCCACAGAAATCAAGAGAAGTCGTCGGCTCACGACGCGACGTGACCTTGTAGTAACGATTTTCAACAAAACACAAAAACAAGGGAAACGGAGTGAAAACCGAGAAAAAAGAAGCGGAGCGAGACAAACCAGGACCCCTCCCTCACCTCCCCCTCCCCAACTATCCGGGTGAAGAAGTGAACACAGGAATATTGATTGTGTATACAGACAGACGGACAGACGGACGGACTTGCAGGCTAATACTCCCCCCCCCCCGGCACCCCTCCTCCTCACACTCGACTCTAGAGCTCATTATCATCCCGCGTCAAGGAGCCGGGACCGGGCGGGCTTCTTCAACATCGGCTCTACTCTACAGTCGAGGCGACCCGGCCTTTTATAATACTACTGTACAGACGTGAGGGGCGTTACAAACACTACAACTGTTGATTGCGTTATTTACACTCATCCACTGCTATATAAATTGTGACACGACTAGAGCGAGCGCTCGCATCGCCATCCTGTGGAGTGAGACGTCAGGCAGACAATCGTTCGTGGCGCAGCCCTAGCGTCGGACCTCGGAAGTGACACATTCACCTGGACCTCAGTTTACCATGTCCGTGTGGATGACTCATCTCCTGCGCAACTAATACAATGAAAGCTACGATCCATTTAAAGGGAAGGATCGCATAATTTTCTTAACCACGATTCCTGAAAGTCAATCACGCTGGAAACATATACTACTGTACACGAGACAAAAATGTATGTTTATCAGATAAATTTACATGACATTGATCCCACGTCTCTATACTGTAGCTAATTTCATTTTTTGGACAAAAATACAAAGGAATCTGCTTTAAATTTATCCAACAATTAAGTCACCTAAGCCACCAGGGAACAACTTGACTTGAAGCTTATAGAAATAATCACGCAACAATTAACAAAGCCATGTAGTGACGATACACCCTCTTCCCCTACGAGAAGGGGCGGTGAAAGCGGGAAGAGTGATCGTAGGGGGTTGTCGGGGGGGGGGGGGAGTTAGGACAGAAAATCGACTACGGTAACAGCAGCAGCAGAGGAGAGCACACGCAAGCTAGCTAGAGCCGTTACGTAGCCATTGTACCTACTCCTCTCTTGTGATGACATATTATAAACAGCTGCGAGTTTCGTTGATTTTCACCACACTTCCGACAGCGTTTGGAAACTCATGGCTGGCTGGTACATATCAGCACCTATCGTGGTAGCATGTCACTGACTAGCAGCAGTAGAAAATAGATGTTTACCAAGTCCACTAGATGCGTCCATTCAAATTTGGCTAAGGACATTTATTCATTATAAATTTGCAGCCCTTGAGTACAAAAAAAGAGAAATAAAATAACTAATTTGTACTAAAAAAAAGAATTACTGGTTGGAAATTTAAAAAGGGTTAAGATAAAAAAGTTACATTTTTACAAAGTATTTACGGAATACCGTGTTCATATTTATATTAAAAAAACTAGTTTCGTTCAGAAAACGTACACACAACTAGTTCCATAAAAAGAAATGTAATTTCCTCAAGTCATTAATGAATGAAAAATATGTAACTCTCAAAAAGTATAACTCATCTGTATACATAACGTAACTATGGTAGAAAGGAATGATTCAACAGCATTTTGAGGTTAGCTCCAGTTCACTTTCCTTGTTACTGCAGCCTCTGGTACCTGATGTCTCAGACTTGGCTCCTGGAATCTGGAGTCACGTTTCTCTGAGAGTTCCAAAGAAAGTCGACGACGAAGAAGCTCAAAACTGAGTCAGCGTCAGATACCAGACGCTGCAATAAATGGAAAGTGAACTGAAGCTAACTCAAAATTCAACTGTAAAAACTTTTTTTTTATTTGAACCTGACTACAAAATTAATTATGAAAATAAATAGATTTCCGAAAACTTTCTCTTATAATCCATAAAATTGGGACAATGATACGAATCAATTTGACACGCAAGTCCAGTGTATGGACGTCTCCAGAAACTGTGCATAGTTTATTTTAATTTTTTATTTTTTTTGTAATATAAAATAAATTTTTCACCTGATTGTGAAAAAATGCACAAACCTGGACTGCACAATAATTCGCACTGCAAACAGAGAATTGGTGTGCGTTCCAATTGCAAATGAACGCCCAATGCAGAAGACAAGAAGATTTGGCGTGTAAAAGGGGAACCCTGTGGTACTACTGTACTTATTTAATGATCAATACTCCGGACAAAATCAGAGAAGTAGTGCCCGGCCCGGCAGAGAAGGGTGCGGCGCGACTGCGGTCGTTTATTTACCGGAGTGCGGAGACGTGGCGAGCGGCTATATCAGTTGTTGCTAGGCGACTGGAGGCCGCGGCACCCGACTGTACCGTAATTGGGACACTACTTGTCGCTGACCGGACTGTACCACACTACTGCCGCTCCGCTCAGCAGCTCGGACCCCGGCAGCAATGTCAACTCTTTCCTGGATATTCCGTTCTGGAACCGGTGAAAACTCAGCATCACTGGTATGGGCAGATCACAGAAAGCTATAATTCCCTGTGGTCTGTATTAATGTTTGATTTAACAAAAATCACGATATCTAAACAATCTTTACGTGTGATAATGAATTCGTTTCGTAGGATTTTATTATGAAACACCCCTTGCGCTAAAGATGAAATAAAGTAGACTGGTATGGCTGACATCTCGAAAAACAATTTGGGAAAGCGTCGTTCGGGTTTAAAGACTGATATAGGTGATACGTCGCATATAGTGGTAGGCATAAATGCATAATACTTGCAAAATATATAAACTGCATGATCGTGACAACTTACAGATTACAATTTTTGTAACCACGTAAAGTAGTTGTTGGCTGCAATCGGATAGAAATGATAACTAAGCATATCCACTTTGAATAATTAGATGGTATAGCAAGCATACTTCTTAAAAGCTTAGCCCACTATTTTGAAACCTTATGAGATGGAAAAACACGTGTAAGAACAATGATCTTAAATCATATAATGATTTTCCGATTTTCTGTAAGATGCTCAATAATTGAGATATAACCATTTCCTTGGTCGTGTGGTATGTATTTAAACTGTATTATATATTTATATAAATATTAACAACTTAGTTAACAAAAACTGTCACCATTTCGCCGAGACTAACATACGAAAGTACCCTAGCTATCTACGTTCAGTAATATCTCTGTACAAAGTTTACTTCTAATCAATAATTATTGTATAACCACAATCCCACTTATATTGCATACGCCCATACATACCTATAGTACATACGTATAGGGTACTAGTGGAAATGTACGTATATGTTTATGGAATCTACCCAAAAATATATGAAGTTGTATTAAGGCCAGGTTGTACTAAGAGGAGCTATAAAATAATATTATATAACATACACTTAAATAAGGTTTAGATTTTCATGTGAATTGTACACCATTTTCATATTTAAACAAAAAAGTAAAAAAGGTTTTTTCCTGTATAATCAATTAAAAAAATGTGTATTAATTATATATTAATTATTCAAAAATTCAAATCTGGAACCAATGAAACTGAAAACAGAAACAAGTAACTCTGAAAGCCTTTCGGGTCAGGCTGCCTCGACTCACAAAATCCAGAGTCCCAAGATTACTTAAGGATGAAACCAGAACTTAAGAGTGACCAGACGGAAATTCCTAAAAGGGGAACTTTCGAGGGTGAAAAAAGAGGACATTAAAGCAAAAACATATAGTATTAAATATTCTCATAAACTTTGCGAAAAACAGTTTTTTATACATTTAAATCAGTACTGTATTTAAGCATACTATAATGCAAATAAAAAAAACTCAATTTGGATTTGTTTTGCCATATAAACTGAAAATGAAACATTATTAAAGAATATATTATGGAATGAAAGTATTACTTGGGGCTATTATTGTGTATGTGGCATAAGCTTGAATTAATTATTTATTGATAGAACTTATCTTGTGTATACAACGGGTCAACAACTTTTTAAAGAACAAAATCAGGCCTTACTCTCTGACCGCTACGGGAAAATATCAGTTGTCTGTAACCCCCCTCCCCAAATGTTTTCCTGGCTACGTTCTTCACTATGGGCCTCTTAGAAAGACATCACGTGTGTGCCTACAGTACACACAACATTGATCACCACACGGACACATACAACAGCTCAAGTGGTGGTCGAGTTAGTCCTGTGATGGTCTGAAAACAAAACCGGCAGACAAGAAGCCGTGCACTACAAGGGAGAACGGACTATTCTGTTCTCAACGAGACAGCCAGATCAATAACACTTTAACACTTGCCTGAATACTATGCACAAATACATAATAAATTACTGAGTTTTTATAAGTTCACAGTTCACAAAAATCTTTATTTACCAGAAAGTTTACAAAAAAATACAATTCCATGTGCTACACAAAGCACGTGTGGAAAAGGAAAGTGCAATTTAAGCGTCTCAATATGCATGAATGATACGATAAAGATCCAACACCCATCCTTAAACCATATTACAGTGTATAAAAAAAGAAATGCATTATACCATAAAACATGTAGTATATTTAAACTTACAAAACGTCAGCATTCCAGCTTTTAACACTTACCTGCAACAAACAACAGACACATTTATTTTGAAATTTAATACAACAATTTTAGTGATTGGCTACTGGACTAACGAGTGCATATTATAGACCAATACAAAGGAGGATCAATGTAACTAATAGAATGTAACAAAACTTATCGATAGACGAGAGATTGCCTTTATAACCGAGGACTTCAAAATCAGTACAGTTATTCCTTGGACCATGAGGAAATTATGCACCGGGTTTCGACTCTAGGACCTTTCTATCAAGGGTTATCGCACTGACAGAAAGCCAAAAACAAGGTATAAACAAGGGCGTGTAGATTCTTCAAATTCTCAGGAGACGATAGATCTTAAGTTTAAGTTGTTCATCACGTCTTAAAGAATCGCGAACGAGATCATATTCTAATAACTTCAACTTGAGTCAGCACTTGCAACTTTTTATAGTCTCATGAGACTTATTAATTAGGAGCAAAACATTATGTGTACTGATAACTTCAACTTCTTTTAATTATTGGAAATTCTTCACATTCTCCTGGGATGGCGTAGCTCATGTTGATTTTTTTAAGCTTTTGTGAGACGCGAACTACAAGTGTAGGCCTACCATTAAACATTGGAAACACCTATTAGAATAGCGGGCTTATAAAAGTTGCAAATTAAGAATTGTTACTAAGCATTAAATGATAATCACAGTGGAGGCTTAAAATTAAAATAGACACTATTTTTAAAATGAGACAGTGTAAAATGAGACAGTGACTTAAAATTGTAAGAAAACTATGTATCTAAAACATAATCTTTAAGGTATATTTATCTTACATTAATTTGTTACGACTTTTATTAACAATACTCAGGTTCGGAAATTTTTTGTTGGACACTATTTTGTAAGACTGTCCAAGTTTTATTTTTCACACATTATACATGTGTTTTTTATTTGGTTGTTCATTTTCCACCAAAACCTTGTAAAATTATATGCAAAGCATCTTATTCCTATATTCAAGATTTTCTAAAAATCCGCAAGCATTCAAACGAATGTCAAGGTCACGTGCCGAAACGCTGTTATTACTGTATTCCATGACAAAACAAAGTATTACAAAATCCCGAAAGGTATGATACAACAGTTGCTCGTCGACCTCTAGTAAGTTATTCTATATTTCTAAAAGGAATTAATATTATTATTTAGTACTTTAAAAGTATTTTATGAATGGCCGTATCCTAAGAAAAATATTTTACCTCTTGTAAAAGTGACCAATACAACTCTATCGAAGTTAATAAAGAACAAATCACGGTCGCTTTTACTCAATACGAGTTTACATCGTGCCGTTGCTTCAACATAAAAAACAAATTCCCTATAAAGTCAAGAAAAACAGCACCTAAAGGTTGTACAATTTTTAAACAGGGCTGATAAGGCCCGTGGGTGGAAGTAGATATAAATAATCAGCGCCGAGCGGCAGCCTGCTGATAACGCTGCAAAACAGAACTGAAGCCGTGGGCGGGGGGAGGGGGAGGTGCGCGCGCACAGCATTGTCCAACATGTGACTGGCATCGCGGATCAGCTGTGGCTGGGAGGAGAGGAGCGAGCGGTTTGTAGGTTATGTCGAGGCAACGACCGGCACGGCGCGGCGCGGCTGGCGTGTCTAGCCATTCATGTGGCCGAAGGTCGTTGAATGGCCGTGGGTCGATGGCGCATGCGCGTGGGTCGCGCCGCACAGCTGTTTCTCTACGTCACGGCTACGTCACCGCCGCTACTATCTCCGCGCCGCGCCGCACAAATACAAGTGTTTATCTGAGCGCCTCCAACCTCCGACTGGTCGCGCGACTTCGTGCGACGCGCCGCGCGGCCGCGGCCGTTACGGCGTTTATTGCGGTATTACTGCCGCACTTACTTTTAACATTCTGCATTTTTTACGGATATAAATATTGCCAAGAGTGGTTTAAACATTTTATACACATTGATGTACCGGTTTCTCAAAGTATATTTATAGACGATTAAATAGCTAAACCACGCTCTAAAATGTTACACGTTATAATGAACATTTATTGTGTATATTCTGTCCAAAATTCTGGAAAGATCCTAAAAAAGGGACAACCATAAAGAATTTAATTACATCCATACAGTTAAAATTAAATAAATGTTATTAACTTGTTAAGTACCTCAAAAATACATTTTTATAATATACACGGCAACAGACAGCTGTGGGGACTCCGATTTTTTTGTGAAGTTTTATTTTGTTTACTGTACATTACAAACTACACTCAAGGGCGATCATTTTCAAAGCTAATTAGTATGCACTTAATAACAGGTTTTTTTAATTGTAACCTTGAAAATTGACGAACATTAGATGTTATTCTTATTATATGTCAACAAAAATAATTGTATTTATCGAAATATTTTTTATTCCTTAGATTTTGAAGTTTAATGTGGCATTTAAAGTGGCAGAGAAATGATACAATAATTGATATAGCAGTTTTGGTGTTGTTTGGTACATTTAGATTCTTCTAGTTAGTACATGTATAAGAAACAAAGACTTACAGGTTAGTAGATACAATTATGAAATAATATTTACACAAGAAATGCACAAAAATACGTTTAAGATAGGTAATTTATTCTTCCGCTAGCATTCTGGTGGCAGCAAATGGTCCAAGTGCTAGATGCTCTGGACGCCGTTGTTTTTTGAAGCCACTATGATGCCGGAGAGTGAAATAACAAAATGCAGTATGCAAATTCGTTTCCGCTCCATTTTCTTCAATTTGAAACGAGAAAAAATGTGATTAAGAATCAGGATCATTATCAATATTTATAATTTAATTAAATATCATGTCAAATTACGGTAAAAATCATATTCCTTCAACTTTTTCATACCAACTAAATGTAGTGTTGTGATGCTATGTTGGAAATAAACATAACTGTTGGAACATCGTCTCCCTTTTCCATATTATTATTAATAGATAACTAGTTACGTACCTAAAACATAACCCAAATTTAGCTTTTAATCAATTTTAATCCTTAATTATGTCATTGAATGGTTATAACCGATGAAAACAACATACTTTATCTTATTAGGGTTTGATATAAACACTATTTAAATTATTAGATTATAAATGAAGCTAAATCATTTATGTAGCCATTTATGTGCTCTGTGGTTTATGCGTGACTAATTCGTTAACAAAAAAGTACTAGGCATAAGTTATAGAAATATAATTCGATTTTGACTTGGTCTCACTTCATATTTCCATTTAAATAAATTTAGGGGACTATACAACTTTTGTATTCAGCAATCATAAAAAACAACGTTAATTTTGGTTTTTTCTGACCGAATATAACGTAGTAAACCTGAATAAAAACATTGAGTAATAATTACATACAAGTCAAAAGCTAAACACGAACGCCGATAAACTTCATAGCTTCTGTACATAGTACATAGCTCAACTGAATTCGATGATGGCATATGTCACTTCATGAGATTTGGCTGAGCGTTAGCGAACATTTTTAAATTTGTCTTATGAGTAACCATCATAAAGAGAGAATAGCAAGATAAATAAATTTGTAAAAATATTGAATACCATCATATGAGATTTTAATAACATACGCCATATTTATCCACAGAGTAAAAGGGGAGAATAATAGATGGAAAGTCTGTATATACTAAACTACAGCGACAAAATTTGATTCCAGTGCACCCTTACGTTGTAGTATCCTCCCTCGCTCATGAGAACTTGTAATTTTTGAACAATGATATGAAACCTAACCTAATGACCAACAATTGTAATATATCATGTGGCAAGATATCTAGAGAAACATCTGTAGACTTCAAATTTTGCACAAACTTCATTTCTAGATGGACGAGAAGGAATTCATGTTGCTTGTCTAACCATGGAATTTGAATGAGCCATTGAAGGACAACCCGAGAATGAAATGAGCTATAAATATGAAATTTTGATCGCACCCTAAGCGAAGCCTGTTTGAGAGACACGTGGCTTGTCATACCTCTTGCTTTTTTCATTTTTAGGGAGAGCAATGTCCGTATTTCGTTACGAAAAGTTGGCAACACTCTTTTATTCTCTGGAACTCTATAGGTAGTGCGCTTACAAGAGACCAGTCTGGGATACGCCCAGTATTAGCTGACTAAGAAGCTGTGAGACATGAAACCACGTTATAGCCTGTTACAGCGTTTACTGCGCGACTCAGCACGTCACGTGACACGTCTGAGGAACATCTTAAAACGTAATCGACTATCAGCACATAAAAGTTCAGCAGTGTTTTGAGCAATTACATGTCGCATGACCATCAGTAGAATTAATTAATATACGAGTGAAATGACGGAACATGCCTAGTATTATCACCACCCGGGGCAATGATGAAAATTCCACCCTTGCTACAAAATTTATCGACCAAAAATGTACAAAAATATACTGAGAGCTGACAGATTGTATTTAATTAGAACCAGAATGGCTGGTAATGGGGGTTCAGCTCAATTACACGACTAAGAGCCACACTTTTACGATTTGGGCTCTTAATCCGGACGCCGAATCAAATCATAATACCAACGGGGAAATGTTAGGGCAATACTATACGGCCCGAAGAAGAGTGTGTCCGTAAAATAAATTTCACGAGATTATGATAACATATTTTTAGCCACTTAATCTGCGCCGAATGTTTAGGCGTTTTTAGGCAGGCGGAACGCTCGAATCCACTTTTGAAAAATTCAATAACAAAAGTCGATAAAGAAGAAATCGTTCATCTCAATTATAGCACGATATGATCAAGTTTTGATTTTAAATAACTTCAGCCCAATCATTTGTATTTTTATTACTATATTCCATACACAGCACCGTACGGAGATTCTGTTTGTTGTATAACCACTAACACTGGTGGGTCTGAAGTGTACACTCACAGTCACGCGATGTACTACCTCTAGGATGTGAATTAGGACCTTTGATGTTTATTGTAAAAACACACAAAGATACAAGATACAATTTAAACCCTAGGTAGACCTAACTGTGTAGCGAACCAAACGTCATTTGTCATAATATGCTGCAAATAAACCACAACACAACCTGACAAAATAATAATTATTAACCAAAATATGTCATGTTCAATCCAAAACCGTCCGGGGCGGTGTTGCGTCGCCCGCCGAATCTTAGTAAGCGACGAGCGTTGTAACAAAGAAGAAAGTCCAGAGGTGGTGGTGTGCGGTCGGCCGCGCGGAAGAAACATAGTACCGCAGTGGCGGCACGGGGTGTGGCTCCACCACACCTGGACTGCCAGTACACAGTACACTGTACACGGTACACACACAGAGTGCGGTGCAGTGAGAGATCGATTCTCTCCACTCTCCGCGCACTCACTCTCTTGTCCCTAATTGGACCCTTCACCCGAGGCCGGCCCGTAAACAACTGCGAGCTCGGAATTCCTGCAGAGCCTTATCAAAATACACACTGGCAACAGTAACATTCAATGATGCTGGTGCTAGAATAATGGAACTGCTGCGTGCAGTCTTCAGCCATATGTGAATAATATGACTCTTTGTTCCTGACAAACAAGACAGGCACTAGTATACACAAATCCTTTAGGATGGCTAAAAACCTTTCACGAATTGAAAACAGTAATTGTTTTACAAATATATCACTTTTTTTGCTCAGTTTGTAGAAAGTAAGTACGTTTTGTGACAATAATATTATTGAATTGTGTTCCCACGGGATTTACATATACTTAATATCTCTAAAAAACAGTTTTATAAAAAATATTTAGGAAATGTTATAAGCATTCCAGAACACTTTTTATCTTTTCTTTAGCTTCATAAATAACGGAATTATGATGTTTTTTTTAAAGTTTGAACGGCAAACATAATGGAACGAAATATCGTACAAACTGGCCAATGAACTAAGCCGATATTTTATTTCCAAGATCAGTTTTACGTGGTTTTGGGCAAATTTTTGGTCAGTGGTACCATGAGGACAATTACAATACGAAAAATGTTATACACCAAATCTTCTTGAAACGTGTGGATTTCAAAAATGCACTGACTTACCATGCGTAATGCATAGATAGTATGCTGTACGAGTATTTAAACTACAACCTAACACTGAAACTCATTGTGTATTTGATTCACATTAGCATGTTATCTAATTAATTATCTTTGTATAAAATACAATCTGCTGACTTACACGAAGCATCTGTAGTGAATCTGTGTGAACACTGTTGATAGTTCACTATGATACTTGCCACAAGCTAGCTAGGCCTGACAAACTTGATGGTAGCTGAATCAGGTCAATAACTGTTCGTCAGGTCAACCTACAGTTCTCACGCGGAATCTGTGTGAACACTGTTGTGAGTTCACTATGATACTTGCCACAAGCTAGCTAGGCCTGACAAACTTGATGGTAGCTGAATCAGGTCAATAACTGTTCGTCAGGTCAACCTACAGTTCTCACGCGAAATCTGTGTGAACACTGTTGTGAGTTCACTATGATACTTGCCACAAGCTAGCTAGGCCTGACAAACTTGATGGTAGCTGAATCAGGTCAATAACTGTTCGTCAGGTCAACCTACAGTTCTCACGCGGAATCTGTGTGAACACTGTTGTGAGTTCACTATGATACTTGCCACAAGCTAGCTAGGCCTGACAAACTTGATGGTAGCTGAATCAGGTCAATAACTGTTCGTCAGGTCAACCTACAGTTCTCACGCGGAATCTGTGTGAACACTGTTGTGAGTTCACTATGATACTTGCCACAAGCTAGCTAGGCCTGACAAACTTGATGGTAGCTGAATCAGGTCAATAACTGTTCGTCAGGTCAACCTACAGTTCTCACGCGGAATCTGTGTGAACACTGTTGTGAGTTCACTATGATACTTGCCACAAGCTAGCTAGGCCTGACAAACTAGATGGTAGCTGAATCAGGTCAATAACTGTTCGTCAGGTCAACCTACAGTTCTCACGCGGAATCTGTGTGAACACTGTTGATAGTTCACTATGATACTTGCCACAAGCGAGCTAGGCCTGACAAACTTGATGGTAGCTGAATTAGGTCAATAACTGTTCGTCAGGTCAACCTACAGTTCTCACGCGGAATCTGTGTGAACACTGTTGTGAGTTCACTATGAGACTTGCCACAAGCTAGCTAGGCCTGACAAACTTGATGGTAGCTGAATTAGGTCAATAACTGTTCGTCAGGTCAACCTACAGTTCTCACGCGGAATCTGTGTGAACACTGTTGTGAGTTCACTATGATACTTGTCATAAGCTAGCTAGGCCTGACAAACTTGATGGTAGCTGAATCAGGTCAATAACTGTTCGTCAGGTCAACCTACAGTTCTCACGCGGAATCTGTGTGAACACTGTTGTGAGTTCACTATGAGACTTGCCACAAGCTAGCTAGGCCTGACAAACTTGATGGTAGCTGAATCAGGTCAATAACTGTTCGTCAGGTCAACCTACAGTTCTCACGCGGAATCTGTGTGAACACTGTTGTGAGTTCACTATGATACTTGCCACAAGCTAGCTAGGCCTGACAAACTTGATGGTAGCTGAATCAGGTCAATAACTGTTCGTCAGGTCAACCTACAGTTCTCACGCGGAATCTGAACAAACGTAACTTCTTGTAACCCGTATTCGTGTGATAGTTGCCTTCCTGGCTAATGGTCAGCTTATTTCATCTTCAAGGCAACGATGCAGACTTTTTCGTCGCCCCAGTAACAAAAAGGAAAAGGACGGTATGTTATATAAAAGAGAGAGAAATTGAATAATGGAATGTTTTGCTGCTCTAAAGATTTATTATTAGCTGAGCGTTAGCGAATCATATCACTCGTGCGGCTGGAAAATTTTGATTTTTGTTTGTCTGTACGAAGGATACTTTGAAAACAAACTGGCCTATATACTTATGAGCAACACTGAGTTCGATTATATATTCTTAATATACACGTAATTTAGCTGAGCGCCTGCATACATTTTTACAGCTTATATGTAACCATAATGGTAGCGAGATAATTGCAAAATAAGCTAATTAAATTTGTAAACAAGCTAAGCACACAATTATGATAGATTTTTTCATGTCAAATATTAAAATAAAAATTAATAGAGTGAAAGTTGATGTTGATAGTTGGTGATAAGACCTGATTTCAAGTAGTACCATCCCTACATCATCGGAACTTTCATTAACTTCTATAGACACTGCTATGAAAACCTAACAAAAGTGTGAATGTATGACGTGGTAAGATATATCCATAAAGATCATCTGTACATTTTAAAAGTTGCATGAAACCTCATTTCTACATAGATAAGAATTAGTTGTTTAATGGCGCATGTCCAACCATGGAATTTGGCCAAGCATCTTTGAAGCCTATCACTTAGTAGGCAGACATAATTCCTTTTTTGCCTGCGGAAAGATGTGGCGTACTCCTACCTTGTTTGTAAACCGCTCGTGATAAGAAGCTGAATCTCATCACGTGCAGCCCCCGCAGCTCTAGTGGATATGGTTTCTTTCACCAAGACTCCTCTGGGGAACCCTAACGTTGATTCCAAGTAGCAATGATGGCGGACCCTGGTTCAACGCCCGCTTTTCGATTTGTGACGAGAGATCCCTTGGCAAATGAGCTTAATATTTGAGATACTTTCACAGCATCCAAATCACCTTTCACGAACATTCCTATTAGCACCTGCGCGTCAATTATAAAGAGAGCGCTACAGCGGTGTCAAATAGTTTATACAAAAACAAAGCTGTTCAAGTACTGGTTCATCGTCTTCTTTCGTGGAACTCAGCCACTGAGTCAGTAAGGGCATTTTTCAATTTTCCTCCGGGGAGACGTCTTATTTCCACTGGCAGTAGGTTAAGCAGCTTCGTGGCAATGTAAGAGGGTCTCTTATCGTATTTTGAGAGGTGGTGAGCTGGGAGATGGTATCTTGTGCTATATCGTGGTAGTCACGAAGATCTGATCTCTACCTTGTGTCATAGAGTGTCGAACAGCATACATTAGAGCATTACGTAGAGGTTCACAACAGACATGATCTTCAGACTTACTTAACTCTGGTGTGTTGAACGTATTGACCACCATCAGGCGACCAGCCAGCTCGCTGTGGTGGTGACACAACAGTCTGTTGCTAGGCGGTGCGCTGCTGTCCCGACTCGCCGAGGATTGTGGGTAACAGTATCCGTATCCGACACGACAATCAATGCCGAGAAGGAGTGGAGAGCCACACAGTTGACCGGTTCACTTAGTAAAATCGCGGGCCGTGCACCAGCCGGCAACACCGCCCCGACCCTCGCCCTGCACTGCAGCCGCGCCGCGGCTAGAAATGGCACGTCCACTCTTAGTAGTAACGATCAAACTTTCTGCATTTCGTCTTTTTCTAAGTGACGCATTTTCCGCGAACAATAAACAAATGATCAAATACAAAATGTCTCCTCTCCACAGAAGTGACGTAATGCTTGCATATTGCTGTTCTCGATATTAAAACATTTAAAAGCATTATACACCCATTGAAATAAACACACGGTAGGATTACGCCGCACCATGTGTCGCGTAACAGTCTTCGCTAGTGTTACATGTAACACATCAAATCTATAACTCATTTCGTTCTCTAGATGTCTTGCGGGCGGATAGACACGACATACAATCATACAGAACAGAAATTACATTCAGCCAAATTTGATGTTGGATTAGCAACATCACAGAACCTAAATATTGACTGTATAGAAATTAGGTTTCATGGAAAATATAAAGCTGATCACTATAGAGACATATTGCTAATAAAATATCTAGCTGATTTTAAATACGTATCGTCGTCTTTCCTACTCCTCATTATAGAGGCGTAATTTGCGTTAATTCCCATTAAAAATGTAATTATAACCATTTATTTCCAATTAAAAATTAATTTCCGCAACTCACACATAACTATAGCATATCGTGTAGCCATTACTTAAAACAGATAAACAATAGTGACTTCAATAAATTGCTGTCGGAATCACTGAAGTGTTGACTGTTATAGTAATTGGGTTCAAGTGTGTTAGTTCAAAGCTTGGATAGTGATGGCTCTGAAGTCAGTGTGAGTTTTATTTAGCTAACACCTTCACTACTGGAATATAATAGGTGATTTTGTGTTGCCGTAACATGCAGCACGAGTTAACGTGTTAAATCACTACTGAAAGTATGTGCCGCAATAAGTGCTATAGGGCAGCCATTCTGTTTGTTGTCTAACCATTTGAAGTGTATACCCACCACAGTCACGCAATGTACTACCTCTAGGAAGTGTATTAGGACCATTGATGTTTATTGTAAAAACACATTATGGCGTTATACACAAGATACAATTCTAACCCTAGGTAGACCTCACTGTGTAGCGAACAAAACACGCCACAATCGAAATGGCAATGTGTCAGATCGAAGGATGGCGGAACGGTGAGCAGAGTGCACAATCTGGCAACACTGCGCGGCCGACCCTCGCTTGTAGAGTGACCTCACAGCGTCAACAGGCCTGATAATAGAAACACCTCTACACCACACCGGCCGTGGAGAAATCCAATCCGATCTTCCCGGCTCGCCTCCATCTGTGCTCCGACTCCGAGCTTTCGTTTGGTCATGGACTGCTCCCAACAATTTGCCATTATAGATTTCTCGGCGACCATGTCTTGTTGATCTCCATTAACTTCATTTCCACCCTCTCCTATTCATCACCCACCCAAACAGACTTGGGGCTACAAACCAAATTTACCACAAGCTTTTCCCAATTCTACTTTGGGTGAATACTTCATCATCACCTTTGAAAAACGTCCAGCATTAATTGTTGATGGCCCATCCACAGAATGATATCATCCCTCCTTCTCATTCAGACAGACAAACTATAATCTCTAAGGAACAATCTCCTAACGCAGCACTCCCACTTCTTGCTCCAATTTTTATATTCACGTTTTGACTATTACAGTTTCTTTAAGACATTCAATTCACACCCTAATTCACTCTTTGTGGATACTGAAAGCCCTTCAATGTAACGCGTATTCACATCCATACCAATGAAATCTGCTTTCTTCTTTTCAATTTGTAAGCCACAACTTTTCACCAGACCCAGCAGATCTTTCCCAGACACTACCCCACACCCACCAACACGGTCAGCACCCGCATTTCCACAGGCAATTTCCAATTCTACTTTGGGTGAATACTTCATCATCTCCATTGAAAAAACCTCCCGCATTAAGTGTTGGCGATCCTTCCACAGAATGATCTCATCTCTCCTTCTCAATCTCCTAACGCAGAAGGCCCACTACTTGCACGAATTTGTACATTCACATTATGACTATTACCATTTCTTTAAGACCTTTTATTCAAATCCCAATTCACTTTCTGTGGATACTGAAAGTCCTTCAATGTAAAGCGTATTCCAATCCACTTTTTACCGGGTCCAGCAGATCTTTCCCAGTTACTAGCCCACACCCACCGCCCAGAGGATACGGCCCATATAAGGTGGTCTGATGCTGACGTGGTCCCGCATACCGTCAGCAATGCGCAGTAGCCACGGTGACGGTGACGCAACGTAAAGGTCGACGAGGCCCCCACAATACGTTGTATTATGACCTCGGAGCTGACAGCAGACTTTTCACAGTGGAACATTCCAGTGTTCGTTGACTTGGCGAAACAACACCAAAGGGAAGCCGCCTTCGTTCACAACGTTGACTGCTGTACCGAATCTACAATTTCTATCACTGACGCTCTCGGAACTCACTGATTCACTGCACATCTGAAGATCATATACGATGACTCACCATGTGGACTGAATTGCTGTAGAGCCAGATCAAGAAAAGGGATTTAATAAATAACACTAATCGAGTACAAAACTACAGAAAAACTCAACCGTCGTATAATTAAAAAATGTGAATGCATAATGCTTGGTATTCAGGCCAGGGACTCATTTTATTACCCTTTTTTTATCTTTGCCTTAAGAACGCAGAACTAGCAGTGTTTCTTTTCTCGCTGAATCGGGAAAACAAGAAATCGACACGTTCTGACCCAACGCGACAAAGAGAAAGGTGCGGTTAGAGATGGATGCCGCATGTGATACGGTGACTACAGACTTCTTTGTCTTTTATGTGCGCAACACGTAATATGAACAGTTTTAACGCAACTTTCTCCTTCACTAGACAAAGCTTTAAAACTTTTGTTCCAAGATTGTGGAATAACAAACAAACAAATAAGGAGTTATTTTTCCGCAATGGTCTGCTAGAATTGTGTTAAACCGTGACACATGATGAACAAGAACCACATTGATTAAGTTGCATAACGAACCTAAGGTCACGTATGAAAATAATAATGAAACTATCTTGAAATTCGACATGTTTGGATGGAGACGTCAACAACTTGAGAAACACTGTGATAGATGATTTCAAAATGCCTTTCCAACGCTGTACTTGGAAGCCGAATGTCTCATATAATCCAATGTTAACGTCCAGTTGTACAAACAAAATGAGGTTTGCTTCACGTTTCAAACGTTTTACTAAATCATATGCATCATCCTAATTGCAAATGGCCGATATTTATCAGATGTAACGGGGTTGATTGTTTACCACACGAAATTCAAGTGGAAATTAAAGCAAATGGATTTCACTAAGAGATACATCAAAGCTATTTCAGTACAGGATAAATAGCAACACCAAAGAATGACCAAAGGATTTTTACAAAGAAATGTAAAATTTGCGTCCACATCCATTTTTTCGAATTTTTTCAGCTATACTTACAAAAGAGGATGGAAACAAAATATTATGTATACAAAAGAGCCGAAAAGAACGAGCTCTGCGTGGGTTTCTTCCCGAGTCTTATCTAGCAACAGCCCAGCATCTGCCCCCCAAAATCCATTCCTATCCCATTCGTTCGGGACAGGATGAAGTTATGAACATTAAGATACCATTCTGAACACTGCATGGATGTAGCCACCTTAACATCGCCACGATTTCCTTGAAGATTTACAACTCTGTTTTCCTCAATTAGATTTTACAAGATATTAAATAGTGAGCGAGACACCAGAAATGGACGAACAGGCGGTGATGTTCTCCAACGTCCATCAGTACTGCTGTTAACTAATTTCACACTTGATCATATAAAAGTTTAAGGAGGAAGATTAAAGGGCGAGAAACACTGATTGGACCAAAAGCTTACATTCGACTCTGATGAAGGACTTTGCAATGAGGAAAGGACCCGACTACACATGATTATAAGCCGAGTTCTGGACCCGGGGCCCGCGGAATGGATGCAGACACGCGGCCGGGTAGGAATGTAGGTGTGATGACGTGTCAGGTCTATTCCTATCCACAATCGGCCGAATGCGTCTCTGGCGAGACTCCACGCCCGCTAATACATCTTTGTTTTAACATCCCGACTCTCTGGGTGTCTGTTGCCGTCCAATTTAAAAAGATTCCATGTTTTTCCAGGAACACCAATGTATTATCCAATATTTCGCGAGTTTTTATTTATTTTGCGGAGAACTATTTCGTTTGGGAAGACGGACTTTAAATTTTTAACCACTCTCCAAACAAATCGCTTCACAATTTTCGGTTCATTCTCATCAAGTTCGATTAAAATGTCAACAAAAGACCCGTTATAACGGCTGTTTAACCACGCAAATTCATAGATATACAGTAATTAACAAACATGAGGTAACTTCAATGTACCTTTTTCCAGACACTGCAAGCGAGGAGACAACCAGCTTACTCTTTTACGTTCGACGTCATATTTGAAATAGCGTCCTTCACTTTTAGTTTTTAAGAATTTGATTTTATACGTGGGAGGAGTGTTTTATACAGCTTACAGTGTTACTTATTTTAAAGCGACGCAATCCGCATTCTGTTGGATTAATTTTAATGAAAGCCATATTTTACTAACTGTCCTTAAAGATAGCATTCCTGAAGACATGCAGAAAGGACAACTTTTCATTCAACATGGAATGGTTGGCATTTCCAGTAATACTGGGGAACATCTTGGAATTGGGCCCACAGAAAAACTGCTTGTGACAAGAGAACTGAGCAGCTGTTTTGTAGATTAAGGAAGATGTAAAGGAAGTGCTTAACATATTTTTAATAATAAAAAATAAATTTTTGACTACGTATGTATAAATATTACAAAATGTAAATGAAAACTATACTTTTCCGAAATTGTTGTATTTTATTTATTTTTTTTTTTTTTTTTGACAAGGCCTTTCTAAACGAAAAAGTCCCACAAAAAAGTGTCCTGATGATGAAACCTTTGGTTTAGAAAGGCCTCGTCCAAACAAAATTAATAAATAAAAACAACAATTTGGGAAAAGTATAGTTTTTATTAACATTTAGTAATATTTAAGGAATTCTCCAATTGCTCCAAGAGTCATCAACGTATGTATAACGTGAAAATATTACATTCTCATCTTCAGCAGAAATTCCTACCTAGATTCCCAACAATTTCTTGCGGTAAGTTCAAATTTACTTCTATATGTTTCTATACATTGATCCGGTCCAGTATTGGACCAACGGAACCGGGCACCAGTGTGTATCGAGGCCAGTTACACGTGTTCGCTGCACACTGCGTGGGCCGTGCGGTATCCAAGGCCACCGAACTACTACGGTACAGTATATCTGGCCGCGATCAAACAAGGGAGCAGCTGCCATCTATCGGTCCTCTCACACACCATGGCTACACGACACCAGAGATGGCGTACACTGGTTATCTGCGACGATACCATCGCTCGCTATACTGTAGCCGCTGACTATTCACGCGATGTAATACATTCAATTTCGATTGTTTGCGTCATTGAGGTGATTGTCAATTCAATCCACCCACCTAAATGTCTGTTCAGGATCAAGGACATTTGCCACCTGTATGTGTTACACCAAAATCACGAAGTTTCTAGATCTGGTATCTGCTCCATTTTTCAGGTACCAAACTCTGTCGTCAACTTTGACTTGATAACATACAGTTACAAGGGAATTGTTTTACTTAAGCTATTATTGTCACCCGACAAGTAGAAGTCACGAAATCTTAAGACTTCCAGAGTAAGTCACGTGATCTAAATTCACGTTCCGAGAAACCTCTTTTTAAGTTGTTATGAAGATTGTAGAGTTTGCGAAGCATGTACTATCTAATTACTTGTTCACGCATTCTACGATATGTACTGATGAGCGAAAGGTATATCCTCAGTACTTAAGACTTAGCACCAGATATGTAAAACTCTACAATAAAACAAGTTTGCCACTTTACAAAAAAATGACATCCACAAATCTGAAACTCCGTTCGCATACTTACTATAACCAACCATTGACTATTCACGAATGGAATTTCGTGTGCATAACCTATATTTTGCTGTATCTGTGTAACTTCTCAGATATCGATGACATAATGAGAATATCTTCAGATGAAGGATTTCTTAAGAATCATAAGAGAATCCTTGGCATTCATACATATTAGGCCCAATATCTTCCAAGCTCTCGAAGCAACACTTTGGTCAGAAAAGATAACTCAGAATTCAACATCACAATCCAGCACGGTGTACTTTCTCTGGATTTTACTGACATATTGCAATAGACATTAGGGTTAGTCTTACAATTAAAAATAAACTTCTGTATCTACCATAGGCTTTCTAAGGTTCAAGACCACAGTGTTGATTCCAGTCAAAACTAATGTGGAATAATATTTGACTAAAGAGCTATATATTAGTCTCTAAATTCAGCGATTGGTAATTCAAATCAGCATAAAACTAGATTCACAATTTTATGTTAGATGTAACGTAATTAAAAATAAGAAAATCAAAGAGCCCAAACTGGAACCTTGAGACACTCCTGAATTGACAACGAAACTATATGATTATACTCCACTCAAATCGCATTCTAAATGCCCTTTATAAAAGATAAGATGTGTTCAAGCGTATAAAGTCAAGAGGAATTCTCTAGAACCTGACAGTTCTATAAAACAAAATGCAATGTGGAGGAGCTTGTAAAACTACTTTGGGAGCCAGGTAAATAATATCATTTGATCTCGACATCATTCCACAGGACCAACCAACATGTGTTTTTCACATTCTGAAGACCTCTCATGAATCGTACTTGTGTGGATACACGACATAAGAAAAACTCGTACAGAAAACTTACAACACCCAAAAATAGAAATTGGTCTAAAATTAGTCCTACTTGAATCAGTGCAACGCTTGCAGTTGAGCTGATATAAAGGAAATGTTTGATTATACAACTTTACATGAAATTGACATAGCAAACGATCAACAACCTCGTATATGCCTATTTTATAGAGAACGCAGAAATTATTTCTGTTATAAGATAATAATATATTTACTAGTCATCCGTAATTCCAGGCACTTCAATTTTCGATGCACTTAGGCAAGCAAAGTCATTAGGACGTAGTCCAAAAAAAAACCACTTGTTACCAAAAAGTTCTTCTTTATCATATGTATATTTTCCGTTATAGTCGAAACTGGTGACAACACGTTGACTGCGGCAGACATCTTGCAGAAGAGCGGCAACAATATAATAGAGTTGGTGTTACTCGGTACAAAGCCAAGCGAAGGCGTCAAACACCTCAGCTGAACTATCGAGTAAAGAGTGAGTAATTAAAATAATTCCAGGATGGAAAGTGGCAGGTTTTTAAGTTAGAATAATTCTTAATGAACTAATATAATGGATCATAGTTCGTACAGATATTGTCTAGAAAAACCACCAAAATGGTGTCTGTTTCGTGGGGGTTGCGAACGGATCTCGATGGAACGGTAACAAATACAACCAGTCCATAAATCTCAAATAGAGAACCCAGTCCATGGAATAAAAAGCACACCGATCAAGGATAATGAATACTAACCTGTTCAGTATTTACTATATTCATATGACTGTATTGTTTTATTGAAGTCGAAGACGCCATCATGAAGAAGAGAAGAAATAATTATAACAACTTAATCAGAATTAAATCAGAGAGCAGAAAGAGATATTCGTGGGAGCGAGCAGAGTAGCCTATGTATCCCTAGTGCAATTGGCCAATCAACTCTGTAAAACAACTATCTGGGATGAAGGAGAATGGTAGTGGTCAGATAACGGCTGAGTCGGAGAGAGCCGCTCTTATGAGTAATACCTGCCAAGAATGAAAGTCTACCTCATTGGTCTGTTCACCATAGATCAATCAATACTGAATAGTAAGGCCCATCGGTGATCAAGCTTGTACCCTCATCTATTGATTCTAAAGCAAATTTACAAAACCTCACTAGGAATACCAACAGCACTATTTCCGCACACCAAAATCACTGAAGAGTACTATAAAAGTTTATATTTCCAGTTTGACAATAGTTAAGCAAAAAAGGTTTTTGGACTCATTATTTGCGAGCCACGACAGAGTGGGGGATTACTGTGCACCTGTAATGCCGAGTGAACGACGCATATACACGTGCCAGTTCGATAAAGCAGTTTCAAACGGTATCGTTTCCAAGGCCATCGTGAGTAATCAACGGATCACACAGCTTCACATTGCTAACAAAATTTAAATCTGGATATTCTGGCTTCCATGTGGAGAGCCATCTTCAACTAATAAATGGTAAACCTAAGTTACTCATAGGACCAGTAAGTAATGCACATCCGCAGGTGAGTGAGGAGTAGAGCTTTGTTATGATTGGCTGAAGTTTAACTTATCACCGATCAATCTTATCAGTCAGTGATAAGTCTCCTTACCACACGCTGCCAGAGTTTGGATAATCTGAAGCTGTCTTCTTTGTTGCTGTTATTTTCCTTTCTGATTATTTCAAAGATTTCTCTTGTTTTCTCTTGGAGTTTTTCCTTCGTTTCTCTATTGCAGGGATTCTCACCCTATTTGAACCAACTAGCCCATTTTTGTGTCTGAAATTTTGAAGACCTCCCTATTAACAATTTGCAATCAAGGGAAGGGCTCATATCTTGTAAAATGCTATGGTTCTACTTTATGATTAAATAGTCGATAACAAATAAATTTATTCTTCGAAAAACAAAAGTACAACAGTCAAATCTATAATACGTAAGGTGAAAACAAAATCAAGATATAATATTTTTGACTGCTTCAGGAAGCCTGCGCACGAGCGCAATCAACCTGTGCTTCTACAAGCGGGAGATTTATGAACTAACCTAGGATTCCGATGACTTCTGTCTTAGTTTCTTACTCTTCACGTGTCTGTTTTGCTGTTTTGAGTTAGTTAAACGTTGTAATAGATCACTTTTTCGAGAGAAGTGCCTCCTTGAGTAACGAGACAGATCAAACAAATAAAAATGCAGCAAATACGACGATTCTAGTTTGGGTCCTCACCCCTTGGAAAAACCCTTCTCACCCCACTGAATGAATGAAACCATGGAACATGTCACTATCAAGAATCCAAACATCCACCACGACTTCCAGAGGTTGAGAGTACCTCCTCTATTGTATGGAATTTTAACGCCTTTACTCACCAGCGAATTTGTATTACTCGTCCACGTCCTTTCAGCAATTAACCATTTACATACCATATACCCATTTAGATACATCACCCTGACTGAATCTACTCTCAGTTGTGTGACACTCTGTATATACTGCCATATGAGTATATACAAAATATACAATGTTGAACTGTTTTGAAATATTACAGATAATTCAAACTCAATATAGTTAGATATTTTTATATTTCAATGTCGACCCCGCAAAACCAATATGCGGTATTCTTACCTTTAATTAAGTCCTCCAATAATTCGCTATTGTGATCTACAAGATTGGGAGTACGCCAGACCATATGTCACGTGTTAAGATTTCCAGACTATGGGCGTTTTCTCGATAACATCCTGGTGGGACACGGTTCATTCCGTTATCCGAAAAGTTTCCTAACTTATGCTACCGCCAAAAAAGTTGGCTTTAATCCTTGGTCAGAAGCTCCACTGAAGGAATGTCGATCTTGTCTACATACAAGTGATGTTTCATACGATTTTAAAGCACATAGTGTAAGTCTTTCTCGACATTTTCCCCTGAATTGAAGACAAATTCCATGAAGGTCATTTACCATCGCCTGGCACAATTCAAAACGAGTCTGTATTCAAATGTTAAACCTATAGCTCAATTAGTTTTAGAAATATCGCGCGGTTGGACTGGCAAACAGACGTGACATTTTCTCCAGCTCCATGAGCGAAAGGCTTCGCTAAAGCTAAGCCAAATTATACAGAACGATTAGAGTAGAGATACATAGTATGTTTAATAAATAATTTATTACATTAGATAATAATATTGGAGTTTTAGATTAAGAAATGAAGACAAATAAAATATTTCTATGTGAAGTAAGACAGTTATCATTCCCAAAAACAAGTTCCCATATTTACGATGCTTACTACTAAAACGCTTTTAGCTTTAGACTTCAAAAATCGTAATATTGTCGACCTTGCACACATCGGTATACCCAGAAGACGTGTAATTCTACAGTTTGGTGGTAGAGAGGTACGGCCGTGCGAACTGCACGTAGCAGCGCTGTGAGGCCGTTTCTCCCACACCACGAGGCGTCTGGCGGCCGGTCCGAGGAATGGTCACGGCGGCACGGCGCACTGCGGCATGCGATAATGTAGAAAGTGCCAAGGTCAATGACCAGCTATCGCGGGGCAGGTCGCGGTTGCGGACTGCGGAGCTAGCCTACACCGTATTGTTGGACTGCGAGACTGCCTCCTTGCCTACCTGCCGGTGTGGACCATATGGCGGCTCTATCCACTTCGGCGAATCGTGCGTCTATACTTTTCAGGAGTGAACCTCATGTTTGTAGAGGGATCATTGTAAAGGAAATCAAATCCAATTCTGCAACTGTCCTATCGCACAATACGTTACAAATTGTACATTCAAGGCGGGTAACTGAATAATGCTCTACACCCTGAAATGGTCGCCAGCATTCCTCTTAGAACAACGCTAAATCCGTACTTCACTTAAAAACATAAAGACATTTACTGATTGAAAAGAGTTTTCTCAACAAACATTACCAACGTAATCTCCAAAAACGTACCCACAAAGGAAAGGAGGGATAGCGATGTACACCTTACAAAACACCCCTGTAGTACACGGGTACTATTCAATAATCCGTTCATACGATACATCCACAAACTTTATTGTGAATAATAAGCCACATAAATAATACAATACTTTTTACATTTATCTAATTGAATTTAAACAACCACAATCTTCCTGAAAATTCACCTCAGTAACGATTCCAGTATAGGTACCATCGCTAAATTTTTATACGAGAACAAATATAGTTTGTGACTTCAAAAGTTACTAATCGTGTAGCGTAGGCCACTCGGATTGGACGGATCATGAACGGATAGCCAAATGCAGGGCTCTTTGTATAGTACTAACGGGTTTCTATTACATTTAAATTGCATATGACCACCGCATCACGTATGCAATTCAAAAGACTGTCGACAAATCCGCGCAAATCTAATCCCAGAATGACCAACAAGCCGGAATAACAACCTGTAAGTCGCCCAGACTTAAGACACAAAATCCCAACAAAAGTCCGTGAACCACTCGACCCAATGTTCAGACTCGAGACGAGTGGTACACCCAACGAGCCCGAGCACCACCCGAATCACTCGATCACACAAGGGGTCCAGAATGTGACTCACTTACTGACGAGTTATTTATAGCCATCGACAGTACACTCTGGTACAGCGAGAGGAGAGCGTCATCGTCATCACGCAAACAAGATGGCGGCCACGGCTACACTCTTCCTCTCTCTTGACATCTCGTAGTCGTTCTGTGGGAACATCAGTCATGACGTCATCATCCCAAGTTTTAGAGGAGCGACACAAAATTGCACCATCACAAAAGTTTAATTTACAAAACAAATTATTAACCCGCAATAAAATCCGGAAGGCTCTATACTCAAAATATTAATGACTCAAAACCGACTGGCTGAACAACTACAACAGGACCTTTATGACGCATTTTGGTAAAATCCAACGTCACAAATAATCTTGGAGGCAATCACCCAAGGCACGGCAAGAGTGTGCCAGTAGTGTTCAGGTAGGCTTAAACAACAGACGGAAGGACAAATGAGCCCGCAATGAATAGGACCCCTAATGTCTCAATTTCCTCCCAGGGGGAGGCCCACAACCCCTCCCCTCCTCCCACCCACTCAACTCCCCACAGCTTGTTTCCCTGTCAGCTGTAGGATCTGTTTAATAATCTCCAACGCGCTACAGTTACAGTGTAGCGCACATTTCTAAAGTCGAGCGGCCATAATACTCATATCTTTGCTAAAACAGGCTTCTTCTTCTTCCTCTGAGGGGTGGCCTATTTATTGCCTATGCCTGGGCCTTTTTCGCACCCAAAAAGTATACCGTAAGGTCAACTAGTCTACGATTTCAGCAGTTCTACAAACCGCTGAAAACAACTGACCTGGGGAAATTCACCACCCTGGCATAGCGATCCCTTACTATTGCAGGACCCTAGACCCTACAGTAGTACGTAGGAAAGGGATAATTTATGTTTTTAAGCGTAAACCGTAAGTTACAAGAAAATATCATGTAGCTTCTCCTGAATGTTCAGCTGGGGGAATGTTCATTAACAATCTTAAGAAGAGGGCCAATTCCCTTATATAACATGAAGCGAATGCAGTATTAATATGCGAGGAATCTTAAATTGGACAAATCACTACGACTACTGACAGACACTTGAGAAAGTGGAAAATGATAGGAAGAACTTTTCCCCGAGTGACGTGACTCCATGGGAATATGAGGGGAATAGAATCCTCTCCCAAAACTCCTTAAATATTACAATAATAATAATATAAAACATCAATCCGATATTTTAAAATACATCAGTTAAATTTGACATTTTTAGACCTATCCAAGTTGTTTGAAATTTTCTAACCGGTGTGATGGAATCTGATTCTTCAATTAGATTCACCCCCTCTCCCTACAAAACTAAGTCCTAGTTACGCCACTGCTTTTTCCGATCCCTAGAATCACACGGCTGTATCACACAAGTATTTATATACCCTAATAATAATAATAATAATAATAATAATAATATGATGATATTCACATCGTGCAACAGTATCTCTATGGCAAATAAATTTTAACTTATTTCCGAAAAAGAAAAAGCGCGTGAGGAATGTAAATCGTTCCTTAATCCAAGTCTGATTAGTAGCAGTAGCTTAGCTATTCAAAATCAGTAAAATATGAAAATGAGTGTTTTCCCCCTCCAAATCCAATATAGAACTTCCTGTCAAACCATGCTCAGATTGTTTGTTGTGATGTACTCATCTCCAGTTTGTAACAAAAAACTGTAAAAATATAGCTGTTAGTGTTTTGGGGATGGAGAGGGGAGGATGAAAAGAGGATCGAATGGAAATGTTGTCCATCGTAAATACGGATTTAAAGTGCACAACGACTCTAGCATTTTTAACCTAGGTATGGGGATTAATTTTGAGAAACTCCTCCTTTACTTAATAATATTACGCCTGAGAAAGAGACCAGATTACAGATATCGAAACTTTCTGATGGTTATTGTAACTGAGATTTACAAATCTTCGGGGAAAAATCCTGTTTACTTAACGCATATTAGATTCAACCATGTGTACCACTGTTGATTCGCCCCCATTTCAAGCAACCCCCACTTCAAAGAGAAACAATGACATTTACAATTAGCGTTCTGATCAAATCTGAAACAATAATATGTATCACAATACACTGTGGAGGCTACGAGGATCATCGACTCGGACGATCACGATCGCAACCCTTTATCGACCACATCGATAACAGAGGCGTAACTGATTGATTTGAGGACAGGGAGCAAGACACTGGGGCTTCTCACTCGCCACCCACAAACCGCCTTACTTTATTTACTGTCTTGTTTATCTTTCTCTAACTATCGTGAGATGTCCATCTCAAGAATGAAATAAGCAATCAGTTTCAAATTCTGCATGCAATCTCAACGAAGCCTGTTATGATACGTGGTTTGGTGTAATCCTATCTTGTCTAAATAATTATACTAAAAAAAAAACTATTGAGTGACTGATTGCGTTTTTTTTTAACTATACGGCATTAGACCATAAACCTTGGTACAAATATAGTGGTGTATATATTATATTTGTGGTGGTGTATACATACCCCCTCCTCCCAATCCCATTTTGAGGAAATGGGAAAAGTTGTAACATACTTTTAACTCACAGTGTGTAAAAGCCAAACATGTTTTTGATGGTCAAAGATGGAAGGATGAAACTCGGGAACTTTCTAGGAAATCGGTGTGAACATTTTAGTCACTGTTACAACTTTGCCAATTTCCTCAAAATGAGATTTGGAGATGGGGGCGGGTTCAAAATTACTAAATGTAAAGATCCATTAAGTAACAGCCCATTTGCAAGGTCTTGATAAAAGAACAGTGGAAACTTGAGCTTTCTATCTCAACCCAGTACAAAATGACAGCTCATTGAAATTAATTAAAAATTAATTCAGGCAAACATGAACATAAACATTCAGAACGTAAATAACTTCAATCGAGAACCACTTCTCTTAAAAACTAAAATCTGTTTTACAATCATCGCCTGCTGCGAGGCAGGCCTCCCTTATCTTATCATTTTGAGGAAGTCTAGTGTCATGTTCAGTTTCTGGTTGGAATTAACAAAGTTAAGGCATATTTTTGTGATACTTTACGTTGAAATGGAGTGTTTAAGTGAACCAGAGCGTATTATAATCCTGATGATGCGAGGCTACGGAGACTGGGTGAGATCTTATGATGAAGTAAGGAATTTATTTAATGACACTTACCCCAATCGAAACCCTGTACCTAAATCAGGTGTTCAAAAACAAACCAAATGTTTTCAGGAAACAGACAGCGTTAAATACCGTCCCAAACCTGGGCGACCAAAATCGGCTACTAAGGAAGCATTCTCACTTGACGTTTTACAGTCTGTTGTAGAAGATCCTCATGCCTCAACAAGAATGTTTCTCAAATATTAGGTATACCTCCAACATCAGATTGTCAATTGTTACATGACAGTGGTTATAAAGAGTACAAAATTCGTTTAGTACATGAACTAAGTGAGGGCGATTTTAAGCGTCGAGTTGATTTAAAATAAATAATGATGCGGAACATTGATAATAATTAGATGAAACAGCATTGCTTTCTCAGATGAAACAACTTTCATGTTAAACGGTAACGTTAACAGACACAATGGTCGTTGTTGGGCTACTGTTAACCCTTATTAGATGAGAGAGCAACATACCCAGCACCCTGCAAAATTAAACGTTTGGCTTGGAATTATGAGGGATCAGTTTGTTGGGCCCATTTATTGATGGAAACCTTAATGCCGAGGTATACCAGGAAATCTTACAAAATCAGGTTTATCCAGCTATCCAAGTAGCAACCAACAACTGTAATGAAATTAGGTCCCAGCAGGATGGAGTACCTCCACACTATGGCCTGCATGTCCGCGAGTATTTAATCAGTATATTTCCAAACCACTGGATAGGCAGAAGAGGTAATATCGAGTGGCCACCAAGATCGCCAGATCTATCTCCACTTGACTACTTTGTGTGGGCCCACATTAAAATCAATGCCTATAAAACGAAACTCCAGTGTGTTAACGACCTAAGGGACAGAACAGAATAATAGCGGAAATAAAAAAAACCCCTAGTGAATTCATACAGCGTTACGTTTCAAGTTTCTACAACAGACTTTGACATTGTCTAACTATCCTGAGACATCAGTTTGAACATCTGATATAAAAAAAACACAGGTTAGTAAGTTTTGGCCGTTTTATTGCTTAACATTATTATAAATAGTCTACTAGTGCTACTGTAACTTTAAAAATTTAAAGTCTACAATAAAAAAAATAACGCCGATATCTTTAATACCGCTTAAAAATGCAAATATAACGCAATTTATGCACAAGTTTATAGACTAAGCTTGTCTAGCTATAAAAAGAAACAACAACATAATTTTTCATATTTAATTGGAGACGATTTGACTTGCAAATTACAAGTACATTTAAAGAAGGTTGTAATATGTAACTATTCCACTCTCTGCAAACCCCATACGTCGTCGACATTATCAAAACACTGAGCATTTTGAACAATTTTAGGTAAGTCGTTAATCAATATTACAAATAATATAGGTCCAAGGTGGCATCCCGAAAGAACATAAGTGATTACAAGATTTATTAATGACTATTTAGACGTACTGGTGGCTATTTTTTATAAAGAGTTAATAATGTCGAACAATACAGTACTAAATTAAAAGTTTAAAAGTGTTTTATTTATGTTTAGATGGTTAACTATGTAGAAAGCTTTGGTCTTCGAGTATTAAATTTGCCTTACATATTTTGTTGAATGCTGATGAAATATCTAAAGATGAGTAAATGCCCCCCACCCACTAGATGATGGGTATGTTCACAGCCTGCGATGTATATGTGTCAATCTCTGCATTAGAAAAATTTAATTATGCAGATGAAATTTAAAGGGGTTTTATTTCTCAATATAGTATGTAAAGTTCAAGTTCAAGTTCCAGTTCAATCTTCTTTATTATCTCAAAATACATATATAAATACAATTTACCTCCCAGTACACCTCAAGCGGCGCGTGCGGGAGTTAAGATAATTGTAATTGAATCGTAATTACAATTATCTTAGTGTTCATTGTCCAATTCATATTTCCATAACATTGTCTTCACTTCAACTAAATTTGTATAAACTAGCCAAAAGCAGTGTAAATCCAATAAATGGTATATCTCGAGATTATTATAATATTACTTAGAAAAAATCACAAAAAAAGAGGGGGCTGGAAAATTTCACCACCCTCTGTATGCAATGAAAAAGCTGGACGTTTCAAAGGGAGGATTCACTTTTTGGTTGCATTACGACGAGAATTACGATTTTTATATTGAATTAATAGCTTTTAAACTCGTCACAATGCATCGACGGAGCGGATGTGGATTGCATACCAACCGCACACGCAGTGATCTTATCTGTCACCAAGATGACACACACACTCTCAGATACACAATCTACATTTACGACGACGATGCGTCTAAATATATACAGGACATGTCTGAAAATAAGAAACTGGACAGGCTGTTTTGCTTCTAAGAAAAATCTTAGCAAATTCTTCAATACAATGCAGGTTCATCCTGTACATATTTATTCAATACTATTTTGTGTTGGCAAAACTAACACTTATAAAAATGTGCTTTGGTGTAAAAGATGTGACTTTAACAAATATCTCAAATCAAATAAATCAAATACTGATTTGACACCGTTTTACTTACTGAGGCAATTATATGCTCGATGACAAATTGCTTTATCAATATTATTAATTGATGGTAATAGTATATGTATATGTTGGTACATTGAATTGTTATACCTGCATATAAAATCCGTTGATGCTATCATTTGGGCTCAATGGCATAAGAATTAAAGATCCTCCAATTTTAAGGGAATCCGAACCACAGAGCTATTGGCATGACTATAACGATTCGCCATAATGGAAGTTATGATCTATGGTTCTCTAACCTTATAAGATCTTAAAGAAGTTCCTTTTGAGTCCCTCTGGTATTCGAGTGCTCACTGCAGTACATTATGAGTAACTTTAGACCGATATCAATATTCCGTTCGTAAACGAAAATAACCAAATCTTACGTGGCCAACATGTTACGACGCGTCGACTGACCGGTCCCATGATGAGCCCCCACCACCATCGCCACATCACTTCTCAATCGTCTACACTTAAGCTCTTCAGACAGATATTGATACTGAAAATCGAACAGAAAATAACTAAGTCACGGTGACCGACATCCGATAATGTTTTGTAAATTATTCACACCTGGGCTAATTGAAATGAAACATGGTATAGGAGAGATATCTTTCGTGCACTATTGAAGTCGTTAGTATGATACGAAACATTTTGTGCTCTTAAATGTGATAAATTTCAAATCTTAGCGCCATGAAATTCTAAAAATTACTTTAGTATAACGATTAGGTAGTGAAGTAAGACTGTTATTTTATTCTACTAAGTGGTGTAAAGCAGAGTGCTACAACTGTATTAGAAATTCTGTTGCATCCAATCCATGAAATTCTAAACATTACTGTATGATAACGATTAGGTAGTGAAGTAAGACTGTTATTTTATTCTACTAAAACGTGGTGTAAAGCAGAGTGCTACAACTGTATTAGAAATTCTGTTGCATCCAATCCATGAAATTCTAAACATTACTGTATGATAACGATTAGGTAGTGAAGTAAGACTGTTATTTTACCCTAAAACGTGGTGTAAAGCAGAGTGCTACATCTGTATTCGAAATTCTGTTGCATCCAATCACTGAGAGAACATGAGATAAGCCAAAACAGCTAGTAAAAATAGATAACCATATCACTGCAGTATGCACATTAAAGAGCGACAATGTAATCTGGCACTTATCAATCGAAGTTCAATACACATTGTCGTTAATTAATGGTCCCGAAATACTCCGCGAGAACATCAAATTTTACTGTACAAGCACTGTAGCGTAGCACAAAATGGCTACGGTGACTGCTTCCACTACCCGCACAGTTCCATTGTTTAGCACCTAACTCTAGATTTTATGAGTTAATTACGGAATCAATAAGTGAGAGAAACAGCGCCTACCTCTTCTACAGTAGGCAGTGGTGGTGGAACGGTATTGTGGCAGGGCCCACTCACCGCGCGCAGCCTGCTTGTTGTCCAAAGGTCAGGCAGGACCCGTGTCATAGAATGACCTTTGACCCCATCCCACACCGCACCATACGGCTGCGGAGACAACACCAGTCAACGCAATATGTTTGTCACCGCGGTGGTGGCGATCTTTCCAAAAACATCCATGGCCACACCTGTTCACCGTTTGAAAACATCAATACATGCCCCCCCCCTCACTTGTTCAAAAGTACGTACGGATGTATTCATAATATGTGTATTAATGCCAATAGCCTAATGTAATTTCAATATATATTGAATCAGAAAAAGTATTTGCCGCCGAGACTCGTAACCGAATCTCTCACTTGCCGGGTGAGTGACTTACCACTACACCACAGAGCCCTTACTTTTTACGATTCAATTATTATATATATATATATATAATATATATATTATTACACCAGTAAGCGCTCTGTGGTGTAATGGTAGCACATTCACCCGGCAAGTGAGAGATCCGGGTTCGACTCCCGGCGGAGCAAGTACTTTTTGCGATTCAATGTTTATTGAAATTAAATAAGGCTATTGCCATTTTATACAATTTAACGTAAATAAAAAGTCGTTTGACAGGTGTTTGGTCTTCCGATCATATGTTAGTTTGCTTATTTAAACGCATATGTGACAGATACGGCCAAATACAAAATAATTGAATCGGAAAAAGTAAGCGCTCTGTGGTGTAATGGTAGCACATTCACCCGGCAAGTGAGAGATCCGGGTTCGACTCCCGGCGGAGCAAGTACTTTTTGCGATTCAATGTTTATTGAAATTAAATAAGGCTATTGCCATTTTATACAATTTAACGTAAATAAAAAGTCGTTTGACAGGTGTTTGGTCTTCCGATCATATGTTAGTTTGCTTATTTAAACGCATATGTGACAGATACGGCCAAATACAAAATAATTGAATCGGAAAAAGTAAGCGCTCTGTGGTGTAATGGTAGCACATTCACCCGGCAAGTGAGAGATCCGGGTTCGACTCCCGGCGGAGCAAGTACTTTTTGCGATTCAATGTTTATTGAAATTATATATATATATATATATATATATATATATATATATATATACACACTTTGCTCGTTTGGTACACCATTTTGTTTAAATAGGGCGATCGTTCGAACTTTAAGAAACTCCGTTATTTAGGAATCTGGAAAAGTTAAAAGTATTCTGAAATGCTTATATATCACATTCTAGACAATTTGTTTCCATCTCGAACGGTTTTCGAGATATCAATTACATGAAAAACGCTCAAAATATGCCGATCACCAAGAACTGGCGAAAGGAGTGCTGAAACAAGTTCAAACTTAATACAAGGTGATATTTCATGTATCTCGACTAATTTCGTTGTCCAGTTTGGTACACTGTTTCACAAAACAATCTTTAACGAATATTTTTAGCAAATCTGTATGATTCCTTTTTTATGTAATCTAAGTTTTTTCAGTTTATTTAATCATTTAATTTCCTGTTTTTTACTAACTTTGTTGTACATAATAAGAAGGCCCACAAAAAGTGTTAAAAAATCAAATTCAGCCCATGATGACTGTTCTAGCTTTAATCGAATCAAATTTCTTAAGAAATTAAATATTCTACTCAACGAGGCAGTTGATTTAAGGCAGTTTTTAATGCAAACGTTTAATAAATTAAAGACATGTTTTGCTGGTGTGTACTTTGAACTGCTGGGGCTGCAAGCAAATACACTAGATTTAGTACAAATCTTGGAGGATCGGTGGAAGACACTGTAATGGCTAAATTTAAATGAAACTGCATTATTCACAACCTACAATTCTCCAAGAATCAGAAAAAATGTTTTGAATATTTTAATTTCTTTTTTCTCTGGGAAGTAAAAATTAACAATTCCGAAAGGTATTGATATAAGAGACTTGAACCGCCATGTAAAATGCAATAACATGGTGTACAGTTTGCTTGACAGCTTAAAACGTTTAAGATAAAAAGGACTCAACAAATGGCTCCAAATCACTTCGCCTCCGACTGTACTCAAGTGACAGCACATCAGCTGGCAGACGAGCGTAATGTCCGACCGTTATCAGCTAAGCTAGCTAGCTACATTCTCTCTAGATAACGCCAAGGTCGTGACCCGGCCTCATCAGGCTGAAAACCACGGAAATTCCCGAGTTACACCGAAATAAAGGGGGAAGGTATTGTTATACTTATCTGAGTTTTGACACACATCTACACTAAAACACAATCAAGAAGTGTCTTCACGTAGAAAAGCAGACAAATTTGGATTTCAGGGTTAACTTTTTACCCCTCGAATACGGTGTGACCAGAACCATATTTAAAATGCTGAAGTCAAATTGAAAAAAAAAAAATCTAAATACGGACATATATTATTCGTAAGTATTTAAGCAATACAAAAATTAAAATATTAAAATACCCGATTTTATACAAACTCGTCTAATTATTGAATTATGCCTGATTAAAAATACTTTTTAATTGTATAGTATACCCCTATTTCTAAGGTATCAGAAAACAGATTTAAAAATAAAAATAATGTATGACTTTAGAAGTGCCCACAGGAAAGCACCCGAGGGAAGAGCATATCGTTGAGACATATAAAATAGAGGAAACTAATAAATTGACTTATTTTTAGATTTAAGACGTCTAAGGTATTGCGTACCAAATTTAGTACAATGCCAAATCAATTTCAGGGCACAAACACCGCACCTAGTCGCCCGTTCCAAATACGTTACTTCAAATTTTTCACTGCACTTAGACCAGTTTGTGTTTTTAACACAACCTATTATACGAGATTTGAAATTACAACTTTTAGTGAAAAGTGAAATTGGTGAAGTTTTACGTTACCTCTAATTCACCCCATTCAACGTACTCCTCCCCTCCCAATTCACCGCTGCAACCGTATTTTGCACTGGTACAAGCAGCGCTGGAAGACATCTTTGAGAGCGCCTTCGAAACTTCTGTTTCAAGCCGCATTCTGTTTCACCTCCCCAACGGTTTGTAAATGAGTTCCCTTCAGTTGACTTTTAATCTGGGGAAACAGCCGAACGTCGCGTAGTGCCGAATCAGGAGAACAGGTCGGCTGTTGCAACCTGGCATCTTCTAATCAGCTAAAAACTGTTGGACGTAAGGCGCGCTATGGACTGTGTTCATTGTCTTGGTGCAGAATCCACGAGTTGTTTTCCACAGTTCCGAAGGTTTCTTTCTAACTCGTTTAGCAACAGCTCGTCGATTGGTAAACGACGATATTTTATCACGATTTGGTTAACTTTGGATGTTTACGACGGCAGTTGAAGTGGAAGGGCGACCGAGAAGCTCTTCTCAGCCTTCAAAAACAGTTTGTGTCATTCAAAAACACGCGCCCGCGACATAGTGGAGTCATCGAACACTTGATTCAACTTATAAAACACTCGGTAGCTTTAATATGTTTAATTTTTTTTAGTTTAACCAGAAACTTAATCGTAACACGGCGCTCAATCTTTGCAATGATCATTTTCCCGGAAAATTATATTCAATTGATGCACTTCAAACGACAGTTGTGACGAGGTTACTAGTCTGAGCGATGTTATTTTCATATCAACGGATTTTTCAGTACCGTACCTGAGGAGGTAATGAGTGCCCAGTTTAACCGCTAATGAGATCGCCGGTTGGCTTGGTTGGCGCGGAGTCGATACAAGCATTTCCCTTGGGAAAGGAATTGATCGCCGGCCGCGATCATTTTGGTGGCATCGATGAATGGAAGGGTAGCGAAAGGGTTAAAAACGTCAAATTTAAAATTAATTCGTTTACACTAACTTAAAACTGTATCAGCGTCTGCCAACTCTAACCTTTTACCGTTTCTGCTAACTCCTGAACATAACCAAACCAACAGACAATATTACAGTAGGGCTACACTGATGAAATCCTGTCGATTGCATTAAACCATATTATTAAGTCAACTATTTGGTGCTGTTTTAGTTGTCGGTGTTACCACAACACAGATTGGATGATTTGTGAAAACGTATTCTGCAATTACAGGAATCAATTGAACACGCCTTCGGGGCATTATTTCTCGCAATTACCGCGGTCAGAGTTGTGTGAGTCACTGCGGTGAAGGGTGTAACGCTCACGGACCAGGCCCGGGATTGGGGCTAGGCGAGCTGCAGGTTTTGTTTACAAATGCAGTATTTGTACCTCCCCTCCCCCCCGCCCAGGCCGACTCCACACCCCCGCTCCATCGCCGAGTTAAGATTGATCTGAGGGCGGCGGGGATCCGCTGAAATGGGGCTACCATCGACAATATGGCGGATACACCCTAAACCCGACACCACTTCCTGTAAGCTCTGTCGACCCTGTCACTTCCGACTCCTGTTGGTGTGCAGGCTTTCAATTCCCTTCGAAAACAACCGTTACGAGAAATTTCCAACAATTATATCGCATTATAGTATGAGCCACATCATTGCAAGCTGGGTTGTGTCAACGAACTGTGTTTTAAAGGCGGGTTTACACTTTGTACCAAAACATGCTATACAAGATTTGCTATATACCGGGTGTCTTTAAAAGTTCCACCCCCTCCCCTGTTAAATGTCTTATGAACAGAGATGGAGCGATTTACTTTGGGGGATGTTTGGTGTATGACAAGTTTTTACTCTCCCCTATCCCCCCCACAATGGGGTATTTTGGGAGTAACTCAAAAATTTTAAATAAGAAGCCCCAACAAGTGATACTTTATTTTAAAGGTATTATAAAAAGAAGAAGAATGGCACAAATCAAAGGTCTCTAATGACACTCAATCAAATATGGTGACCAATTTAAGTTTTAATTGTTTTATAAAACCCCCACAATTTACGTCACATTTAAAGTTATTGTAGGGCAGATAAAACATTCACTCACTAGTTATTTTGAGAACTTACGACATGAAATCATACAAGTTATTACAAGAATCAACAACCATGATTAACATAGCATTTATTAGGTTTTGCCTTGTCTGACAGAAGCCCATTAGGAAGTCCTGGGAATACCAATAGCCGGTTTTGCAGTGTTATCTCTTATTGGTTACCAGTTGGTATGTGGGACACATTCAGTCCACTTTGACACATAAACGTTTCTTACATACTCACTGGTACCGGAAATTGTAATCTAAATTAATAATGCTGTTCCTGTCCCACACACAGTCTCAAACTTCCGTTTCAAAACCATATACAAAAAGATAAACAGAGATAATATACGAGTACAAACCATGCACGTTGTTCGCGATCGCCTGGCTTCCGCGAAACTCGCGGTATATGAAAATGCTGCGTATAGCATTTCTACATCCTGCACGGGTTTCTTTGATCTTTACCTGTGGCAATACATTTCTTAACTTGCACGAGGATTTCGTAAAATAAAATTATGTTTGTAAAATTTGTGACAAATATACAAACTAACTAAAAGGCTATGCAAAAGATAAATTGAAGATATTTAAGCAACACAACAAGCGCTGCCCCATCGTTTATTTAATACAATAAAGATAAATAACAGTTAATATATTCTCTGTGACATTGGTACCGTACTAGTTTGCAATTATAGCAATACAAAATAGTAATTTTTAATGATTTATTAACATCGAGTCGTAAAATAGAGGTCGCATTAAATAAGTGTTCTTTGCTAATAACTCATAATGGGCCGTTAACTTTGGGTGGCTAGTTAGAGAAGTGTTGCGAAAACTGTTACTTCCAGAACAATAAAAAGTTTCAACTTTTACGGGAAAAGGGGGGAGGAAATGTACAGATTACAAAAAAAGTACAGAGTAATCTTGGAATAGCCGGTATTAATTTATTGGTTGACTCCTGGACGCGGTAGAGTCTCCTGTGGTTAGTGTGACGACTGCGAGCCAGGTGATCCTATCGATTACGATTGCGACACAAGAAGTCGGCACTCGGCTAGACCAGGCGATCACGGCCCTACACGGCAGTGCAGTGCTGCCAATAGGTTACCACGACAACACATAATTACCTCACACGATCGTTAAATCCAACGCGCATCCCTCGGAGACCGCCGTCAAATCGATGGATCGGAACACAGAAGCAGGTCGGAGTATTTATCCATCGCTGTTCCACCATGTTGCTACAGTCGTGGACTGAACGAATAGCTGCTCAAAACGGTTCAACATAGCTACTAAAGAAAACAAGTCGAATGGAGCAGAAAATAGAAAAATTCTTATGCGAGCAACAGTGAGAGGTATAGTAGATACAAATATGAAGCTGAAAGTTGAAGAGCAAGAGATATGAAAAGAAAGGGGCGCCTTTTCCCTAGCTGATTTTCGATTGACCATCGAAGGAATTTCCAAGAAAGGCCTTTCGAAAAAAATAACCCCTCTGGAGTTCAAAGATCCATGTTGCTACAGTCGTGGACTGAACGAATAGCTGCTCAAAACGGTTCAACATAGCTACTAAAAAAAAACAAGTCGAATGGAGCACAAAATAGAAAAATTCTTATGCGAGCAACAGTGAGAGGTATAGTAGATACAAATATGAAGCTGAAAGTTGAAGAGCAAGAGATATGAAAAGAAAGGGCGCCTTTTCCCTAGCTGATTTTCGATTGACCATCGAAGGAATTTCCAAGAAAGGCCTTTCGAAAAAAATAACCCCTCTGGAGTTCAAAGATCCATGTTGCTACAGTCGTGGACTGAACGAATAGCTGCTCAAAACGGTTCAACATAGCTACTAAAAAAAACAAGTCGAATGGAGCAGAAAATAGAAAAGTTCTTATGCGAGCAACGGTGAGAGGTATAGTAGATACAAATATGAAGCTGAAAGTTGAAGAGCAAGAGATATGAAAAGAAAGGGGCGCCTTTTCCCTGGCTGATTTTCGATTGACCATCGAAGGAATTTCCAAGAAAGGCCTTTCGAAAAAATCAACCCCTCTGGAGTTCAAAGATTTATAACTGGAAGAAACCCGCTCGTCGCTAGTTGCCTCATGTCCTTCATATTTTTAAAGATGTAATTTAAAAAACGTATATTTGTTCTAAACAGGAAAACAGGAATTTGTGCACTAAGATTTCAATGATCTTATTACAGTGCAATTTTAAAGATTTATAAAATCGAATCTTTTACACACATGGGCATTTAAAAACACACAGAAAAGTTATAAGAAAAAACATTTGACACGAATCTAATAGCAGTTATTCTGTTTGCGTAAACCGCAAAAAATTAAAATTAAATACACGAAATTCTGGTAAAAATGTTCGATTCTTATTTCAAATAACCTTTACCGATCTGTCTGCCACGCGAATTTGCAAAAACATTAAGCTGACAGTAAAAATAGGTCATAATTAGAGACAGCAAAAATACTCATTCCACTCCTAGATTAGCTAAGACTGCTGAATAGTTGTTCATGCGCGTAACTGATTTTAACACAGCATAGATAAAATACAACAAATCAATGAAACCGCACAGCGAATTACAACAGTCCTAACTCTAACATTTTTAACTTCTTAACTCCTGATACTAATGAACCAAATACGGACCACAAGCACGTTACCTCATATTACATTAATTAGGTGACGATTTATCATTGCGACCTCAGAACGTCGACCCACTGGCCTTTAAAATGTCAATAGAAACTACGGAGACAAATGCTAATGAAGTTTTGCGCAGGTAATTATGCCATTTCAAATACAATCACTTAGAAAATCGATTTCTCTCTCACTTAAGGACTTCGCCTCAATGACTTTTAAAGTGTACAGAGAGACTTGCACAGTCTTTCACGTCGCTGTATCACTATAGTCACTACAGATTTAACTGCGAAAGTACAGTAGAGTGGGTGATGCGTTTGGACCCACGGCTAGTAACTGTTGTAAAACGTTACAGATACTTAGTACATTTTCCACCAAAGTTTTCAAACCAATTCTTCAAGGCACAACTAGTTTGTAAGAAAACGAATCCTTCTTAATCAAACCATTAGAGACACGCCCCCAAAATCATGTCCACGATTACGCTATCGAAACAGGCCACATAGATCTTGAGTTTGAAGAAAACGATTGCGTTTGTTACCCTTTGGAGACATCCTTCCTCTCCGACGATATGTAATGCTGTCGAGTGACTAACGATGAATCGCTGCTGCAATAACGTCATTACGCATGACTTGAATAATGCGTACTATCATGTTTTTGACCATGGTTTCCGTCCGTTACAACAGTTTTGTTGTCTATGCGGAGTTTAGAGGAAAATTTCTCTAAAGCGACGGAATGTTTCAGTTTTGTAATGAGTCAACTTGTGATTGAAATTCTATGTGCTTATTGTAAATTATATTGCACGTTTTAAATCAAATGTTCCCACGGTGACAATAAAATGTTTAGCACAAACTTGACATTTTACGTTTAACCCTCCGAGCGTCAATCGGAGTTAGTTGGATCCACACCTGTTTTGTAGAGATTTACAGACTCCCTTTGTAAAATTTATAAAATTGTTAATCCAAATTTATATGCAAGGTGTTGCATACCATTTATTTGCAAAGAACTGTAGAATCAGACAGTGTTACTGTGAAACAAATTTTTTTATACGTTAGCTGATACGAAAAGGTTTTTGTTTCAAAGAGAAACAAAAAATGTTTTGGAAAAAAGTATCTAGACGGTTTTGAAATAGTATATATCAACAATTCAAACAGTCAAATTGTAACGAATTCTAGTCCTGAAAACAGATATGTATAATCTTGTAATGTTTATATTAGTATTTTCTCCCTTTAATGTGATAGGAACTGCTTCCACCTCAATTGAAAAAAAACAGACGTCAATTAGTAAGTGTTCCTCCTATGCCATTAGATATACATGGATAAACAGGAACAAAAACTCACGAACTTTTGAACGGTATAGTTTTTAAATGCAAAGCAGCGAAAAATGGAACTTTAGCGTGAATATTTATCGACGCAATTTGCGTCTAATGCATTTAGTAAACGTCCGAGTAGACGCGTATTGCGTCTATGGACGCTATCAGAGGGATAAGAAAATTTTTGTAAAGACACCACTTGTGCCATTCATCCATTTAAAAATTCTCGACCTGTTGCTTATTACTGTCACTGCACATTTTGTTAATGCACGTTAAAGGAATACTGGCCACACGGCAGGAAAATGGAAATCACTATAATAAACATGCGCATACAGAAAATGTTCGATATAGTGCGTATAATAGTGATATTAGCGCTATCGTAACCCACGGCTATGTACAGGGTTATCCAGTACTATCATTCTATCATTATTTTTCTGCAAGTTCAATCCAGAAGAGGGAGAGAGGGAGGGAGAGAGTGACGGGGGGGAGGGGTGAAATATTATCAAACGTTTTCCCGATTTTATTTTTCGGAGCATTGTTTTTTCGATCCTCTTGCGAAATATTGTTTGGGAATTTAAGTTTTCGCGAAATATTGTGGTACTTGCATGTTCTATCAGCAATTATCTCTGGCGCATGAGCAAACTGATAAAACAGGTTGAGTTTTTGTAAGCATCAGTTTACACATTGAGATCGTAGATTTTTTTGTCTAGTGGCAAGTTTTAGGAAGCTCACTCTACAGTATAGTAGTCCTCCCGACTCAGTCGGAAGAAGTAGGTAGATTTCAATAACAACTGATATATTATTAATTTATTTCTCATGGAATTGACATGTATTCATATCTAGAATACCGATCGAGACAAATATATATAGTAAGTACTTTTTGTGATTCAATGCTTATTGAAATTAAATTAGCCTATGGCCACTTATACAAATTTAATTAAAATAAAGGTCATTTGACAGGTATTTGGTCTTCCGATCATATGTTAGTTCGGTTATTTAAACACATGTGAAAGAAACGGCCAAATACAAAATAATTGAATCGTAAAAAGTAAGGGCTCTGTGGTGTAATGGTAGCACATTCACCCGGCAAGTGAGAGATCCGGGTTCGAGTCCCGGCGAAGCAAGTACTTTTTGTGATTCAATGCTTATTGAAATTATATATATATATACAGGGTGAGTCAGAAATATGGTAAAATATTTCAAGACATGATTGTAGAGCTAAAAATAAGAAAAAATGTTATATAAAGGTAAGTCCGGAAACGCTCCATTACTGAGTAATGGCTGGCGAAAGATTTTGCTTTGTTTTCAGTTCACCTGGTGAAATTAAGTGATTCTGAAAAGTTTTGTTCTTACTTTTTAACTCAAATAAGATGGATATATAAAGAAAATCACCTGAAAATTCAAATAAAACCACTCTAGAGGTTGTAGTGTGAACAGTTTTTGAGAAAAAGTATGAAATTTGCCAAAAATCTAATAACAAAAATACCATCTTAAATGTATGAAGTTGAATAACATTGTCAAATGTCTAATAAACAAATTGTTTTTCCTAATACAGATTGTAGAGAATTTAATTCTGAAAACAACCATAATAAACAAAGTTAACTAAATGTGTAAAAAAGTTATGAAATTGACTCCTTACGTATTACACTACACAGCCATGTTTTGCTGTTTTATAATAAGGAATGAATATCAGATTGGTAACAGCTGGTAATAATTAATTATTTAAACAACAACTGTTTAAACATTTTTAAATAATAAATAATCAGCTTGGCATTTATTATTAGATGACATAATTATTTCACCTCATTGTTGAACGAAACAGCAAACTGTAAAGATACTATGTGCTTGTGTTAAGTATTTTAATCAGTTATTTCCATCCATTTTATTAGTGATTTTGCGTTGTGTGTTTAATTTATTACAAATGGAAGGTAATATTCATCTCTATTCAAACTCTGATTTAGAAGACATGCATTTTAATGTATGGTTTGGGACGCTGCAATAGTACTTTAGCAAGACGTCTGTCTAGCAAGAGAACTTTCCTAACCGCAGGTGTCAAAGCGCAAGATTTTTGCCACTGTTCATCAACGCCTATCTGAAACAGGTTCTTAGAAGTCTTCGGAGCATAGTGATGCAGGCATTGCCCGATCATGTAGGACTGTTGAATTAGAAGAGTTGGTTCTTAATAAAATTTCTCATTATACTGAAAAGAGCACTAGAGAATTGTCACTACAGTTCAATGTCAGGCAATCTAGTATTCGGAGAATACTACACGAGTACCAGTTACACCCATACCACTTCCAGCATGTCCAAGCAACTCCATTTTTCCAGCAACTCTTTTGCCACAAGACTACGCTCCCCCATATTGTTTTTGTCGATGGCTTCTGTTAAAATGTGCTGATCCGAACTTTTTTAATACAATTTTGTTTACCAATGAGGCGCAATTTACAAGAACAGCTATCATTAACTTCCATAACAACCACATTTGGGCAGACAGAAATCCTCATGCTATCAAACCTAATCGCCCACAACATCAGTTTTCAGTAAATGTTTGGATTGGAATCTTAGCAGATCATTTTGTCGTATTCGTGCTTCCTCCCAGGCATAATGGCGTGGTGTACTTGAACTTTTTAAGAGACGAGCTACCTAACCTGCTTGATGATGTACCTCTGAATTTGTGCCAAAACATGTGGTTTATGCATGACAGGGTACCTGCGCACTACTCTCTACTGGCTGTTCGTGGACACCAAAATGAGAGTTTCACAAATCAATCGATAGGCCGAGGTGGACCAGTTTCATGGCTAGCCTTTAGACTTTTTTACCTTTGGAGACATTTAAAAACATTAGTTTACTCTTCCCCAATAGATACTATTGAAGAACTCCGATTTAAACGTTTCTAATGGAATAGAAACCATTAAGGAGACACCTGGAGTTTTTGAACGGGTCCGAAATTTGATGAGAAGACGCCTAAATGCGTGCATTTTAAACAATGGAGGTCATTTAGAACATCCTTTTTAATCTTCCGGTGAGACTAAAAGCGATTGTAGATGTTTATTGTATTTAAAAATAAAATTTTGAACTAAAAATGTTTATTTTTTCACCAGCTGTTACCAATCAGATACTCATTCCTTATTATAAAACAGCAAAAGTTTGCTGTGTAGTGTGACACGTGAGGAGTCAATATCATAACTTTTTTACACATTTAGTTAACTTTGTCTATTATGGTTGTTTTCAGAATTAAATTCTCTACAATCAGTATTAGGAAAAATTAATTTGTTTATTGGTCATTTAACAATGTTATTCGACATCAAACATTTAAGACGGTATTTTTTTTATTAGATTTTTTGCAAATTTCATACTTTTTCTCAAAAAACTGTTCACACTACAACCCCTAGAGTGGTTTTATTTGATTTTTCAGGCGATTTTCTTTATATATCCATCTTATTTGAGTTAAAAAGTAAGAACAAAACCTTTCAGAATCACTTAACTTCACCAGGTGAACTGAAAACAAAGCAAAATCTTTCGCCAGCCATTACTCAGTAATGACGGGTTTCCGGACCTACCTTTATATAACATTTTTTTCTTATTTTTAGCTCTAAAATCACGTCTTAAAATATTTTACCATATTTCTGACTCACCCTGTATATATATATATAATTCTAAAGGACACGTTTCTAAAGGATTTTTTTTAAAGTATTACGAACATTGTTTATTTTTCCTCATATGTCCATAAATAACGGAGTTGAGTTTACAGTTTGAACGGCTGACGTATTGGAGTGAAATAGTGCACCAACCTGGGCAACGAAATTAGTTGAGACACATGAAATATCACTTTGTATTAAGTTAGATCTTGTTTCAACACTCCTTTCGCCAGTTCTTAGTGATCGGCATATTCCGTTCCCAGAGCACTATTCCACAAACGTGACGGTCAGATAGTTTCCTGCACACAATCTACACTTGTAATGTAGCAAAATTAAATCTCTCATTATACAGTCACTGCTGGCCGATTGATACGGCAAATGAGTCACTGTGGAATGGTTCTCTTCTAATGAAACCGCTTGAATCACCACCACCACCACCGCCATCTACACGAGGATTGCAAATAAACTCACATTGACCAGTGCTATTTTTATTTGTCTTGTTTATTGTATCCAAGACTGGCGTGAGCGCTGCCGAGAGACCAAACGGGTTTTCACATTCATCACTAAAAGCAAAACGTAAATCCTCCCCTATTAAACACGTTCTGATATTTATCAAATATCAATATCTTTCAACATCATCTACTAAAGAGGTAACACGATTGTTACAACACATGCAACCTATGGTTGTTAAATGCTACAAAGCTATAAAAACAATCCTTTAGAAAGATCATCGAAATTTTAGCTTTTAGTAACACTTAATGGGTACTAATGACTGAAACAAATACAATGCGTTTTCTATTGATATTCCTTGTTTCTGTATTACTTCTTTGTAGTCTTAATTTATTTCCCTTTTCCTTTATCTTTTCTTATCAATTTTCATAATCTCCTCCATTTTTTCCTTGTCAGACTGAACTGAACATTCAGCCAAACATCTTTTCCATTCAGAGAAAGTTATTCATTTTCAGAAAATCACTTTTCTTGCAGATCCATTCTTTCTTGATAGTTTATTACCCAACAGGACAACAAAATTTGCAGACCTGTTATTAATTCTCGATTTCAGATTCTAAATCCATTACTACTACATTTCTTAGCTTGTGAATGTTGTACCCAGTTCGTAACTGACACAAATATTTGCCCACTAATGTTAAAATAAAATTTAAACCCCCTTTCACACCAATAACAGTGTGTGTACAAGCTTACAGTACAAAATCGAAATATGAACTATTTGACAGTGTAGAGATATGTAAACTGGCATTAACATGGTGACATGTGACTTGCTGGTCATGAACAGGTCTATTAATAAACCCACAATGATAACATACTGAAGAATAGAGGCCACATTTGGGTAACTGGAAACTGCTTTTATCAGAGTTGGAGGTGAGACACGTTTCTCTCTTTTGATGTTAAAGAATGCACATTTAAATATAACTCTAATTCTAATATTTTCATATAAATATATTGTTTATGTGTGTCAACTGTAGTATTGAGGCCTTAGAATGACTGTTGCATTACAACAGGATTTAAAAAAATACAACTCAATGAATATTTATTTCCTATATAATGTATTTTCTGTATTCAATGTAAAAAAAACTTAAATGCCAAAAAATTAATCATCATTTGTTGTGAAAACTACAGAAAAAGCTTCTTTCATGTGAAATAAATCAATACCATACATAAATGACTTCAAAATTATTACAAAAAATTGTATTTTTTTAAATTTGGTAAATGGAAGTAGTCTAATTTATTTTGTTAACAGAGGCTGATTCTGTACAGACTATATGTGTAACTATATTTTCTTAAAGTTTAGGATATAAATTAATATTTTAAACATTTTTAATCTTGATGATTTTTTTACTTACTTGTTTAGTAGCTAAAGCCTACTAGTTTTTAAAAATTTAAATTTTTTATATGTTTAAATACCATCGCGTAAGTAACGTCAAACATAATAAAAAGCTAATAGCATTATTGTTAAGTGAACAAAGTATCCTGTCCAAAACAGTAATAAAACCTTAGTGTGATTAAGAAATCCCAGACATACATATAAAAATGGAATACTAAGAATATAACCTTACTTGAATAATGAAGTATTTTAATGAAAATGGGTGTTGGCAGAATAATGAGTAAAATGAGTTTTTGAATGGGTGCCATATGAAATGCTGAGATCACTAGATCAGTAATGGAAAATGAAAGGTTGTTAGACATTTTGGCCACATAATGACATCTAAACCACCTATTGACTGGTTGGCATTCTGAGACCAACCAAGGAATCTGGTACAGCCAATCCTCATCCTTAATTATTCACAGGAGTCTAACCGGTTAAGCTTCTTTCATCACTGTTTCACGTTGCTATAATCTACTGATTCTTAATGAGTTAATTTGAAGTTAAACAAAACTTTGATTTTGGTACTGTGAATTACTACACGACCTAAAATGAAAATTATGAATAATTTATTGGACCAAACTATATTTAGTCTTGTAAGTACCCTACACATGTTCTTCAAACTAAAATACACACAAATAATGTACATACCATGTAATAATTTGAATTTATTGTACAATTTAAAACTGTTTCTTAGTAATTTAAAAGGGGTTAACAATTTATAAAATTGCATTCTTATATTTAGATGAGTCTTATTAAATTTTGTCTGAGACAAGTTCCTAAAAAAATTTACTTAAAAATGAAAGACACATTCATTGTGCATAAATTGTATCCAACATGTTGAAACAAGTGAAAAAACCCATTCACCAATCGTTTTAGTTTAAAAAACAAAAATTCATAATTTATGGTTATTTTTTTATTCAATTATAGTTAGGTTCAAATTACTCCAGTGAAATATTGTTCGACTCAATCTTTTAAGATATATTCACTTCAATAAAATCACAAGTATCATTAAAAAAAATTAAAAAAAAGAAAACTTAAGAAATGGGACAAATAGGTTGCAGGCTTTCTGATCTCTTTTGATTTATCGTTATTTTTATTATCGTCATTGGCCAAAGCATTGAAGAATCGTTTTGTTTCAATAGAATCTTTAATACAATACAATGCTTCCACAAGTTCAAAATAATTGCTCAACATTTATTAACCTCCTTGCTCAACACTGCTGATCAAAACTGGAATAGTTTTAACCCATCAGCCACTCAATATCGCTGCACATAATCTCCTTGTACAAATACCATTAAATACACAAAAATGTAAAATTTGACTAAACTCTACCAAAACTTCAATTTTATTGCAATTCCTTATTGACGAAGCTATTTTTTTAGCCAATGAAATGGGAAAATAGTTTTTTTTTTAATTTTTAGAACAATAAAGAAATTTATTTATTTCATAAAGTTTGTGAGGAAGTAACTTTTTTAGTATAAAAACATGATTAATTCATTTTATCTCATGTACTTTTATAGAGGATTGAATTATTTATATAGAAAATTTCAAATCATTAATTTATCTCTATTATTCTTTTATTATACTTAAATTGTTGGAAAACTTACATTTGTTTTCTCTTACACCAATCTAAGTAAACATGCAATTCTCACAAGTGTTTCGTAAAACTCTCACAACAATTTCAATTAGATTGTGATTTAATTGACTGAGCCACTGTTTTTTAAGCTTATGAAATAAGATACAATATAATGTAATTTGTAAGCATCTGAAGGATATCTAAGATTTTTTCAAATTCTGAAAAATCAATAAATACTGTAGTATAAAAAACTTGTCCCGTTTTCTCTGTTGCTTTGTCATTTGAGCCCTTAATAATATAAAAAAATATTTAATACTGCATGTAGCCATCTCGTGATGGGTGTTTTGGAACCGCATCCATCATTACGGGACAGTACCCCGATAAGTGGTTAACGTGTTTAAACAATCCAAATCTTCTTGTCAGTATAAAATAGCAAATTATAAAAAACGCAAAAAATTGAAATTCTTCGAAAATGTTAAGAACTACCCCCAGGCGGATAATAACCGAGCCAGTATTGAGATGGACAGCTGGCAAAGACCACACCGTACCCAGCAGTGTACCACACAGTATGGGCTCAGTGACGCTGTCATTATTGATTCAGCTGCCACAGTCGTTCCCGCACTCACACTCGCACTCTGCTATCGCAAACACCCTTATCAATATTTTATTCAGTTTGTGTACCACTCACTCCACCAGTTCACTGCCTCTGTTAACCTACCAGATCTACAACTAACACACTGGCAGTGGAAAATTACCGATGACAAACTATTTATTAGTATACTCAATATTGTCGGAAGCCTTGCAACTTTACAGTGGCCGAATCGACTTTTAGAGATTAATCAGTGTTTTCAAGTTTTGTATTCTCCACTTTTTGTTTATTTGAGTTATCCAAAATAGTTACTTAATTGCTTGCGTTAAAAATAGTTGAGAAGAAAAACTTTTAGATAACTTTTAATAGGTAACTTATTTGCTATACAAAAACTAAGCAACTGTGTTTCATATATCGATCATAATTTATATTAATCCTACAGCACCAATGTACATGTTATAGTTTTTTACTATTCATTAACATGTGGAAGACTATTGTGAAACCGTAGGATACCACTTTCATGTATAATGATAAAAATATTTGAAATATCTAAAAAACATCAAATACAACATTGAAAATGTTTAGAATGAAACTTAACGAAGGATTTCTCAAACGGTGATATTTTTTTTTAGAAAACAAAATGAGTAAACCCCTTAAATGCTGATATCGATGTCATTGAGCCACTCGGTAGTTTTAAAATTATGCTACACGATGTTAGGTTGACGCTTGACATAAACAAAAAAAAAAAAAAAAAAAAACATCAATAATTAATGATATTTCTTAATGTATTTTATAGAGTAATAAACTAAAGAAACTGCTCTATTAATCTATCTACATGACGTCTCTTTTCTAAAATACCATCACTAGACTACAGATGATTTTAGTTCTGCATATCATCAACTGGAATTGTTGTTTTTATTGTTGTTTGTTATTGCTGTTGTTGTTTTTGTGTGTATGTGTGTGTTGTTTTTTAACTCTTTATAGGGTTATTTTGTAGTTTTTGATAACTAAAGATTTGTAACTATTTATTTATTTTTTTTTACCATAAGAAAAGTAAAAAATATGTAAAATGCCACAAAGAACTCTTTTTGGTTGCTATAAAACTTATCTCTTGAAGTAACTGACAGATTTTTAGTGCTATTTAGCGGCCACAGAAAACACAATTTTTGTCCCTGTGATTTGCCACAGAATACACAATTTTTGTCCCTGTGATTTTTTTATAAAGACTAAATGTGCAAGTTGTATATATTTTTTCATTTATAGTAAATTTGTCTTTACTCTTGTATGTTTTGGATTTTAATAAGAGTGTGTTTATTATATTTTTTTAATAACTCAAGTAATAACTTTTCAACATGAAATGGTAAAATCAATTTTAATTATTATTTTTTTATTCTGTAGGTTTGGCTGAAAAAAATATAATATCTTGCACCTTGTTACTTTTATGTACTTATTATTTACTTTTAACATTATGCTTGTGAAACTACTAAAAACATGTAGCACTAGGGGTGAATATAGTCAGCACTTACAGGGTTCAATAATAAAGTATTAGGCCTATTATAAGACTTGACTTTTTCAAGTTTTACAAGTACTGTAAACCTATTTAATTTGATCTCACATTTCCCCCTATGATCTTTATAATTTAAGTCTCATTCTGTCACTATTCTGATATTTACTTTGGCAGCCACATAAGCAAATTATTAAAAAATATATATTCCTGCTCAGACTAAGTTTGCCGGTAGTCAGGTACTACACCAAACCAGGAGAAACTACTATCTGAAAAAGAAACACTTGCTAAAATGCTAAAAACAATGAAATTGAACATGCAACAAAAATTTTGCTACCTTGTTTACAAGGTTTACATGCGGAGTGACATATGTCACTAACTTCAGAAGAATTAGGGTACGGCGCAAAGCGAATAAAGCGAAACACTTACCACCTCCGGAAATCCAGCGGCTCTCTGTCATCCCGTCAGATCCTCACCACGCCCCATCGGCAACCTGCAACACAACCGGAGATTATTGAACCGGAGACTTAGGTGTCTGCCTTCTCCTGGCAAACACTCATCCACATACAGACACCAATGGTACAAATCCCTGTAGTCGGTGCTTCACTAAAACTATTTCATGGCTGTTTTTAACTATTGTGATGCTGAAGAAAACATTAGTCTTCGCCACTTCACAGAATACGTCTCATTTTTTCACTATATCATAATTTGTCTCTAAGCACCTTGATTGAAAAGTCAGACATTAAAAAAGTAACACATATCACTGAAACTATGTTATTTACGTTAGGTGTTTACGCAGTGGTTGATGTCCACCGACAGTTGGAACCTGCCTCCATACCTTAAACTTCTCTAATTATGGTTAGTTGAGTTTATAATATTTTTGCTTGCTATCTGAGCCAATAATGATCAAACCCCCTAGAATTTTAATCGATTATGTGATGTGTACCACCATTTCGAGGGGTGATTTCATTTGTTATCATCATTGTGGAGCAGTACATTCGGACAACTGCCGGACCAGAAATTTTACACTGAGTGAACATCCAGAGCTGCCAAGCACTATTGGACCGCCACTAGGTAAGCACACATTATAATGTAGTTTTATTTAATAAAAAATAGATTATTTACTAATAAAATAATAATTGTAGTTTTATCATAGAAACATATGTAATTTGAACATAACTGGTAGTTTCTCTAATTTTATTTTTTTCACCCTTTAATTTTTATTTCAAAAGAATTATTTACTTAGTGGTATTATTGCTACTGTAAATAGGATAAAGTTGCATTTTAATATTTTCTACAAATCACTGAAGAAAGCAAAAATTTGGAAATATGTAAACTGTATGTATTACATCAATAAATTAACTTGTGATTTTAGAAAATTAGCATAGCCAGTTAATTATTTAGCGGAATTTGAATCAACCAACAAACAAAAACAATAATTCTTTTCCACACAACTATCCGAAATTCATAAACAATTTTAAACTGGTGTTCACAAAATTAACTCAATTATGAGAACACTTCCAAGTTTGTTTTTACTTGTTTCAATAATCACTTTCTTTTTCTTTCATATTTATCATTAATATTTATGCAGTTTATATTTATCTGAAGAAGTGTACCGGATACAAACAAAAATGGCTTTATTTAAAAAGACAACTAACCTGTTTTTATGTATAAATAAATACACACAAGTTTACGTTATTTTACATTAGTAGTCTGACCTTGGCTGCTTTTACTGAGGTCATACAATAACAACTCAAGATGTCCAACTTTCTGGTTCTGGGTAGGGGACAAGGGCACCAACCTAACAGCCAGAATGTACTCCGGAGGTGACGGGAGAGAGTATACAGTGCCGCTCTAAAATAGGCAGTACAGCACAGATTTATGTCCGTTTTACTACATTGTTATGGTCAAGTCAAGTATAGAAAAGTGAACACCTTGGCCCACTGTGCCATTGGTGCCAACACACAGTGTCTTCTAGACATTTACAAGAGTCCACCAGAACCAGACCTGAAACTTCAAATTATGGATCATTTCTTATAATCGTTTATACTAACTGTCATCATAACTATTTAAAATAGCTAACCTTAAACATTACTTTTTTTAATTTACATCAAAACAGACTTCCACTTAACTAAACACTGTTGACTAAAAATATAGTTTTACAAAATAAACGACACAGTGCAAAGTGCTCTGAAATAGACTTTGATCATTCGTATACAACTTAGAAACCTGGTTTTGATGTTATTTCGTAGCAAAATGACTCAACTGGTACTTAACTGTTTGGTATATTTCAGAAAACATTCACACATTACAAATTAATTAATAAATATTATAAAGGAACTGGAGTTTATTTTTGCAAGAACTTTTAGGTAAAATTATATATTGATAACTGTAGATGAAAATTAAATTAGAAACACAATAGTGATGAATCAACTTATCAAATAACATTGATGAACACACTGCTCGATTTAGGAGAGTTCAAATTATATTCCAAAATAATACTCAGATAAAAAACCTTGGACCTTGTTTGTATGACCTAAAAATTAATTATTGTTCTACGTTGACCTAGAAAAATGTGTGCTTATGCTCTGTATAGAAGAGGCGATTATTGTTGCTGATGGTGGAACTGATTCCTTTGTTACTTCGGTGCTGAGTGACAATATATAAACGCTGATCTCACTTCTTAATTCACCATCAGATCCTATATAATCTAGTAAAATTTTGAAGTGGAGGTAGTCAGAAGAAGGATGCAAATGTGTGGATTTAAATTCCACTTGTGACTATTACATATTTTTATGTATGTATATCAAAACAGAAATAAAACATATGTCAAAGTACGTGGACTTCCAGAAGTCCACAAATTAATGAGGTCAAATGAAGGTGAAAGGACAATTACATTAGTCTACCTCTATACATAATTATCTAATCAATATAAAAGAAAAAAAAACATTTAACACCACTGAAAATATCATTAATACTTAGCAGTGACCGTATTGGCTATAATGTACTGCAATTTGTTAAATTGATAATACAATAATAATGTTTCATGGACTCTTCAAGGAAGAATCAGAGGGGTCTTGTTGCAGAACATTCACTCTCTATAAAACAGATTAACAACTCTGTCTAAATCTTAAATGGAAATCATTTAAACATTTTAAAAAGGTATGCAGAAAATAGAATTCATCGGTTTCATTCTAAACTTAACTCAAAGCCTAATTGCCTATCCAGAAGTCCAACTGATTCTAGTTTGTCAATATAAAACTAAGTCTTAAAACTAAATTGACTACATAAAACATTTAGTGCCAACGTAATAACGAAAATGTACTTCAGAATATTAAATACCATTTTGACATGAAGTACCTGGTACAAGGAATTAGATGATGAATTACAGTAACGAAGTTTAGAGTGATGTTCTTTTTTTTACCTGTGATCAACACAGTTCCTATTCACATATGTAAAAACTAGTATAGACTTCACGTAAGAAAGATTTCTGCACAGAATCTGCTAAATAACAACTGTCTGGAAGTGCAGAGATTACGATTGTTTTCAGTTCTTATCTGTTATCAGCTTTATCAGACTAATTAAACAGCACACAGTCACTTCACTTCACATACTAACTTGAATTGTCCCCGTTACAGCTTAAACAAATCTTAGTTACACATTGTACATGTAAAGTTACAAAACATGATTATGTAATACTTTCTCCATAATCTACCACCTGTTTTTGACATTATGTTTTAAAACATTGATGATTTAAAGAACAATTTAGAAAGTAAGATGACAAAAGTATACAAGTTGTTACTTTAAATTTTTTTTTTAATTATTTAAACTATTTCTTAGATATTTTACATAATGGATATTTAATTGAAGTAATGGTTTTAACCCCAAATATTTTATGATTTGTACAATTGATTTGCCAAGTAAGAGCCCAAGGCTTCATAAGTCCAATTCGTTGAACTCCGGACAAAAACTAGCTGTATGCATGAAAATTCACTACAGCATGGCAGCATGTATACAACGTGAATATGCATAAATAATTGTTAAGTGGCCCTATTTTAAAAATTAAACTTTTAACAATAATTATAAATCAAAAAAATTTTATTTGAGTTTGATATTGCTGAGTGATATTACTTTTAAGATCCATAGCGTAACCAACACAAAATGTTTTTGAATCATCCAGTCAAGAATTATAGTTTAGATTGTAATTTAATAACAATTTTTTCATATAATTCTAAAACTGAATGATCAAAAACATTAAACTTGTACCTATCTTCCATAAACATTTGTTCTTAATCATATTGCAAGTGTCCGAGTTATGCATTTTCAAAGTTGCAGTTTAGTTACATATAAAACCGGTACTTTTTTTGTTGTTTTCAACATAAAAACTGAAAATTATTGTTTGAGAATTATGTACTTAATATACAAAAATGCAGAAATAAACAAGCTACATTTTACTGTAGCTCTCGTTATTGTGGTTCTATTAGTTAATTTGTTGTCTTTTAAACTTGGGTATCTATACCTTTTTTAAGAGAGTAGTTAATTTATAATTTTCCTTGATGAAAACAAAGAAAATAGTGTGGTCAATGATGTATCAATATAAACTTAAAAACTTTGGGAAGATCAGGCTAAAATTAACACAGAATAAAGAAAATGAAAACCTGTATTTGTATGTGCATTTTCAATAAGGATGACCATTTTTAGCCAAAGTGTAACTCCAAAGTTAACTTTTCTAGCTTGATTAGAACCATAAGTAGAAGAAAACACATGTTCATCTGTAAACATTAATTTTTTACTTCAATTAAAATTTAAAAACCACTTACATATAGATGTTAAATTTGTTAAGTCAGATATGTAATTATATTAGTTTTTAAATCACCATTGTGAATCTATATTTAAAATAAAAAGGCCCTACCTGTTATGACAGGAGAGTAAAGTGAGTGTGTATTGTGTATTGAGGCTACACAGTCAGCCACAGTACAGGATGTTGTTCTGTAACAGACTCACCAGCTTAACTGGCCATTGTACATATCACACTATGTCCTCTGTGATACACCAACCAGTACATGATCTCTGTACACTGAAATCACCAGTGTGTATCTATATTTTACAATGATAGGGTCCTACCGTTATGACAGGATAGAACAGTGAGTGTGTATTGAGGCTACACAGTCAGTCACAGTACAGGATGTTGTGTAACAGGCTCTCCAGCTTAACTGGCCATTGTACATGTCACACTATGTCCTCTGTGATACACCAACCAGTACATGATCTCTGTACACTGAAATAACCAGTGTATATCTATATTTTACAATGATAGGGTCCTACCGTTATGACAGGATAGAACAGTGAGTGTGTATTGAGGCTACACAGTCAGTCACAGTACAGGATGTTGTGTAACAGGCTCTCCAGCTTAACTGGCCATTGTACATGTCACACTATGTCCTCTGTGATACACCAACCAGTACATGATCTCTGTACACTGAAATAACCAGTGTATATCTATATTTTACAATGATAGGGTCCTACCGTTATGATAGGATAGAACAGTGAGTGTGTATTGAGGCTACACAGTCAGCCACAGTACAGGATGTTGTTCTGTAACAGGCTCTCCAGCTTAACTGGCCATTGTACAAGTCACACTATGTCGTCTGTGATACACCAACCAATACATGATCTCTGTACACTGAAAGCACCAGTGTGTATCTATATTTTACAATGATAGGGTCCTACTGTTACGACAGGATAGAACAGTGAGTGTGTATTGAGGCTACACAGTCAGTCACAGTACAGGATGTTGTGTAACAGGCTCTCCAGCTTAACTGGCCATTGTACAAGTCACACTATGTCCTCTGTGATACACCAACCAGTACATGATCTCTGTACACTGAAATCACCAGTGTGTATCTATATTTTACAATGATAGGGTCCTACCGTTACGACAGGATAGAACAGTGAGTGTGTATTGAGACTACACAGTCAGTCACAGTACAGGATGTTGTGTAACAGGCTCTCCAGCTTAACTGGCCATTGTACAAGTCACACTATGTCCTCTGTGATACACCAACCAGTACATGATCTCTGTACACTGAAATCACCAGTGTGTATCTATATTTTACAATGATAGGGTCCTACCGTTACGACAGGATAGAACAGTGAGTGTGTATTGAGGCTACACAGTCAGTCACAGTACAGGATGTTGTGTAACAGGCTCTCCAGCTTAACTGGCCATTGTACAAGTCACACTATGTCCTCTGTGATACACCAACCAGTACATGATCTCTGTACACTGAAATCACCAGTGTGTATCTATATTTTACAATGATAGAGCCCTACCGTTATGACAGGATAGAACAGTGAGTGTGTATTGAGGCTACACAGTCAGTCACAGTACAGGATGTTGTGTAAATGGCTCTCCAGCTTAACTGGCCATTGTACAAGTCACACTATGTCCTCTGTGATACACCAACCAGTACATGATCTCTGTACACTGAAATCACCAGTGTGTATCTATATTTTACAATGATAGGGTCCTACCGTTATGACAGGATAGAACAGTGAGTGTGTATTGAGACTACACAGTCAGTCACAGTACAGGATGTTGTGTAACAGGCTCTCCAGCTTAACTGGCCATTGTACATGTCACACTATGTCCTCTGTGATACACCAACCAATACATGATCTCTGTACAATGAAATCACCAGTGTGTATCATATTTTACAATGATAGGGCCCTACCGTTATGACAGGATAGAACAGTGAGTGTGTATTGAGGCTACACAGTCAGTCACAGTACAGGATGTTTGTGTAACAGGCTCTCCAGCTTAACTGGCCATTGTACAAGTCACACTATGTCCTCTGTGATACACCAACCAATACATGATCTCTGTACAATGAAATCACCAGTGTGTATCATATTTTACAATGATAGGGCCCTACCGTTATGACAGGATAGAACAGTGAGTGTGTATTGAGGCTACACAGTCAGTCACAGTACAGGATGTTGTGTAACAGGCTCTCCAGCTTAACTGGCCATTGTACATGTTACACTATGTCCTCTGTGATACACCAACCAGTACATGATCTCTGTACAATGAAATCACCAGTGTGTATCATATAATATGATAGGGGCCCTACCGGGGGAACAGTGAGTGTGTATTGAGACTACACAGTCAGTCACAGTACAGGATGTTGTGTAACAGGCTCTCCAGCTTAACTGGCCATTGTACCAAGTCACACTATGTCCTCTGTGATACACCAACCAATACATGATCTCTGTACAATGAAAATCACCAGTGTGTATCATATTTTACAATGATAGGGCCCTACCGTTATGACAGGATAGAACAGTGAGTGTGTATTGAGGCTACACAGTCAGTCACAGTACAGGATGTTGTGTAACAGGCTCTCCAGCTTAACTGGCCATTGTACAAGTCACACTATGTCCTCTGTGATACACCAACCAATACATGATCTCTGTACAATGAAATCACCAGTGTGTATCATATTTTTCAATGATAGGGCCCTACCGTTATGACAGGATAGAACAGTGAGTGTGTATTGAGGCTACACAGTCAGTCACAGTACAGGATGTTGTGTAACAGGCTCTCCAGCTTAACTGGCCATTGTACAAGTCACACTATGTCCTCTGTGATACACCAACCAATACATGATCTCTGTACAATGAAATCACCAGTGTGTATTCATATTTTACAATGATAGGGGCCCTACCGTTATGACAGGATAGAACAGTGAGTGTGTATTGAGGCTACACAGTCAGTCACAGTACAGGATGTTGTGTAACAGGCTCTCCAGCTTAACTGGCCATTGTACATGTTACACACTATGTCCTCTGTGATACACCAACCAGTACATGATCTCTGTACAATGAAATCACCAGTGTGTATCATATAATATGATAGGGCCCTACCGGGGAACAGTGAGTGTGTATTGAGACTACACAGTCAGTCACAGTACAGGATGTTGTGTAACAGGCTCTCCAGCTTAACTGGCCATTGTACAAGTTCACACTATGTCCTCTGTGATACACCAACCAGTACATGATCTCTGTACACTGAAATCACCAGTGTGTATCTATATTTTACAATGATAGGGTCCTACCGTTACGACAGGATAGAACAGTGAGTGTGTATTGAGACTACACAGTCAGTCACAGTACAGGATGTTGTGTAACAGGCTCTCCAGCTTAACTGGCCATTGTACAAGTCACACTATGTCCTCTGTGATACACCAAACCAGTACATGATCTCTGTACACTGAAATCACCAGTGTGTATCTATATTTTACAATGATAGGGTCCTACCGTTACGACAGGAATAGAACAGTGAGTGTGTATTGAGGCTACACAGTCAGTCACAGTACAGGATGTTGTGTAACAGGCTCTCCAGCTTAACTGGCCATTGTACAAGTCACACTATGTCCTCTGTGATACACCAACCAGTACATGATCTCTGTACACTGAAATCACCAGTGTGTATCTATATTTTACAATGATAGAGCCCTACCGTTATGACAGGATAGAACAGTGAGTGTGTATTGAGGCTACACAGTCAGTCACAGTAACAGGATGTTGTGTAAATGGCTCTCCAGCTTAACTGGCCATTGTACAAGTCACACTATGTCCTCTGTGATACACCAACCAGTACATGATCTCTGTTACACTGAAATCACCAGTGTGTATCTATATTTTACAATGATAGGGTCCTACCGTTATGACAGGATAGAACAGTGAGTGTGTATTGAGACTACACAGTCCAGTCACAGTACAGGATGTTGTGTAACAGGCTCTCCAGCTTAACTGGCCATTGTACATGTCACACTATGTCCTCTGTGATACACCAACCAATACATGATCTCTGTACAATGAAATCACCAGTGTGTATCATATTTTACAATGATAGGGCCCTACCGTTATGACAGGATAGAACAGTGAGTGTGTATTGAGGCTACACAGTCAGTCACAGTACAGGATGTTGTGTAACAGGCTCTCCAGCTTAACTGGCCATTGTACAAGTCACACTATGTCCTCTCTGTGATACACCAACCAATACATGATCTCTGTACAATGAAATCACCAGTGTGTATCATATTTTACAATGATAGGGCCCTACCGTTATGACAGGATAGAACAGTGAGTGTGTATTGAGGCTACACAGTCAGTCACAGTACAGGATGTTGTGTAACAGGCTCTCCAGCTTAACTGGCCATTGTACATGTTACACTATGTCCTCTGTGATACACCAACCAGTACATGATCTCTGTACAATGAAATCACCAGTGTGTATCATATAATATGATAGGGCCCTACCGGGGAACAGTGAGTGTGTATTGAGACTACACAGTCAGTCACAGTACAGGATGTTGTGTAACAGGCTCTCCAGCTTAACTGGCCATTGTACAAGTCACACTATGTCCTCTGTGATACACCAACCAATACATGATCTCTGTACAATGAAATCACCAGTGTGTATCATATTTTACAATGATAGGGCCCTACCGTTATGACAGGATAAGAACAGTGAGTGTGTATTGAGGCTACACAGTCAGTCACAGTACAGGATGTTGTGTAACAGGCTCTCCAGCTTAACTGGCCATTGTACAAGTCACACTATGTCCTCTGTGATACACCAACCAATACATGATCTCTGTACAATGAAATCACCAGTGTGTATCATATTTTACAATGATAGGGCCCTACCGTTATGACAGGATAGAACAGTGAGTGTGTGTATTGAGGCTACACAGTCAGTCACAGTACAGGATGTTGTGTAACAGGCTCTCCAGCTTAACTGGCCATTGTACAAGTCACACTATGTCCTCTGTGATACACCAACCAATACATGATCTCTGTACAATGAAATCACCAGTGTGTATCATATTTTACAATGATAGGGCCCTACCGTTATGACAGGATAGAACAGTGAGTGTGTATTGAGGCTACACAGTCAGTCACAGTACAGGATGTTGTGTAACAGGCTCTCCAGCTTAACTGGCCATTGTACATGTTACACTATGTCCTCTGTGATACACCAACCAGTACATGATCTCTGTACAATGAAATCACCAGTGTGTATCATATAATATGATAGGGCCCTACCGGGGAACAGTGAGTGTGTATTGAGACTACACAGTCAGTCACAGTACAGGATGTTGTGTAACAGGCTCTCCAGCTTAACTGGCCATTGTACAAGTCACACTATGTCCTCTGTGATAGGCCGGACAGTACACGATCTCTGTTGATTGTGATCACTGGAGAAATGGTTGTAACAGAGCAAACAAAATACAAAAATTCTACCTTACGCACTCACAGACCCAAATGTTGATATCTGATTTTGCTCTGTCACTGGTGATGTACAATAATAATAAATGTTTACCTAAATACAACAAATGAATGCATTTATTTCCTTATCAAAACTATATACACAAAATACTGTAGAAATTCAATGGGCAATGTGCTTTGATACAATCGTTTATAAACAACTATCACACATAAAATATCACTTCTGGCTCAGTTTGAAGAAAGATAGATTCCACATGTGGATCTCATATCTAAATGTCAAACTGAAGGTGCATTATTGATTCAGATGTTTAATTTGCTCTACACTGATGCGACAATAACTCTCAATGTTATCATTTTAATGTAATCGTAACATTTCAAAACATTTAGAAACTCCATAATGTCGTTTTATATTATTAAAATACCCAAGATAAAACTTTAGCCCGAATGCAAATGACCGCCATCTTGAAACGTTTAATTGATTCAGACTCACTAACAAACACAACCAAGCAAATGTGTAAAATATTGCCTCTGTAGCCTACCATGTTTAGTCTGAATCTGTTCACAATTACTGCAGTTTCGAGTTCACAATTATTCTCACAATTTTGTATACTAGGTATTTTTGTACACCCATTATCTGGAAATCTTATGAAAATATCAAAAAATCAGTATGAACATTATTGTAAATGATCTGAGAATTACAAAACACTTTCTTGTTTTCCTATAATGCATCATAACTAAAATATAACCATTCCCTTTCCAAATTTTGAATGGACGCCATCTTGAACTTTTTAATAGTTAAGACTGAATAACAAACTCATCCAAGCTGTGTAAGTACTGCCTTTGTTACTAAGTTTAGTCTCAATTTCAAAAATTACAAGTCATCAGTTTTAAAAGCTTGTGTTCTACATGCTCATTTGTACATACATATATATACACATATTAGAATAATAAATTGTAAACTAAAACCCTTTTAAAATTCTTTTATTTCAGACACGTGTTTCGGTATAAACCATCTTCAGTGTGAACATTAACCTCTAACTAAATAATAAACAAAACAAATAAATATACACCTGTCGACTATTTAAACAGATGTTCAATTTATATGGCACAGTTGTAATTTTGATTAGTATTCTGTGTTTAATATTTTTTCAAAGATAGGATTTGTTTTATTTTTTAAATTGCTATTTAATATGTTGTGAGGATCTTTGTTATAATTTAGATAAATATGTAGTTCTTCTTTCGTGTTTAATTTTTCTCCTTTCCTTTCAATGTCCAAAATTTCCATGTTCTTTTCAATACTTTTGTAGTTATGTCCAGTTTCTAATAAATGTTCAGCGAAATTTGATTTTATTGTAGACATGTTATTTGTTTTCAAAGCTTGTATATGTTCTTTAAACCTTTTATTAAAATTTCTGCCAGTTTGTCCAATATAATAGCTTTCACAGTCACTACAGTTAATTTTGTATACTCCACATTGTTTGTATAAATCTTGTTTGTCATCTTTTTGGTTTACTTTGTTTTCAATTAGTTTAAACGTATTATTTTTTGTTTGGTAACTGATGGAAAATTTTGAATTTTGAAAGGTTTTTCGAACAGCTTTGTTTATTTTAGTATTGAAAGGCACACATATATATTTCTGAATTTCATTATTATTAGCATTAGGCCGTATTGTGTTGGTTTTATTGATTTTTCTTGTTTTCTTCTGAATCATTTTGTCTACAATATAGGGTTGACATCCATTTTTGACAGCTAGATACCTTATGATTTTCATTTCTTTAGTTTTATTTTCATCACTCATTGGTATATTTAACATTCTGTTAATCATTGAGTGAAATGCTGCTAATTTGTGTTTCCATGGATGGTTAGAGGATGATGGTATTAGAAGATCTGTTTGGGTTGTTTTTCTATAAATTTCAAATGAGTGGTTTCCATTAAGATTAGAAATGCTTATATCAAGAAAGTTAATTTTGACTTTTTGGATTTCTTTTGAAAACTTAATTGTTGGGGATATAGAATTGAGGAATGTTAAAAACTGGTCTGCTTGCTTCTCATCTCCTTTGAAAAGACATAAGATATCATCAACATATCTAAACCAGTAAATTATTTGATCTTTAAATGGATTAGTACCATTCATTATTTTGTTGTTTTCTAAATGTTGCATGTATATATTTGCAAGAAGGTCTGAAAGAGGAGAACCCATTGCCAACCCATTTTTTTGTTTGTAAAAGTCCTTTTTGTATTGAAAATAATTTTGATTAACAGTAGATTTTGTCAATGATAAGATGTCATCAATTTCATTAATTTCAAGTTGACTGTATTTTATTAGATTATCTTTAAGAATTTGAATTGTTTCTTGTTTTGGAATGTTCGAGTACATGTTAACATCAAAGGAAATAAAGAATGAGTTTAATGGTGTTTGAATGTCTTTAATTTGATTTGCCAGATTACTTGAATTTAATATACTGTAATTGTCTTCAAAATGCATGTTGGTTTTTATTTTGTTATTTTAAAATTTTAAAAAGGCCGACAAAGGGAATACAGTAGTAATTATTGACAGCCAAACATATCAAGAAAAGATTGAAACATTCATTGACAGCAACAATCTTAAAAAATTAAAAAAGGACCCAACCCAAGAATACACAAAACTTATAAATTCCACAATAACTAAATGCAAAAGTTTAACAAAAGCAAAACAATACCAACTCAAAATGACAAATCCAAAAGCTCCTACACTAAAAGGTCAACCAAAGACTCATAAACCGGATATTCCAATTAGACCAGTAGTCAACTTTCGTAACGCTCCTACTTACAAGGTACAAGGTATGTAAATTTTTAAATAACAAAATAAAAACCAAAATGAAAACAAATACAATAAGAGCACACAAGATGTTAAGGATTGGAAATTCTGTTCAATTGTCCTGAATCCCATTGGCCAATCCCTTTGTTAATTCATTTTAAATTACAAATATTTAATTAACTAAATAGAAGAGAATGAATTCTAATACCCGAAACATAGTTTCCTTTTTTGTAACATGTAATGATGGGAAATATCTGAAATATTTATTTGTTTAGCAAATAAATCTTAATCTATCTGTATATTTTAAAAATTTTCAGCAAGAAAATCAATTTGTTCTACACTTTTTATTCCAAAAAGGAATTTGAGATTACAAGCACAATATATGACAGTAAAAAAAATATTGTTTGAAAGATTTCAAAAGCTATTCAACAAAAATCAGTGAATTAAAAATTTACCCTTTACATTCTTTATAATTTCATGTCATGAAAAATGTACAAGATTATTATTAATATGAAAAACAATATTTTTAATTAATTTAAAAAAGTAATTGTATTACATATATATTAAGTAATATTTCTTTTAATATCCAAGCCGTTCTCTATCCGAGTTAGATAATAATTTAAGTTTCCTTGGTTCCATTTTTTTAAATACATGCATATATCTAAAAAGCCACATACACCTTTAAGATCTTAATAACCTATTCTGTATATCTGGAGTCTATATTTATAGTCTAGTCTTATTTCCATGTTTTAACTCCATACAAATACTGTTTACATTGCAAATTTAGTTATTATTGAAGGAAACGATGGTATGATATCCAAGTCAACTAAAAATTAAATTTGTTTTATCCAGCTTAAAATTTAATAAACTAAGGAAGTATGTCTAAATACGAAATAATTTCCCACTTTATCTAAACCTATAATAAACAGTTTTGTATTTTGTTAAAAATTTTCTTAACACTGACTTCAGAGAAATAACAGTTACACAATTAAACATTAATGTGTAGCTACTTAGCAAACAAGCACTAGAAGGAGAAACGTAATACGTAAGTTATAATATCTAAACACATTTCACTTGTCGTGCCGACTGGAACAATCCAGTTGGCCGGCCGAAATCCTAAATGAAAGATGGCTTGCTTACCTTTGGTGATAGTAATATTACACAGTAAAACGTGTACCAAGTAGAATTGCTAAGGTCTGTTATCGGCACATTTAACTGTTATCTTCGCAACATTGATAAGCACAACATTTAACCTTCATGCAGACAAGTAAGGAAAGTGCAAATTTATTCATCTTCTATTCGTAAACAGTGTAGAAAGAAGACTTCCATACAGATTTTGTAACGCTCTGACTGCACCATATTGCACGCTGTTTCATGCGATGCCTGTATGACGCTTGTTTTAACAAGTAGCATTTGTTCTGAGTGAATAAAATTACACTTTAAAGTTTGGTCACTAATTATAACTAATATTTCTATTAATTACCCTTCACAACTACCAATGTTAAAAATCAATTTTTAAAAATTCAAAATATTTTTGGATTTAGATTTGACTAGGTATTGATTTTGTGAACGCTTCAAAACTGGTTTCTATTATTAAGTTAAAATGTTTACAAATGTTAATTGAAGTATAAACAAGAATTACATTTAAACTAAACAAATACAACAGTTATTTTAAGATTCAAAATAGAGAAATTGAAAGGATCTTAATTTGATATAACGCTTATTGATGAAATCTTTGATTTGGAAAGGTCTCGCAATAAATAAAAATTAATATTGGAAAAATGTGTGATCATTACTATTGGTATCAAACTACAAAAGTATTTATTTTACATAAAAAATGTATCATGGCAAATTAATCACAAAAAGGAAATATATTATTAGATTTTAATTACCGGTACCTGTAGCAAAATATTAAAAATTTTAAGCTAATTAATTATTAAAGGTACGGCTTTTCTTTGGAACCACTAAAAGAGCTTAATGTGAGTGCGTGTCAGAGCTCTCCATGCACTCCTAGCTCTCTTCAAGATCAAAAATAACCTAAAAATGACAGTTTCTAAACATAAAGTATTGGGTACTTTGGTATCATCCGGGCACTCTGTCCCTCTCTACTACATGTTAATTATGCGATATAAGTAGGTTTAAATAGATTATCATAAATATGTTACACAGATTTTTTTGGTTTCAACTAGTAGTACCAAAGTTAACCTTTACAAGCGCTCACATGACCTGAGTTAATTTGTGTAATATCACTGCCCTCTGTCAATAGACATACTGCCTCTACAAGTCAGGCATCTACGGCTGGAGGTCTTCAAGTCTAGGGTCAAGACTTGTTTGCTGAGGAGAGCATTCTACTCACTGGAAGAGTTTTTTAGTAGCGAGTTTGACACTATCTTGCCACCACAACTGTGCAAATAATGTAAATAGTTTGTAAATAGCTAACATTTTAACAAAATGCCTTGTACATGGCTAAATTTTTGACACCATTGACCCAGCTACCTGGTCAGGGATGCAGATAACAAGTATCAAGTATCATTTAAATCAACATTCAAATACAGTTATTAACGTATACAAATTGGGCAGAGTTAACAAGCTGATCTCCCTGAAGAAATTCCATAATGACTATATGCAATCTGAATGCTTATTTCCAAACTGGATGTTGCACAATTGCCCAATAGAGTATATCCCTACAACATATATGGAAATATTGATCCATAATAAGCGATCATTAAGATTTAAAAGCATAGTAAGTACTCAATTTGAAATTTCCAAATTAAATCCTTATCTACGTATGTTGCTTGGAATTTAGCAGAATCAATTTCGTCCTGAACAATTTCATACACAAATATTGTTGGGATTTCATCTGAATTCCAAAGCAGACAGAAGTTTGGCGTAATTTTCCTTTCAGTAGAATTGTGAGGAAAATACAAATAATTGTAAAGTAAGAGTTCAATAAGGAAAAGTTTGTACGATGCCTGACTGTGTACATGTACTCCAAGTAATGTACATTTGATTCATTAACAGGCTTTAAACATATCAACTAGGTTAATCATTTCTACATTAAATACATTAAACTGGTAATGTATTCTGGACTAAAAGAACCAAAACTATGATCAAAGGGCATTGACTAGTAACCATTGGGTGACCACCGAGCGATCCTGTCCTTACAAGCAGGCTACCTCCACGGGTACTGGTGGTGGTTCATTAGTCATTTTAAGCCACAATCAGATCAAGTCTCAGAGAGGGCTTCTTAATCTTAACTTCACCTAGTAGAATAAGACATCATTTGCCTATAATCAGAAATATAACTCACTCTACAATCAAGTTCTGTTGCCTATTAGGCCCAGCTTCATTGAAATTTTTTAATTGTTAATACGAAAGGACGAACTCACTAATTTACACAGTAATAATGGAAAATTATTTCTTGCATACATTTCATAAAGTTTCACAAAATTTACATCATTTTCCCAACACCATCAGAGAGATTTTAAAAACCTGCAATGTGAAGAAGTAAAAATTACATTTCATTCACCCCTTTATCTCTAAGTTATAAAAAATAGCAATTTAGATAGCCTTTTGACTTCAATTTGCATCATCAACGATACACAAACTAGTGTGTAATCAATTTCATGAACACCGCATACACATGTGGTCTGATAACATCTCTACTAGACTAAAGTTAAGCTTAAAACATCACAGCTACTAAACTAATACCACAATTTCTCATTCGAGTTCCAAATAAGTCCTCTAGATAGTCTGCTGACAAATTGAATATATTCCATTGCCTCGGTTTTCTGGCTGTCTATATGAGGTATTAAAAGCTTTCCTTACTCTCTTCATGTAATGTTTCAAGACAGAATATGAGTATTTGCAAAGAAGTGAGTTTTTTGCACATGAGTATAATTTAGTTTATCCAAAATATTTAAAGTTTCATGGCTAATATGATAGATAGGATTCCATCTCAACCTCGAAGCTGTCTTTCGCTATAGAGATGATAAAGGGAACCAGCAGTAAAACAGTATACTGTGCACTGTTGAATCCAATCTGCCATTCAGTTTTGAAACTTCAATATGCTTTGTGAACTGATCTGAAAAAAAAAAAACTATCAGGACAATACCCTTCCTTTACATACTGCTTCTTGCCAAGACTCTTATTCAAGTATAATTGGCACACCTAATTAACTTGTATTATCTCTACATAGGAAACCACTCCACGATCCGGAAAACAATTTCTCAATACTCTGCCAGAAGCACTGAAGAATACCTGCTTAAGAATAAACTAACTGCCTGTTCCTGGGCAATCATACTACAGCATGTAGAAGTTCCCAATCTGAAGAGAAAATGACTTTAATGACAACTACAGCTGTAGTAGTTGATGGACAAATATTAACAATTTATTTTTAATGCTTTAATTTACTGTTCAACATCAATTCAGATGTTTACGATCTGGTTTTATGTTTGTTCTATTAACTCAAAGTTCCAATAGGTAGCATTTCTTCGAGAGTAAATGGACCTTCACGGATAGTAAACATTATCACATTACGGTACAAATCTGGGAAAATATCCACACAGATAGAATATTTTTGGAAATAATCCGCACTGTATTTTAAAAATGAGTAAGAAGAAACTGTGGAAGATATTTGTCTAACATGTGTTAGCCACAGTTCATTTTGACACATTTGTTACATAAATGGTAATTTTCTCAAACATACCTGATCGATTTGTTTTAAACGTTTTGTGGAACTTCTTCCGAGTATACATTAGTCTTAGAGATGAAACCAAGCAAATCTTCATACCGCCCCTTCATCAAACAAAAAGCTTTGTATTGAGATACATTGGTTCTGGTGGTTTGATACAAACTGATAAGCTGTCTAAGGGGGTATTAATGTATATTTTTCCCTACAAATTTATAACAGCAGTTTTGCAGTTGCCAGAAATATTAAACCTGCAAATAAACTGAGAGTACTCTCTAAAAGCTGGGACAAATGACCGTTAAAAATAAAGCTGGAAGCAAGTGCATTAACTAATCGTTAAGGAATTTATGTGCAACATGGAGACTAGTGACACACATGGTGTGTTGCACATATGTTGATCTTGTCATGTCTAACTTCACCGCTATTTATCTCATTTTATATGTATAGTTTCAATATGGTTTCTGTCAGTAGACATAGTCTTTACCAATTGAAAAAGTTCCGACATTGTTGCATGACAGTTGAAGCGACTAAACCGAAATATGTTAAAGCAGCTAAAATAATACAGACTTAACTAACAGCTGATGGTGGTTGAATGTTCAATCAGTGCGTACGCATTAGTTAAATCAGTACATGTCGCTTGGTCAGTTTCTTCACTCAATTCAAAGTCTATACTTAAACTGTTCAAACAAAACTTGTTTGTAATTTCACAGCAGTACAAAAACAAGGACATTGGACGAGATAGTTCCAATCATGACATGTTTACAGCTAAGAAATCATGTTAAGATTTTGGAGAAAATTATTTTTAGTGGAACGAAAAATACTTGTCTTTCTCGGAGAAAGAGTCAAGAAGCAAGGTTTACGACCAATATATACACATCAATTAAATAAAGTATCATAGGTACATCAGAGAAGATGTCTTGGTCCTTCACTTTTCAATATTCTAAAACCAGTATATCTGACTTCTCTACACAAGGCTCACCTACACACTTTTCAATATTCTAAAACCAGTATATCTGACTTCTCTATACAAGGCTCACCTACACTATCAGTTGTACATATAAATTTTACGACCAAGCCTCAGTTTGGTAATATATTTCCAATAAACTCAAACTTAAGAGAATGAACCATTTTTCATCTACAGACAAAATCTCAATCAGACATGTGACTATAGAATCTCGATTGATGGTGAGATTTTGACAACATGTTCGAGACATATATGACAAGACCTGACATTTTACCAGACAGTGACTTATCAATGTGGGACCACAAAACTCATGCTGATTCAGCATTTAGAAAGTCCTGGCGAATAAAAAGAGGGTTCACATTGTGAATATCCGTACCACTTTAGCATTGACGCTAGAATCATGAATACCAACCACAGTTTGGCACTTAAACAAGGCATTTAACTCATTGGCATTGGTAGAACTGTATTAATTAAAATGTAGAGAGTTAACGGAAAAGATAACTTCAAAGCCATCAGATGATAAGGAAAACATGGAGATATAGCTCTAAATCCTTCCAGATTCTGAACTGCTTATGTCAATATCTCTACTGAGCCATACAAAGAACTTTTTGTATTGCATCAAAATAATGGCAATGGATACAAGACACTTAATAGCTTGGATCAGTTAACAGAATTTGCTAGTGATACCAATAGTATTTCCTGGGTCTAGGAATCAATTGAGCTGTGAATTAACAAGACTTCTATGATCTATCTTTTCTGTGAACAGGGAAATTATCAATAATTTGATATATTGATTTATAAACTGATTACCCTCTAGTATAAATCGCCTCTAGCTTCCTTTCCTCTTAAACTTACCTCTTCACAGTCAATGCTGCACGCTTTGGTCCTACCAGGGCACAAATCTCTTTACTAATCTCATCTGGATTTGTTCTTCTAAGCACATCATTGTTAAAATTTATAGGGCACTTTGAAAAACTCGTAACATAGGTATGTGAGGAGATATTGAAAAGAATCAAAAAAAGAATGTTAAAACTTAAATTTTTAAATCTACTTCTGGCAAATCAGAATTAAAGAAGGAGGGTGAGGACATTAACTTATAATTGATTCAAATGACAAAGACTCCTTTAAAAGCCCTTCAAGTCACAGAGCCTTCACTTGTGTGACATACCTACAGAAGCGGTTGACCTGATGAGGTTTCAACAACTTATCAAAACCTGAATTTGATGGAGTGAACACAAAAATTCAATTGCAGGACACTTCCCTACTGTCCTTGTGAACAAGTTGAAAACATTTTTAGAATTAAAATATTTGACTCTGCATTTTATGACAAGTGAGCTGAGAACCTTAAAGCTAAGTTTCACCCATCGGAAATGCTCTTGAAACCACATCAGCTTCATGTTAACTCTTTCAGTGCCAACATCTACTCAATACGGGTGCTCAATTTTAATGAGGTTGCAGACTGCATGGTTAACTAAAAAGACTCATAATTGGATGGAGCGACATTTGATAGTCACGCTTACAAACTGATGTGTCGTTTGATGGCTTACGTTTCATATTTTGATAGTCCGTGGTCTTGAATAACAAAGGTCAGGTAATTCAGTCAAGCTTGATGCAGCTGTCCTGTGTTTGTTTATGTTGTATGTAAATGTTACCAGTTTCTAGGTTACAATTACATTAAATGTATTTTATTATATTCAAGAAGAGTAAAAAAACTGAGAGAAAAGATAGGTACTTCTGCAAGAAAGTGAAAAGGGAGAACATCTCCCAACTTGTTTTGGCGCTTTTTTGTTTTGCCTTGTAAATAGTGAATGTATAGTTTTGAAGTAAATATCTGATTAGTGCCATGAACAAAAAGTTGAATTTTATGCTAAAGTAGGGCGTGTGAATTACTTGTTGAATGAAAATGTTATGTGTATAACAAAAAGTGGTTCAAAATGTGCAAATCTGGATCAGTGTTGAAAAATGTTACACTTCAGTACGTTCAGTATGTGGATCAGTACGTTAACTTTTAAGAAAGATAGGAATACCAATTTGTATAGACCCTAAGTTAAATAGATGTCGAATATCATAATAATCTCAACTTTAACACTAAATTTGTTATTGAAGATGTTAAATGACGTAAGTCAATGATGTTTTTTAATAACGTTTTAATAATTGTATTTATTAATTTATTTAATTTTGTAAAACCAAATCTAGTTTTGAGTAAACACATGAATGTACAGTTAATAGTTTTAAATAAAAATTGTAAAAAAATAACTTTATATCTTGAAAAATGTAGAAGTCAGTGTTTTATGTAAAAGCGTGCTATATGCGCAAAATAACACCCTAGCATTTCTTGAATGTACCTATGAAATATGCCTAAGGGATTAATGTGTCAAAGATTTTTGAAAATTTTAATGATTTCCTGAAATGCTTAAGATTAAGATGACTTAGCATTTCTTGTGATGTGGCAAGTTCAACACAACAGTCACAGAACTGACCAATGATTAGTAACTGTGATGGCATGGGATTTAGTGCCAACCCCACAATGACTGCTGGGGTCCCCTTTAAAAGAAAGCGTCAGTTGGAGGGTATTGGTCTATTCTTATTGAAAGGCTCCCATGGAAATGAAGACTGAGGTCAAGTACCAGGGCATCATCCTATATAAGGTCCTGAACTGGAGACCCCATCTGGAAAAGGTCGTTGCCAGAGGGAAATGGTCTTTGATATAGTGCAGATGTATGATAAGTGGGTCTTAGAGACTTAAGCCGAGGCTTTTGTATTGGCTTTATGTCTTCATGGTTAGACCTGCATTAGTGATTAAGCATGTCGTTTATTGACCAAAATCAGAGACCAGGATGGTGGTAGCTAGTCTGGGTAGCATCCAAAGGATTGCTTGCTTTGCCTCACTGAGACCTTTTCAAATGTGCAGGGTGCGGCTCTTGACTGCCCCCTGGATATTGTCATTCGGGCTATAGCCAGGAGTAGTGCTTACTGTCTTTATCTGGCAGGACTTTGGTCGACCTCAGGCTGAAATAGGAGCCACTACAAAATTAGCATCCTGGTTCAGGGGAATGCTCTGGACATGATCTCTGACCAGATGCCTCAAAGATTTTGCTTCGAAAAACCTTTCAGGGTTTTTATACCTACTAGGGAGGCTTTGTCGGAGGGAATGAAACCTCTTCCACCAGCTTTAATGGTTTACAGATGGCTCTAAAACAAAAAGTGGCAAAGGCGCTTGGATGTAGGAGTGAGATCATCTAGGGAGTTGGTGGTCATCTCCAGATGGGTCATCTCACAGTTTTTCAGACAGAAGTTACAGCCATTATGGAATATGTTCATGAGAATCTTCATCTGCTGTATAAGTGTAAGATGATTAGCATTTTCCACAGATAGCTAGTTAGCATTAAAGCCGTTGGACTTCTGTTTGTTCAGCTGCAAACTTGGGCTGCCCCAAATAGGTTCATGGTAAACATGAGAGAAGGTGGGGATTGCATCTGGGTCTGAGAATTAACAGAATGGTCGTACAGTTGCCTTCCCCCAGAGTGGTGTCTGACCTTCTCTCCTTAACCCATTGCGGATCACTGACGAGCTGGGCTCGTTACACAGCAGCTGGGCCTAACGGCACGATGACAAGCTCAGGTCGCAAAAGCGGTCTGCTTTTAAGTTTCCCTCCAAATAGTTCTATTAATGTCTGATATTAATCGGGCGATCGTCTTCACTTGTCAACTAAGAGTGTTTAACAACGGTCTACGTTTAGAGCTTTCAAGTTTTATTCGAATTCCGTATTTCAATTCTACAGATCGCAGTTGTATATTGAAGTTGAAAAATCATTCATATGAGTTTACTCTCTGCTTTTTAGCGCTTCTGATTGGGTGTTTTCCTCAGTTGTTATAATAATACTTTTGAGGTTAGTGACACAGAACTAAACGACGCAGATGAACATATTGGCGGGTTTAGTCTAGACAATGGCCCGATGTTGTAATTGCTTCGCACGAGCCGCTTTATTTAGACTATGATTCAGACATCATCCCTGCCACCCCGGAACCTTGCTCGCGTGTTATCATTCCTACATCACGGATACCCCAGAAGGCCTATGTTCCATCTGAACAAATACCTTCACAGCTGAATTTTCTAGTATACAATAGTGAGTGATACTGTGGCGCACCATTGCTGTTCGTGCGGCCGCTGACCGTAAATTAATTCGTGCCCGCGCGCCAAAACAATACGATCCGCAATGGGTTAAGTAGATCGCAGTCTTCTTGGGTTGTTAATTACAGGACATTGTCACCTGAGAAAGCATCTTTACAGAGTCGGCATTCTCCGGGAGGATCCACTCTATAGAATGTGTGACAACCAGAAAGAAACGGAATAACTGCTCTTTGCTTGTACTGTAATAGCAAAGGAGCACTACGCCATCTTTGAAAGTCTGGATAAAGGTGGTAAATTTTCCCAGAAGGACCTGATCAGCTGTTCTTGGTGGTTTGTAGAACTGGTGAAACCGTAGACTGATAGGCCTTATGGTATACTTCCAGAGTGTGCAAAAGGCCCTTCAGGCTTAAATGCATGACAATACATCACTCCTTAGAAGAACATGCTTAAGACTTTGTCTGAGTTAGGATTACAAAATGATTTATATTACAAAACGAACTTGTATGAACCAAAATCCAACAGTATATTATGTGAATTATGACAGGTCAAGATTGTAGAGCTCATAGTATATGGCAGGGCAATGAAATCTCATAAGCTTTTTCACCTTTCAGTGAAATTTGTTTGTCCCAAGATAGGGTTGAGATTAATATACAGTGGCCCAATACTTAAATTTTAATCTTCTCTAATACCAAGTAAATCTTGTTTTTAAAGCCTGTGTATTTCTACCTAATTGTTGATCTCAGTGCAATAAATTGCACTAATATAACAGTCAGGATTTAAATCCAGTTGACAGTTATAGGTTGTGAGAATGTTCTTATTTATTATCTTAGTGAAAACTTCAAAGTTAAATCAGGAATGGAGAAGGGCCACATATCCAACTTACTTGATTAGCTTTAAATTAACAAGCTAACTATGGTCGAATTACCTAGGTAAACTAGACAAAAGTTCTTTTACACGGTCTGTCATAGTGCCCAACAATGAGGCAAGTTTTATAAATATGATATACGCAATTCACATTTGTCACATGCACACTGTATACACGTACAGTTTTAGAAAGCCTGACAAGAAAACACAACCACGTCCATATTTCTAAATGGATCCAATTCTTCCATCGATTGACAAGCTTATTAACTGTAATACATGTAAAATGTGATCCGGTTTTTTTTATATAGAAAAGGAGAAGCCGATCCCCTTTTAAGCCTTATTCTGCCCGTCCTCATGGGCCACTTGGCCTGTGCAAGGATCTTATCAAACAGAATAAGGGGGAGAGTTATACAGTACAAGGTTGATGATACCGATAAAAAGTGCAATGGTCACAGACAGGATTTGAACCTGCACTATCTCTAACTCAGACTTTAAGTCCAACGTCTCAGACCACTCGGCCATCGGCACTCCCACTTTGCACTTGGCATGTTTTCTTTGTGCTAAAGATGAAAAAAAAAAAACGCTGAAATTAATCATGTGATTAATAATTTCATGAAAAAATTGCTTCACAAATGTTCTTGATGAAGAATTCAGTAGTTAATTAGTCATTACTAAAGATGAAGTATATACAAGAAGTTTATGAAAACTTAGAAAACAGACATTTTACAATACCATCCTTATATAAGGCGTATTCATGAGTGTTACTTAAGAAGTGTTCTCTTTGAACATTGGACCACAGGTTTATATTGAAAGTTGTGTTCAAGGTTAGTAGGTACTGGAATATCGACTGCTGTCACAAAAACAAACATCCCCTCAAGGTTAATCAAATTCAAAATGTTATTGGATCATTTGGTTGGGAAGAACATCACTTTCTGTACAGTTTTAATCCAATCACTATCATATATTTACCTATAATTATCGTCTGAATGGTCAGTGCTGTGATGATGATAATGAGGTCAAATCAGTGGAAAACTTCTATGACAAAAACTGGTTGTGATATAATATCTTAAAAATAGTTGTAGTCAGTAATAACAACTCTTCTCCATCATTACGAGGGTTATTCAATTCAGTAAGTAACAAGACAAATTACAACTGCTGCTTAATCGATCCATTGACACTTCAGGTGGCAACCTTGCAATGACATCTGACCAGCTGTTCAATTATACTTTGTAAACATAGCCTCAAATTTAATCAGTTATCAATGGTGAGTCTATTCGAGAATTGCACTGTGGAAAACCAACATGCCGTGATCAGATTTTTAGTCACGGAAGATGAGAAAGTTTGTAAAATCCACAAAAGTGTATGGAGACAATTGTCCGAATCAATTGAACGTTTACAGATGGGTAGAACAGTTTCAAAGTAACTTAAAAGTTTCTGACTAGCATCGCAGTGGACGACCGGTAAAAGTTGGGACTTCTTCTCTCTCGAATCTCGGATTGACACATTAATTTGGGATAGTAGGCATATATCACTGTTGTACTGATAAGTGTAAAAATAAACATGAATGTTGGAACTGTCCATAAAATCATTTACAACAAGCTGAAGAACAAGAAAACCTGTGCGCAATGGGTGTCCAGACAACTTACGGATGCTCAATGAAGAAACCTGGCTTCAAATCTCAGTCAACAGTTGAAAAATTGATATTCAACTGAAGGAGAACATGAATCTACCACTATGAGTCAGAGTAAAAAAAACAGAGTCTTGAATGGAAACGTAAAACTTCTCCCACTTGCAAAACATTCAGGATTCTGCCATCTGCTGGTTAAGTCATCCTTACAGTATTCTTGGATTTTCAGGGGCCAATTTATTGTGATTCTCTTGAAGACCACAGAACAATGGACAGCAAGTACTACAGTGACATGCTGGAAAACGAGTTAAGTCCTGAAATTCATACAAAACAGTTTGGACTAAGACTGAAGGCATGATTTTGCTTCTTGACAACGCCCGTCCACATGCGGCACAGCTGACGAAAGAAAAACTTCAGAAACTGGGATGGGAAATCCTTCCACATCCCTGACCTTGTCCCATAAGGCTTCCCTCTGTTTGGACCCCTTACGCAGGGTCTAAAAGTGAAAAATCTTCAATACAATGAAAAGAGGTCAAAAATCAGGTGCAAAAATGGTTTCAAAATCAACACAAAAATGTTATGCATTAAAAAATGTTTATAAGTGTTAGTGGGGACTATGTTGAAAAGTAGCCAAAGTTTTGTACTGATTGAATAAACCATTTTGGAGTAGTAGTAATTTGTCTCAATACTTATCGAATGAACCTTGTATTTTTATTTTGGTGATGACTGTGTCAATATTATTGGCATTATGTACAAAATTGGATTCCTGTAAAAAATTAATAGGCTACTGTTAGTATAAAGTATGTAAGTACTGGGAATCAATTTTTAAATTATTTAAAAATTGTACTTGTAACATGAAAACTGTTGCTGAGAACTATAATTCCTACACAACATATAAATTTCTGCTTATAAGTTATTCACACATTAAATAATTACAAGGACACATATTTTCACCATTATGTGACTCATAAATTGCTTAAAACAATAACAGACCAAAACTAGATAATGATAATAATAACTTTTGACCATCTAGCATTAACTGTTGACAGGACTGAGAATAATTAGACAGTGCAAGCAAAGGTCTAGGCCGATCAGCTATGTATGACAGCTGCACAAATATTGAAGGGCCAGTAGATTAACAATGCCCCAGCATATCTATGTATCTACACTGCACACCAGTGCTTAGCTTAAATTGGAGTACGTTATCTAACTCTGGTGAAGATTAGCAGGCTATAAAATTACAGAAAATAAAAATTATCAAAAGGTACACCAATACAACAGTACTGTATATCAACCAATCAGGGACTCTCAAAACCACAGGTGGTGAGGTCAGTCATATGCTGTTCATCACTTGAGCACTTAAGCAATTAGGATTCATAAAATCAACAATACAAGAAACGACTGGCTTGGGAGTCAAATTGCATTGATGGTACTCATTGCTGGATAAATTGCATTGATGGTATTTATTGCTGGATATAGTCATGATAATTGTTTATGTATTGCTGATTTGATTATCAACAAAGTTTCGTTGTTTTTGTTATTAGTTAAATAGTGCTTTCTTGTAACAATTGCTTGAATATAAAGTACTTTTAAAGTTATTATAGAGGTAAAGTACCTATTTTACCAAAGGCTGTTGTATAATACAAGGTAGATGTACGCCCCACCACACCATGTGTCAAGAAAAGACATTTTTAGATCCATTCGCAGGCAAAACGGAAACTGTGTCAGCCTAAGTTACTGAGTGATAAATTTTGAAGAAGTTTTGCCAAATTCCATGGTTGGACATGCACCATCATAGAACTTATCTTGCACACAAGTACAAACGGAGTTTCATACAAATTTTAAATGTAGGTACATATGAAATTTTCCTTGAGATATTTGAAACATGATACATTTACATTTTTGTTCATTAAGTTAGGCTTCATGGCAGTGTTCAAATAGTTCAGGTGAGCTAAACTGATTTATTCTGTAATTTTTCGTTGTTATCATGGTTACCTGTAAGACCAATATACTATGCCAAATCCCATGGAATGATGAGCACTATCATCAAACTCAGTGTTGCCTTTATAGAAATGAAGCTTTATTCAAAATTTTAAATCTAAAGGTCAGTTTGATTTTCGAGACATCATATGGAGACACATATATAAAAATAATAATTTTCCAGTGGGCCTCGAGCGATGATGGGTTTTACAATACTTAGTGCTATCATTGTAAAATTAATACAAAATGAAAAGCTAGTTAACAAATTTAAGTTAACCATAGAATACACTGGGTAGTTTACACTATCAAACCAAATTAAAATTTGGTGTAACTGCTACCGTTATTTTAAAAGACAAAATGTTCTTGTCGTTATCTATACATTCATAGTTCATCATGGCATTGCTCATCTAAACATTATGACTTGCTTCTTGCCACATTATTTTTTAGCCGTAATAAAAACAGAATTCGAACTAATCTAGATGGCTAATAAATGTTTTATATTTATACAATTTGTACTACCGAACATAAACTATGGTAGGCTGCAGTATAGTAAGCAGCCACCACGACTATTGAATTATGTAACTATCAAAATAGAAATATCTAAACTATCAAATATACAAACATTTTACCTAGATAAAATTCATGATTAATAATTACCAGCTGAATTTGTTACAAAATAACAATATTGTTTACAAATAAGTTCATTCAAACAAAGTAAACATAATGCCATATGGGTATTATTTGTGTAGTGAATAATGACGTCAGCAAGAAGAATGGCAATAAACTGCACTTTTTGTGTAAATTTTTTTTTAAATTTCACATTGCTTAAAATACAATGTGGGCCACAAGTACAATGACGATGTACATGTATTATTTGTGTTATAAAGGTGTTGTACACGTCTATCCTTCAAAATACTAAAAAAGCAACTAAATGTTACAGTGTTTTATGTGTTACATTTTATAAATATATGTATAGCCTAGATAATTTTTTTATTCATCATTAAATTACGGTATTGATTCTCGAGATATAAAAACATCAGAACTAGCCTATACTGTAATTTGAAATATCTAGATAAGTAACTTGGTTCGACATTTTGGTTTCACTAGTTTTAGATAGTCATGAATATCGATGATTTGATTAATGTGGTAGTTGCTTATTACCCTGTAGCCCTTTCAGATTTTACCAATCCATTTATCAAATTAAACTGTAATTTTATGCAACTGTAATTTTGATCTTGATTGAAAGAAAAGTTTGGTATAATCATAATTATGGATTCAGCAGGTCTGAAATATTTTTCATATTTATCTAGAGACAACTTGAACTTTGGAATGCTGCCGAAACGTATTGTTTAGTTACAAAATAAGAAAAAAATGGAAAGAAATGACATCTTGGGTAGGGTACGATAAGCGGACCCGGTTTTTTATATCGAAATTTGCAAACGATATTACTTAATCATAACCATCGATACAATCTATCGATATCGATTAATTATTTTGAACCATTAACTTAAATAACCTACATCAACAGCTGTAAAAACACTTTCAAATAATACTCGTAATGTAATATTTCAATTATTTATAAGTAACATTTTATTATTAAAAATGACAGTCAATTTTATAAAACTAAACGACATTGCTTTGAAAGATGATAAGACATGTTTTTTGTGACTTCAAAATGTTGGACTCGTACAGAAAAACCCATTATGTGAAATTTGTGGGAAAGAAACAATAACTGTAACTGTGAGAGGAGCAAATATGGTCGTCTTCAGTTTTTCTAATTTTGGTTATAATAATTTGTTTGATCACTGTAAATATTAAATTCATATTTTAATTTTAAACATATGATTGTTATTGAGCACTATAGATACTTTTATATCGATTGATAGTGTAGGATTTAAGATGCAAATATTAGGTATCGATGATTACATTCTTCGATATAAAAAAACCGGGTCCGCCAGGCAGATATCTGAGTATATTTTGGTAATGTCACGTTTCTGGCCAGCTGATTAATTCACTGTGTTTCTTTAGCCTAGCTTGTAAATTTATGACAAATGCTACATTTGCAGTTGTGTTTATGATGTAGTTAGAGTAGGATACAAATAATCTAGTTCTTATGTGTTTACAAAGATTTAACCTAATATAGACTCAGTAAGAGTTTCTTGAAAAGCCTATCAATCAGATTTAAAATGGTGTTTCAAATGTTATGTAAGAAATTGTTCAAAACCTAGCCTAAAAATCAACTGAAACCAATATCTTTGTATATAAAAAATTCTACTAGGCCTATATTTGAATGAGCTATTTTGGAATTTATAATGCACATCTCATATACTTGTAATATTATAAGCTAATTAGTGCCATGCTACATTTTTTCCTTGTAGCTTAAATTCATACCAAGCATTTACAACTGTTTAAAACTTATAAAATCCGATAAATATTTTTAAGTATTGAAAAAACTATTATATTTGCAATGGCATATAAGTTCTAGGCTTTAACTTTTGTTTCAATGGTGTAAAACAATTTTACTAAAACCTTACTTAGACAGTTGAATATAATGCATGAATTTGTTACCAGCGCCGACTGACCAGTTCCAGGGTTAAAGCCTTTTCATTTATAAACAGAATAATTACATTTTCTTCATTATGTAATGTTTTCTCTCAATTATTATTCCCTGAACTGAAATAAAATTATTTTAATAACTGCCAGTTACAGTAAGTGGTTACCTATGTAGATCATATTAAACGCTTTTTAGGATTTATTAGGCTAAGTAGTCTAATTTTCTCTCATAAGTATGAGAGATTTTATATAATATAATTTTATAGTAAGAATAGTAATCTAAAAATAAGTTTTTGTATTTAAAGTTAAAAATATATAAAGAATTCCTTTATTGATAGAATTAATAAATTCAGCAATGTTGGCAAAGTTATAAAAGCATCAGTTCTATAAATGAATTGAAAAAACTTAAGGGATTTTAAACTGTTAATAATCCAAGATTTGTACTTTTTCTGAAACATTTTTGATTCGGCAAAGTACGAATAAAGATTTCCCTCAGAAGTTTAATTAAATGATTTCTAACACTCAATATGAAGATCACAAAACAATAGTTAAATCCTCACGTGAATTTGTCTGTTGGTTTTTTATTGTACTGTTCACCAACGAATCGTATTTGATCGGACAACAGTCAGAAAACAAGATGTTAGTTTTGTGTTAACTACTGTGTTTAAAAAAAGTAAAAGCTTACCTTTCCCCAGATATCCAGATTATTCCAAATTGTAAAGTTCCGTACACGCACTAAAACACGATTTAAACTACAATTACGTTGTCATATTATTTTGGATTATTTAAAAAGAGGTATCCTACTAATCGAGAAAAACCTCATCTGGAAGATGGCGGCCGCCCGCCAGTCGCTGATACTGCCTATCCTTTTCTTGCATGGTCACATAAAACTAAGAATAACCGATTACTTATGCAGTTGTGCATAAAACCTTAAAGTTTATCTATTCGACTATAGGATTAATGTCACTATAATATCCAAAAAACCGGAATAAAATTAAACTCTCACTTCATAAAAACCACTACTTGTATCACAGCGCAAAACTGCTCCAAATTGTTTTGCACAGGTGACATACTGACGTCATGTCGTCATGACATCTTCGGGTAATGTCGGGTGATCCCGTGGTTAATTCCGACGGTCCAAGTCCAACAAGGTGCATCTCAAGAGCGCTGAATTGCACTTCAAACAACACTAAAATTTTATAAATAGCACTAAAATTTTATTTTCTTTACGACGTATAAATAATTTTAAAAATTCTATTTTAAATTTACAAGGGGTTTACGACCTTTGGGTTTCTTCATGGATAAAGAAATTCCTACTATTCCCGTTTTGTATAAACTACATCTGATAATTTGACAGAATGGACAAAACGGAACCACCAACTATTTGACACTTCGCTCTATGTTGGACATGCGCAGTGTGAAAAGTAAACAAGGAACACTGTTTTTCCGTCATATACAAGAAGAAAAACGTAAACTTACTGATAGGAAGATGGGCTATTTACATCTATGGGTCTCTATAGATAAATTGTGTTTATTATTTCTCTTATTTCCAAAGATTTTATTTTAGTATAAAATACATGGCTCTTTTATTTAGAATAAAAGAAACTAATAATACATAAAAATATATTTCCGTACTGGATCATACTATCCGGTTGACTCTCGGATTGGTTAATGTGCTTCCTTGTAGGACATCAATACACTGATTTAGGAAGCAATTTTTGACGAGAAAATTGTAGTATATTGACTGACAACAAATTTCTAAACTCCAGAAATACTCTTAAGCTGTAAAATTTACCCCCTTAAAATGGGCTTAAGTTTGTTCTTGGATGTTTTTGTTCTTTCAATATTTTAATTGTATTTTGGTGCCTACTTTATATTGTTTAATCGAACAAGCATAACTGACTTTATATTCGAAATATTTAAGTCTGTAATAAATGGGCAATTTATTTTTCCACCCACCTTTAAAATTATAATAGTTTTCTGGATTGGTTGCACATTTCAAGAACTTAAAGAAATTGAATAAAAAATTGTCTTACAATGAGCCTGTGGAGAAATTGTAAGCATGACTACATGTATTTTCTGCAGTAAATAAGTTCAAGCGTTATAGCTCTCCTGCCATGCAAAGTATTATCGAATTTTTATAGACAGCAAATCCTTCATAAACCCAAGACAGCTAAATGCTAGGGAAAGACCTAAGGAAGATTAACTTTGTACTGTATATTGCAGACAATCTACATAACATTTAATCATTTGTTGGTTTAAAAATAATTTTTCACAGAATTAAACAAATAAACTAGAAAAAGTTAATACATGCAAGACGCAATTCAGATAACTCAACAGTGAATGGCACTGAATAATTTAAATGAGAATCCACAATGAACTGAGAAAATAACTAATGGTCAAGAGCTGCCCAAACTGTCAGGCAATAGTGAGAACAAATCAACCTCCTATAGTAAAGATCACCATGACTCTGGATGCAGATAACGTTGCAGTTCTCTTAACACACAGTTCCATGATAAAGTCAATATAGTAAACATTGCTCTGGATCTAGTAACATATTGAGTATGAAGATTTACCAATTCAATAAGTTTTGAACTGTCAGTCTGACCTCTAATTAAGTTAAAAAGGAAGTCGATACTTTGAGACCTTCTTCTTAATTCCAGGATAGTCACAATATGGCCTTCAAGATAATGTAAGCCCATATGTAACCCCATCATGCACACTTAATCTAGTATATTCATACAGGAACAAAATGACAGAGATATTTCAAATTGGGCCAAACATAGACAATTTATTGGAGTCTTAGCGTAGGTCATTTGAAAGTCATCTGGATTGCAATGGTTCTTATTGATGTTCACACAGGAAAAGTTGGCATGAAGATAAAGGTTCAGAGTGGAACACAGAACCATATGAAGATCTTTAACATAATTCACTTTTAAGATTACATCTACAAGCTAGTAAGCAAATATTACAGGGCATTGTTTTAATGGAAGTTTAGATAAACCACTTTCTCAGAACTCAGTCTCGTGCTAAAATGAGTCTGGGAAAAGATATTCTAGAATTGACCAAGCCAAACTTGACAATCCTGAATGTAGCTCTTAAACCACCGAATCAAACTTCTATAAATCCCATGCCTCTAATATCCTCACAAACAGAATGGTTAACCTAATTGAAGGTCTTAAAATAATCAAGATAAAGTACATCAACTTGTTCCTTGCCTCTGATAAATAACACAATTTATGACAGAAGTAAAGCTAGATTAGTTGTGGATCTACAAGGCATGACATCATGCTGTGCAAAATACGATGAACACCTCAATGTAGGGAACACTATTGAGTGTACCAGTATCATCATGGACTTAACTGACTACAACCAAGAAAAGTTATGGAACGTTCTTATCTGGGAAACTCAAAATATGGCAACAGTTACTCTTGTTGGGCATTATCATATGGCAACCCTCCGACGTGTGTGGCATTTTAGAGACAGTGTTGGTACCAGAAAAATAATATATTATTCTCTTATCAATAAATCCTTTCCCCTATCACCTTTTGTTTTTAAAAGCACCTCCAAACAGCTGTAATCTGGAAATAGCACATGTTTCCAGGACTGTTAAAAGACACAATATATCTACTTTAATGTCAAATTGAGTATCCTATTCAATTCCTATTTTTATAATCAAAGTCAAATCATATTTATTTACATGAACTTCAAGTTTAGTAATGACATCATGAAATACAATAATAAAAGTTTAATCTTGGGTCTTCCATTCATAACTTTTTTCAGTTGGTGGAATGCTTGGTTCTCTAGCTAGTTCTTAAGGCATTATCCAAAGTGTTTCTTGTCCATTTTCTTCAACTCCACTGGTAGTCCATTCCAAAACTTAGAGCTGAAATAGTTTAGACTTTTCTCAGTTGAAGTACACTTATGCTCTAGCATGCAGTAGTTGCTTGCATATCTTGTGTTAGTGGTGCATCTGTACATAATTTCTTGCCATTTCCAGTCCTTTGTTGTGAACACGCTTCGCTGTCTCTAGGAAGTTTAGGTTTGCCACCGTTAGTATATTTAGTTGCTTAAAGGAATTCCTACACGATTCCCTGAATTTGAGATTACCCAGAATTCTGACGGCCTTTTTCTTTAGCACTAGTATAAATTGCATTTTTCCTGTTGTGGTGCCACCCCATACAGCAATACTATACAAACCTGTGTTGCTTCAATTCAGGTACTGAACCTAACGAAATGTAGAGTCTGAAATTCATGGACCTTCATTATTACTTCAAAATATGATTCAAAATTTATTTTAAGTTTTTGAAAAATACATATTTTGCAGATAACAACATTAATGATAACACAACTATTATGGAAAGGGTTGATTCAATGTGAATGTTGAGTTTAGCTTCATTTCACCTTTTGCTTAGTCCAGTGTCAGATATGACACTGTCACAACCTTGACTCCTGGAATCTAGAGTTCATGTCTGTCTGAAGGGATACAGCAAGATCGAAACAAAAGAGTACCTTGTCATGATTTCGGTATGTATCCTTGAACGCGCCAACATTACCAACATTCATGACTGATAACTCAAATAGGCTTATTAATCATAACAATAAATACATTTTCTAAGTAAATACCAAATAAACATCTTTTGTGGTGACAGATCATATAAGATCAGTGTTAAGAAAAGTGGAGGTGGTGTCATGATAGCAACAAATAAAAAAACTAAACATGTCCTCAATCAACTTTCCAAGTGATGAGATAGAAGTTCCGAGCGTGCTTATGAAATATTGTCATAGTCAACTGGCTCTGTGTGCCACATACATACCTCCTAATCAGCCAATATCCAAGTATCAGTTACTGTGTGACTCTCTTGAACAACTTTGTTTGCAAATAGGTTTTGAGTCCAACTGTCTCCTTGTTGGGGACTTTAACTTGGTAAGTGCATGTAACCCTACCAGCTTGTCCGATTTATTGGATATGTCAACCACTGCCGAATAATGTCTCTAATGTTTATGGCTCTCAACTGGACCTGGTTTATACAGATTTGTCTTCTGTTGTCACACGTTCACTCGACCCCCTAGTATGTGAGGATATACACCACCCTGCTTTGGAGGTTGACCTAACTTTTCCTGCACAGCTAACTCAGCCTCCCAGCTTAGGTTCGTCAAACTATTCCGAGTGCAACATTGAAAAATTAAGATCGGAGCTGCCTACGCTGAACAACAAAGCCCAGCAATCCTTTATCTGTACTAACGAAGCCTTCAATCAATACATCCATGGCTTTGGCAACCTAGTGATGAACAGTACCCCTCTAAGAAGAGTTGGAATTTCTCATTTCTCTCGCTGGCTCTGCAATGATTTGAAAGCAATGGTCATTGATAAGAAAATACTGCATAAGACTTACGAGAGAACTGGATTCGACAGTGACTACACAGCTTTTGCTAGAGCTAGAGCCGCTTGCAAGACACTTGCCACAGGATGTTACAACTCCTACATCTCTCATGTTGACCGGACTATTTCCACTAACCATAAGATCTTCTGGAGCCATGTTAAAAATCTGAGAACTGATGTCACCCCATCAAGGTTGGTGTCCGACACTTTTCCAGTGTATACTCTGAGCCCTTGATGTCTAAGCCCAATATGCCATTTAACCCGTGATTACTCCCGTGTTAAAAAATATCTAACATTTTTGCCATTTTTTACATAAAAGTTGCAAAAAAATTAATGAAGGGGAAGACGAGAATGAAGTTGTTGATAGACATCCACATGGAAACGTTTCTGTGTCTGATGCAGAAAGTGAACACAGCAATCATGACACTGGCTTCTGATCAAACGGGTGATGAGGAAGGTATAGAATCTATGGACATAGATAATGTTGACTTAGGCCATCAAGAACCAACCGAGCCTCAACCTGCTCTACAAATAAAATCAACGTCAAAAATGTCACTGTAGGCCATACTGTTGGAAAAGATGGCATTACATCTTGGCACAATCACAAGCCAACCTCTGCAACTACAAGAACTATTAGACAAAATGTAGTAACGAAATTGCCTGGTACCAAAGGTTTAGCCCAAAAACAGTAAATCAGTTTTAGATAGTTGGAGACTTTTTTTTCCCCCGATGACGTAATTGAAGAAATAGTCCGTTATACGAATCAAAGGTTACTTTTGTTATCGAGGAAAGTGTTTCTCCATGGCGAGCTCAAGTGCTCATTACCAAAAATGAAAACCACAAGAAAACGACTTGTAATAGACTATTCTCAGACAGTAAATAAAATTTACATTACTGGATGCTTATAGTTTGCCAGATATCGAATCACTTGTGTATAAAAATTGCTAAATTTGATACTTTCAGTTCATTGGATTTGTCTAGTGCTTATCATCAGATACCAATTCCAGAGCATGACAAACAACTTACCGCTTTTGAAGCTAATGGGCAGTTGTATCAGGTTCAAACGCATTCCTTTTGGAGTAACCAACGGCGTGTCCGCTTTCCAAAGGACTATAAATAAGATTATTTCAGAAGAAGGTCTCGAAGGTTACTTTCGCATATATTGATGATGTTACAATAGGAGGAATGGGTAAAACAAGATCATGATTAAAAATTTAGAAAAGTTTATGGCTGTGGCTAAGAAATACAATCTAACATTGAACCTGAAGAAATGTAAAATTTGCTCAAGATACTATATCTATCCTTGGTTATCAAATCAGAAATAGAACTATACGTCCAGACCCAGAGAGATTACAACCACTTTTGGACATGCCTCTGCCTCATGATGCTGCTTCTCTTAAACGAACACTTGGATTGTTATCATACTATTCCAAATGGATACCAAGGTTTTCTAAAAAGATTAGAAGATTAGTAAGCTGTAAGCATTTTCCTATTTGAACCAACCTCCATTGCCGCTAGTGATTTTCAAAACATTAAGAAGTTTATAGAAAGATCATTTCTTGTGACTGTTGAACCGGAAAATCAATTGATAGTCGAAACTGATGCTTCAGAGTTGCAATAGCTGCTACACTGAGCCAAAATGGACGTCCTGTTGCCTTCTTTTCTAGGACTTTGTCTGGAAGTGAAAAAAAACAACACTCAAACAGTAGAAAGAGAAGCAACAGGCCATCATAGAATCTATTAAGAAATGGAGACATTTTTTGTTAGGGAGACAATTTATTCTCTTAACTGATCAAAGAGCTTTGTCATTTATTTTTGACCAAAACATTCTAGCAGAATTAAAAACGACAAAATCATGCGCTGGCGACTAGAGCTTTCTCCTTTCTCGTACGACAATCAATATCGACCTGCCTGGTAAAGAAAACGTTTCTGCAGACGCACTCTCTCGGATCTGTAATGCCTCTACGACCGACAACAAACTTTTTGAAATGCACCAGGCTCTTTGTCATCCAGGAATAACGCGTTTCTATCGCTCGGGTATGCAGCAAGAATTTGCCATATCTTTGAATGAGATCAAATCAATGACTTTATCTTGTCCTATTTGTTCAGAGGTCAAACCTAGATTCCACAAACAAACCAACACATTGATAAAGGCCACTTCACCTTTTGAAAGACTCAATATTGATTTTAAAGGACCACCACCATCGTCAAGTAGAAATCGTTATATGTTAAATATTGTTGATGAGTACTCTCGCTTCCCATTCTCTACCACTGCAAAAGAGATGACTTCGAGTACTGTGATAGAATGTTTGGAAAACTTGTTCTCTGTCTATGGGATACCAAATTACATCCATTCTGATAGAGGCAAATCATTTTTGTCTGATGAAAATAAGGACATATCTTCATCAAAAGGGGATTGCTACAAGTTTAACCAGTCCATATAATCCTGCAGGAAATGGACAAATTGAGAGGTTTAATGGAATTATATGGAAGACCGTTACACTGTCACTAAAATCCAAAGGACTGGACCAACGATACTGGGAGTCTGTACTTCCAGAGTCTCTACATTCGATACGCTCTTTACTATACACAGCATCAAACTGCACTCCACACGAGAGAATGTTCATACATCCACGACCGATCAACTAAAGGTAACTTCACTACCAGCATGGTTACTGCAACCTGGTCCAGTACTAACTAGGCGAAATGTAAGAAGCAGTAAATACGAACCACTAGTTGATGAAGTTGAATTAGTAGAAGCAAATCCACAATACGCACTAATTCGTTACCCCAATGGAAGAGAATCTACTGTTTTCACTAAAACACTTAGCTCCCCGAGGTGATAAAAGTCTAATGGTGACAGACTTATCCAATTGGGTCGGAAGAACAGGAGGTGGAGGATGAACATGAAGATGCATCACAAGGAAATAAGGAAGATTCTTCAAAAGACACTGAAGTTGAATCTGAACAGTTCAATCAAGAAAATAAAATAGGAATTTTTGAAAAAATAAACACCTAAAAACATGTTTTTTAAGCTACATGAAGCACATTTTTCTTCGAGCAGTAACGAAGAAAATTTACACTTTAGCAAAGACCTGTTCATTGTAAAAATATTAAAAAATAATGCACACAAATCAAAGATACAAACAAATTTAATAAACCACTTAAATCTGCGTTTTTTTACCTTATTTGACACTTATTAAAAATTGTAAATGAACGAACATTGCTTATTTTTGTGCATTATCAATTTAAAAAAATAAGAATGAAATCAATAAATTTGAACGTATATACCTCGAACAAGGAAAATAAATAAATGGTAGTTTAGTTGCAAACACTTTGAAACTAATTAAGTTGTTTATGTTTTCAAGCATCTCCTCTTTCTTACCCTCCCCCAACACGACTGCATTATAGAATCGCCCACTGCCACTGCGCAAATGTGTAGACCCGCTCAGTCAGCAATTCGGCAAGGCTTACATGTTTACATTTTAAACAACATTTTAACTCAAACGATTTTCCATCGTTTGTATTATAGTGTCTAAAATACAGTTATAGACAGTTTATCCTGAAAGAGGTATCTTCAGGAGAAGAGGCAACACTTTTCATCACTACATTTTTCACCGGCCATTTTTTTTATTATCCTTGACCTTGAACTTTTTGAATGTAGTTTCCATCATCAAATCTTTCAGATCCTCAAATTCTGAGGACGCCTCGATCTTCTCATTGAATTTCCTAACGAATGTGTGTGCTGCTTCTAGAGTTTCATAAAACCTATTTCGCAGGTCTTTCAGTCTTTCAAATTGCTGACTCTATTAGCCTCCAGGCTTGAGCAAAGTCAATATTCTTCGTTTGGAGGTAGTCTGATAACGGTGTAGTAACTTTAAATATTTGCAGGAAGGTCATTGCAATAACTGTTGTTTCAAACTCTAGAAAACTTACTAAGAAGTCCTGTTGCACTACTCCTGACTGTAGTGTTAAATTCAGGGGACAAGGAAATCTTTTGTAACGCTACGGTCAGTTCATGGAATACATGTTTTGGCTTGATGTGAAAGGTCAAGTGGGGTGCTTGTTGTCCAATTATCAATCCTGACAAATATCTTAGTGGTAGCATCACTCTTACTCCGCCAACCGTGTAGCACCAATAGCGCCGAGAGTTTAAAAACAGGATTTTCTGCTGAATAAAACTGTTGTCTCTTTAATGAATTCCTTTAAAAATACTTGTGCCTCTTGGAGCAAACCAAAAAATGTGATCGTTGAAGGAAGTATTTGTGCTGTATCAGTAAGAAACTAGGGTTTAAAACATGAGCGTAGCACCAAGTGTGTATATGGTTCGGAATTCTCTCCGAAAATTTCGCAGTTAAGCCTGCTTAGGCTCCACTCATATTTGACGCCCCATCAAAAGCATTAGCTATACAATTTTCCATTGGGATTCCAACATTTTTCAATGTATTTCTAAAGAATCCATCAGAGCATCGGATGATACACATTGTAAAGCTATCAGTCTTTCCTGCACTTGGCCTCCGTTTACGAACCGAACAACGTATGAACATTGATCATTTCCTGAATATGTTTATTGTAGTGTCCATTAAAATGGAGAAGTTTACCGCTTCCTTCACTTGAGCTGATTTATTACTTACAAATTTCATCACAAAGAATTTTAACAATTTTAATCAATGTTGTATTGCTGAGAAATGTCACGTGGCTACCTCTTCCGACTACCTTTTTCTTCTCTCCTGTTTCCTTTTCCTTTTTGGTTTCTTTTCTCGAATGATTTTTTTGGCTTTTTTGTCTAGTTTCAAGAGGGCGCCGGTTTTACCTTTAAGGCGAGGCGCAGGGGGACACGTCCCCCTGTCCCCCCGGGCCTGTGTAAGACTGGTTGGTACCAAAATGGGCTGGAGGTATCTTGGGGTTTCTGTTAACAACCTGATGAGACAGCTGGATCTCTGTCTACTTGTGGAACGCTTCGACTTTACTGATCTGGTATTCCTCTACAAACTTGTGAAAGGAATCTCCTACTGCTCAGCTCTCCTTGCAAAGGTCAACTTTAGGATACTAGGAGCTACCAGATCTACTTATCTCTTTGCACAAACTCACCACTGAACAAATTATTTGAAGTCTGGACCAATCACTAGATTTCATCGGCTGGGTAACTCCATTCATATAGAGATGGACTTCTTCTTCGACAAACCTGCAAACGTTCAAAAAGTCAAGACATCTCTTTCAACTCATCAAACATGACTCCTTCCCCAAACATTAACTCTCTCAGAAACATACACGCACGCACATGCATACACACAAGCATGCATGCATAACACTCACACATAAGTCACATGATGTTCAAATCAGTTTGTCATTAGTTATAGTTGCATTCTCTTTGATTTGCTCTTGTAAGTTATTGTTATTGTTAATTTATTGTTATACTTTGTCATAGTTTATTCTTGTTATAGGCCTTTTCTAGTTTATTTCCTCTATTAAGTCTTTTGTTATTAAATCTATGAGATCTATTAGTTGCCAATCTGCTTGAACACTGTTATAATAGTTTATGATTTGTTTACAATTTCTGATTACCAAGAATCCTATATAGTATCTGGTTTATAGAAATAAACCAGATACATAGTTTTCTTTAATGGTGATGCATATATTTGATGCAGTGATATTTAAGAATTAATCTAAACAAAACAGCTTCCCAACAGCTATCTCAACTTTTTAATATATTAATTTACTACTGTACAGATTTATTATATTTTACTGGTCCTTAATGATCACAAATGAGGGGATGAACTTTTATTAACTGGAGTACAAAACATGTTAACAAAGTAAACTGTATATTTAACTTATAAACTATTATAATTATATTATATAACTGTAAACTGTCAAACTGTAAACAAAGTAACATCGGACATTTAAAATTATAAAATTACCATTACAAACACTGTATTGGTATCTGTGATGTTAAAACCATGCAAATAATTTGTTTTATAAGTATTCGTCACCAACTTTTTTTACCTATTCAGACGGACATGAACTCCAGACTCTAAGAGTCAAGTCTGTAACAGTATCAGATTTCAGATGCTGCAGTAAGCAAAAGGTGAAATGGAGGTAAACTGAACATTCACATTGAATCAACCCTTTCCACCCTAGCTACAAACCACTGTACTGCTCAACTCTCTGCTTTATCAAGAGAAATGGAGATTTCTACATTTTAAAGATCCCATTGAATTGCAAATTCATATTCTCAAAATAACCTCCAGTTTTCACTTGAACGTAAGATGCTGCCTGAAAAAATCTCTAAAATCTATGGAAACAAAAGTATAATTTATTGTTTACTGTTCAGGAACTCAGAATGTTTTATGCAGACATGTTCTCTCGAGCATATAGTACAACAGTACAACCAGATAAAATAAGTTATACCAACTCCTTGAAAACAATGCACCACCCAGAGGTTACCGGAACGTATCACTGGCTGCGTATAAAAAACTTGCCCTAATCGATTAAAGAAGTCAGAAAGATGAAGTCAGATTGTCCTGTCTGTGATGAGGTTAAGCCGCAGCTTGTAAAACATCAAGGTCATCCATATTATTAAAGCAACAGCACTATTGAACACCTTAACATCAATTTCAAAAGTTACGTCTCCTCCAACTCTCTTAATCGTTATTTCCTCACTGTAGTCCATGAATATTCTCATTTCCCTGCCCGGATCAGTTTTCTGCCTCACTGAATTATTCACCATCTTCAGCCTCCCTGCCCTTATTCACTGACAAGAGTATTCTCCTTCCTATCTCATGAACTAACTTCCTTCCTCCATTCAAACAGAGTTTATTCCTTCCTATCTCATGAACTAACTTCCTTCCTCCATTCAAACAGAGTTTCTACAATGCTTACCTCTCCATAAAACCTGAAAAGGAACGGTCAAGTAGGAAGGTAAAATGGGGTAATTTGGAAAACTGACCCTTGAACTGAAAAGTACCTAGCATCAACCACTCACTGGGAATCTGTCCTGGATGAAGCTCTGCCTATTTGATTCCTGTTGGTACTTTGATAAACTGTACCTTTCAAGAACGATTCTAGCCTTATCCACATTGCCTTTAAATGGTTCTAACTTACCCTCTTGGCTCTTAATTCAAGGATAGGTTCTAATCAAGAAGAATGTTTGTTCTAGGAAGTATGATAGCCTGGACGAAAAAGCAGAACAATAGAAGCCAATCCAATCTCTACATTCATTAGGAAGAATGGCACTGAAACAACGATATCTCTGTGTCATGTAGCCCAAGAGGAAATATCAAACTGTTGAGGGAAGGTGCACCAGAGGGAGAACTGGCATTTCACGATCTAATTTTTGAAGATGAAGAGGAAAGATTTCCTCAGGTTCAAAAAACTCAAAATTTTACCTTAGAGCCTTTTAGCAAAACAAAGGCATGCCCAAAGCATGAGCAAAGGCTGGCACCACTTCTAGGAATATGCCTTGCCCAAGACATTTGTGGGTGGAGAGAGGAGAATGAGATGATTTTTAACCATATGTGTTAATGGATATACATATGTTTCTCACCTATTGTTTACCTTTTCTAATTTTTTTAACCTAATCTGACCATGGACATTGTTCTTACCTACTATCAACATCAATCCCGAGGGAAAACAGTCCCCAAGGATAACGAAGGAAGAGATTACTTAATGGTCAGATATCTCTTAAAGGTTGCTAATTCCACTCCTGATATCAATTTCAAGCTAACAACCATCCATGGACCTGGCTTCATTAACAGAAGAAGAGATTACCAAGTGATGAAATATCTCTTAGAAGTTATTTCCACTCTCGAAATCAAATCAAGCCCAGCACTCTCCATAGACTTGACTCCAGTAAGAGAAGAAAAGATCATATATTTCCATACTAAAAAGTCAAATTACTCAAATCATGTTTGTAGCTTCTTAACACTTCAATAAAGGTATTTTAGTATACAAGGTGACTCATATGGTGGGACTTTTCTGAGGAAAGCTACTAAAACACACAGAGACTTAATAAAAGCTCAATAGTTTTCCTAATTTTTGTTGAATCTTCCCGGCTTTTTCCATTTTTATAATAATACTTACTTACTTACTTACTGCCGGGGCGTAACAAATCTCAGTCGATTCTTTGCCTCGTCTATGAGCCTCTTCCACGCCACCCTGTCTTCCGCCAGATCCACAGACCCTCCACACCGGGTCACATCTTCGACCACTTGATCGCACCATCTTATCTTTGGCCTACCCAAAGGGCGCCTTCCTGCCGGTACCTGCCTGGTAGACCTCTTTTAACCTTGTGCCCTCCTGTCTCCGATGTACATGTCCTAGCCAGCTAATTCTCTTTGCCTTCACCAAAGCCACAATATCAGGATCTTGGTATACACTGCGTAATTCTCTATTTTTTCTTATTCGCCACACCCCTTCATCACATATTGGTCCAAATATTTTTCGGAGAACTTTATTCTCAAAAACAATCAACCGCCCCTCATTTTTCTTCGTTAATGTCCATGTTTCACTTCCATACATTAGGACTGGTTGAATGATTGTTTTATAAATTCTTATTTTGGAGCATTGTGACAACAATCTTGACGTAAAGAGTTTTGTACACGCCCCAAGACACCTATTTGCATTAGCTAATTTGCTTTGTATCTCTATATCCTCCACGTTTTTGCTGTTTTTATAATAATAGTAACAATAAATCATAGTATTCAATTACATAACCATTTCTGTATGTTTAAAACTATATATTACCCTATTAAAGTAATTATTGTATGATCCAATAGATGATTCCACTATTCTGAGATTTCAATTTTACAACTTTTCAACTGCTTTCTCCAGCAATGAGGTGCAGATTTGGTTCAGCCTTTGTATAGTCTTAGTAATTATATACTCCACATCTATAAATTCTTTAATTAGTGGCAATAACTTCATCAATATGAATTCAAAAAGAGAAAAAACTTTCGAATTTATCCTGTCTCAACAACCTCTATCTAGAGAGTTGGGTTCTTGCAACTGGAACTACCTTTTATTAACGCTCCGCAACTGGAATGGTTACGTTAACCGTGGCAACAAAAAAGTAAAGGTTCAGCAACAATGTGATTGTTGCAACGAAAATGTAGAAGGATCCGCTTGAGCTGTCATGACAACTGCAGGCACTCGTTGCAATGGATCTGGGCTAGTACTAGTACTGGAACGATGAGATAACTGTGGCACTATACGTTGAAACAATTCTAGAGAGGCTATATATTTATAATTTTTATCACCTTTTCAATTAATACTAAGCTAAATGATTTAATATCTTCTCATTTTATATTACCAACATTGAACTTTTATCTGAATCTAACTACATATTAATATTTTTAATGTACCACATTTTATGTATTTTGTAATATCTATATATATAAAAGAAAGTCGTGTTAGTTACACTATTTATAAGTCAAGAACGACTGAACCGATTTGGCTGAAAATTGGTAGGGAGGTAGCTAAGGACTGGGAGAAGGACATAGGATACTTTTTATCCCGTTCCCGATTCAGGATTCCGCCCCACTGGTCTCTAAAAGTTACGGAAATACCCGTAAGAAATGCATTGCAGCAAACATATGTTATTAAGTGAAAGAGCCTGTTCAAATTTAATCAGCTGTTCTTTGTAAACATATATAATGCGACAAACAAATATGTTTATATAATTTAATTACGATTTTAAATTTCTTTATATTTATAGTTTGAAAGCATAAAGTAAGCTTAAGAGAATCAGTAAATTTTGTTTCAACTGTTTCTGCAATCACTGTTAAGCATAGACTTTACTATCCAAATAATACAATTCAAATCTTACGTAAAAATTCACCTTTAACTGCAATATTTTTCTAATATAAACCATGCTCGTGCTTGATCAGAAGAGCAATGCAGATATCAAAATTACTATCTTACGTTTGCTACAAATATAAAGAATATTATAAAACCTACCTTAGTTTTTTTTTTTTTTTTTTTACAGAAGTATGGTTCTCAGAACTCCGTGCATACATATTCTCTCGATCGAGACAACAAAGCAAGCTTAATAATGGCATTGGATATATGAGTATAAATAATTCGATCCAGAAGTGATACACGTGCAAAGCCTAAAATAAAATCCATACGCAATTTCGTTTAACATCTGGAGCTCATAATCATTAGACTGTAATAATATGTACCTAATATATGCCTATTTTCGTTTCAAAATTACATTGAGCGCCATCATTTATTACATCGTATGTGTGCAAATGAATTCGACTTTTGACTCCTGTCCACGCCGGGCTAATATAGTTCAATTGTATACAAAAATCATAGAATATTAGAGAAAAATTCCAGTTATTTCACAAATGCATATTGAGACTGTTTTAAAATTTAAATCTTAAATAGTTCATGAGCTTGGAGTATCTTTCAATGACTATTTATCTCAGAAGGGTAATAAGGACGTTCAAAAGAAATATGCCTCCTATGTCCAAATTTTTCGGCAGGAAATCGCGTGCGAAGTCGTGGGTAACTGGGTATCTGGTTGTAATTGGTATTTTATTGAAAATCAAGAGTTTTTGTTATAAAATACTACGAATGTATTGACGAACTAGCTGTTACCCGCGGCTAATCGCGCATAATTGCTTTTACTAAGTAATATAAGGACTTTTCTAAAGATTGTGTGTGAAGCCGCGGGTAACAGCTAGTTAAAATTAAATCAAATATTTTTTGTCAAAAGTTGTTGTCTTCTGATAGTGAACATAGATGTATATTTGAATATTACCAGTAGGAAATCGATACCAATTGGGAGTGCCACTCACTGAGCAGTCTAAGACGACAAACTTTGGATCTGAGTTAGAGATGCACAGGTTCAAATCCTGTTTGTGAACACTTTTTTATCAATACCATCTTGTACTGTATTGACTCGTCTCGTTATTCTGGTTAAGATCCTGGCACAGACCAGAGGCTCATGAGGACAGGCAAAATAGATTTACAGACTCTTTAAAGAAACCTGTAAAGGCTTTTAATTAAACTATGGCTTTTAATACAAGATGAAGGATAGTGTTATGTAACAGGCTTCACAAAGCATAGACTGTAGGACATCCAATTGAGGTGGACCATCATTGAATTTGATCTTGCCTATGATAAATAGTTTCATGCAAAATTTCAAGTCTATAGTTAAATTCATTATCGAGATTTTTCCTTGGGGTTCCCCGGACGCTCAGTCAAATCCTATGGAGGAACATGGGCATAGTAAAATTCGATCTTGCCTGTGCATAAATGAAGTTTCATGCAAAACTTCTAGACTTTTGCTGAATTTGTTTTCAAGATATCCATGGAAAGACATACACAAGAGAAATTTTTCCAGTTTCCTGAGTAAGAAATTTTGTTAATGCTAAACCATTAATTTTATTTTGAACAGTATTGAGCAGCTCAACTACTGCATTGCACCCGATAAGTGACAATTCTAAAAGAAGGCAAAAAATGAATGAACATGTGGAATATTAATTTTTTTTCTCTAGTTTAGAACATAGTTCAAATTATCTAAATGTGTTTGTTTCTTTTCAAAGATTCCTTTTTCAAATTTTTATGTGCTCTACCATTTTAATCTGCAGTCAGCTATGTTGTCTGGAAACTTGTGACTAGTCGTGTTTTCAATTGATTTACAGTCCCAAATAGTCTATTAAGTGACTGTCATGATTTTTAATGTATAAAGGATACTTAATTCTTTTTTTGTTCTCTTAGGACAAGAAGCTTATAAATGGCACATAGTCCTATAAGGACTTCCGAAGTGAAAGGATATTCTGGATAGGTAAGTTTGGAGGTAGGGGCCACTTCCTATCGAGATCCATGAGGAAGAATTTAGGGCACTAATCTCGTCATGTCCCCTCGAAAGAAGAGGAGGCCCGCTCTGAACCAGCCTCTCCTCAAAGAAGGCAAGGGGTGACACGCCATGTTGAGGCTAGCAAGAACACTTAGGGAACGAACTCCACCAACTCTAACAGTCATCTCCCACAATAGACTAGACCTATCGTATTATCTTTGCACCCCAGAATCTCGACACTTGCGGTTAGTGATGTGCCACTCCTGAACATCCATAAGATTGCCCAGATTTAAGTGACATATCGGTTTTTGCTCGGATTTTATTCACCTGTTTTCCCCTAAGCTCATATTTATTTTAGCATATTTAAAGTGAAAAAATAATTTTTAGCTAACTAGTGATTATAAATCAATATATTTTATAATAGTATATTAACTTTCATTTTTTGTGCCACGTTATACCAATTATACTTACACTCACAAGTCTTGCACTTAACAGGGTGAGATCTTTCAAAATATTCTGTAGATTCTTTTTTATGAGACTTTTTCAGCAGGTTTTGTGATAGTACAATGTTCTCTATAAAACCGTATAACTGACATTTGGATTTTTCCATTTCACTCTTTTCTCGGATGGCATCCGACATTGTAATTACATAATTTTAACTTCATTTTCAGCTGGTCTGTGATGTTTGTGATTGTGTTGAAATCTCACAGCAATCTCAGAAACTAATAATGACAGTTTGAGAATAATTGTCATTGTTGGGTTTTGTTATTGGAGCTAGTTTCCTAACATTTTTTAGACAAGTTCACTTCAGTAACTCAATATGTTGTTACCAAATACCGAGTACCTGTTTTATTTCTGATTTCAAAGTTTTGCTGAGTTTAGAATAAACGATGATTGTCATATTCATGAAAACATACAAAGAGAAGGTGATTACATTCTTGCAACTCTAGAAACTTCAACAGACAGTGAGAATGATGGCCTAGACCCACTAATACATAGTGGTGGTGGTAATGATGGATTTGAAACAGTTGGTCTGTATATGAAGAACCTGATTTTCCTCATTTTCATTACACATTTGTAGGTGAAATAATTTTTGGTGGTTGTACTCACGTTCTTCACAATGTGTAAGGAGTTTGCCGTGCAATTTCAGCACCAATCGGAAACACTACAGACTGACTGAAAATTATGGTAAATTGATGTCACTAGAATGTTGGGTGCGGTCCGAAGTTTAAGAGGAACGGCAAAATTGGGATTTCGGACTGTCCGACATACATGTTGTAAGGGTTAAGAATTATAGATGCCAGCACAACCACCCACCACTTTTTCTGTATCACCTAGGTAATTGCATTTACCTTAATGTCCAGTCAGATAGCCAGCACTGCATGTCACTGTGGTTTCGTTCTAATGTGTTCATAGAGGTTACATAAAATATAACAAATTTTTGAACAACCAACTGTGCTGGACATCAAGGGAAAAAGCAAATTACTAAACACATACGAGCTGACGCAGAAATCATGACAGCCACGCAAAAAGAACACATTTGAAACTAAACAACTACTAGCAAGCAAAACAATGATGGTGACCACTAGCACTGGCCAAACACTATAAATTGTGTCTGTTAAGTGAACAAAGCTTTTTTTGAAATATAAAGAGATCAGCATATTGCAATTGTTACAAGAAATAGCTTTCGTGATTTCTTTACTAACATCAAGGAAAACGTCTCAAATATTTTCCCCTAGCTCAAAATGTTCGAGAACCCACTTAAAACGCTGTCCTTGTAAAGAAACATTGCTATACTCATATTGAGAGACTTCTAACACCTTAGAGAACTCACTTAAAATACACACAGTGCGATAACTATGAGGTGTGGCTTGAAAATAACCAGATTAGTATTAATGGAGCCATAAAATGAACGTAATAAGGCTGAATATCGTATGATCGGTCATGTGACTCCCCTTCCTAGAGTTTTTTATGGCTCCCGTTCTTATTCCACACATAGCACCATCAGTTAACCTTTTGTCTCTGTGACAGAAAAATGTTGAGTATCTAGAAAGAACAGTGTATAAACATCAAATTTCTTTTCAAACTTGGAAAATCTGTAATGTTACAAGTGAACAGTAATGACTGTTTATCATGAATACAAGTGTTTGAGTGGTTTCAACGATTTAAGATGGTCACCAAGACACAAGTGACAACAAACACATTTGGGAGACCGTCATCTTCGAAAACTGATGCTAACATTGATTGGGTACTGAAGGGACAGACAGTGAATCAGAATTACTACATTAGCATCCTGACTATCCTATGTGATTGTGTATGGAGAAAACAGAACAATTTTGTGGAAAAAAGTCATAGATCCTTCACCAGCACAATGCTCCAGCTCACAAAGCCCCAACTTAGCCCCCTGTGACTTTTTTTGTTCCGTAAAAAGTCAGTTTTGAAAGGAACGAGAATTAAGACTGATGAAGCAGTAAAAGAAAAAGCGACGGAAGACATGAAAAATGATCTGCATCACTGCGGTTGTAGATCGAGGAGGGGAGTACATTATTAAAGAGGACGACATAAAATTGTAAATATCTAAGTAAAATTTGTTTTCAGCCTCAGTCTGGTTATTTTCTAGTCACACCTCGTATTTGTGTTTTTATAATGATTAATTTATTCACAGAATTCTCCAACCACTTTCTATACTCTTTCAGGTTAGTAGGCACTGGGCATCTACTTACGAGGCATGTTCAGAAAGTAAATAACTTTTTTCAACAGTTTTATTTCTACATGAAAGCCCAAGCCGATATTAAAAAACTTTTCGTAGCGGGTGGTCAATTAGTCTATACCCTCTTCGTAGAAGGTTCCCGCCAACGAATGTATCCACGACTCCACGGCAGTTTTCACTTCATCGTTGGTTTCAAAGAATTGGCTGCCTCGCTTGTGCTTCATATGCAGAAACAAGTGGTAGTCAGACGGTGCCAAGTCCGGGCTGTAGGGCGGGTGATCGAACTGCTCCCAAAGGAATTTTTGAACCAATGTTTGAGTGTCACCAGCGGTATGAGGCCGAGCATTGTCATGGAGCAACACAATTCCGTTACTGAGCATTCCTCTCAGTTTGTTTTGAATTGTCCGCCTTAGTTTTCTTAAGGTTTCACAATACCTTGCCGCATTAATGGTTTCACCTCTTGGGAGAAAATCAATCAGCAAAACACCTTTCCAATCCCAAAAGACAGTGCACATTATTTCTTTTGTTGTCTTTAATTTTTGTTTCTTCGGGGATTGGATGTGTCGCCACTCCATTGACTGCTATTTGGCTTCCGGTGTAACATGATGGACCCAAGTTTCATCACCTGTCACAATTTTGTTTAAAAAATCCTCACCATCATCACTGTACCGTGTGAGAAAAGTCAAAGTACTTCCGAGTCTCTTGGTTTTGTGCACGTCAGTGAGTATTTTTGGAACCCATCGGGAACACAGCTTGCGATAACCTAAGCGGTCCGTAACAATTTCATACAAAAGAGTGCGTGAAATTTGTTGGTAATCATCAAAACAACATTGTCATACTGAAATGTCTGTTCTTTTGGATTTTTTCATCAACTGCCCTTACCAGATCATCGGTGACGAGAGAAGGCCGACCGCTCTGATTCTCATCACCATTCCTTCACTCATCACGTCTTCCCCGTAAACAGAATGAATCTCACAATCGGCGGGATCACTAATTGTCTTAAATGTTCAGGGAAAACTGAAAACATAATGTAGAACAACTACAATGGCGTGAGTCTATAGCCAGTGAACAAGGACGAACAGTGTGCATGCGCGGAACACCTACTGCAGCGCTACGGCGGCAGTAGAATGAAACATTACTTACTTTCTGAACATGCCTCGTATGTTAAATCTGACCATTTACAACCTACATTTTAAGAATGGTAAGAAACATCACTGTTATGCAGAAACTATTTTATTAAACAACAATTAATAACACTATTCTAGTGAGTTATGAACTAAAATCTATATCCATATTGTCTTTGTTTGAAGTGAAGTCAGTTTGCACAAATAGTGTACATAGTTTGTTTTTTTGTGTTTGTATTGGATAGGTAAAGTACACTTAAATAAAAATACTCTTATCCTAATTAAAGTTTAATAGAATTTTTGTTTCATAAACAATATCATAAATATGGTAAACATTTACTTTAGTATATTAAATGAGCTGTTATATTTCAAATTATGTTATACATAACAACTAAAATGTATTTGTTTGTTAAATAATGAAGAGGCAAATCCATATTAAGTACAATAACCTAAATAAACTTGAAATATAATGATACTGAATAAACAATCTAGGATAACCTTAAACTGTGTTGAAATGTACCAGTAAAATTTAAATTTCTTGGTCGAGGAGAAACCACTTTCTTATCCAACTTCAAATCCAATTTCAAAATGGTTATCAATTAAAATGTTTTATATGTTAGCCATAAGATACAACACAGTTTAAGAGATTGTTATAAACAAGATTATACAATATATAAAATAACAATGATGATAGGAAAAATGTATAAAGCTCTGCTTGCTTTGTGATAATATTATCTTGATCAAATTAAAAATTCAAGAAGTATTTTCAGTAATTTTTAACAGTTTAACCCTTTGCGATCAGCATCAAATTCTTATGATTATCCTCTCATACCGCCAGACCACAAATGTAGCCATGGGATGTTTTCTGCCTCATGTCTGTGATTTATGACCACGTCCTGTCCATCAGCTCTGTTTATATATTAATTATTAAAATGGTAGTGCATTTGGTAGAGACGAACCTCAAAATATGGAAACGAGATAATATTCCGTGGATAGTAGAGACCTAATTGACTGTATTTTTGTCCTGCAAATAAAAATGCTTTTAAAACAGATCAACCTATAACTTAAATAGCTTATTAGTTAGTTTGTTTAAAAGCAAATTATAAATGACTATTCGTAACTGGTAAAATTCAAACCTTGAAGTTAAACTTTATAGATTATTTTAGAATTTAATTTAAATCTCAGTAATTTAAAGAGCCAATACAAGTGCCGCGTGATGACGCAGAATACAGCCGGCTACTATGCGTGGTCCAACGAGCCGAGACTCCATCCGAGCTGAGCGAAAGATAAGTTTAAGCCACATTTGTGACCTCCCGATCGCAAAGAGTTAAACCAGTGTGATTTGTTCTGTCAGGTTAAAAATTGTTTTGTAAACTTTAAAGTCACAGCTCCTAAACTTTACCTTCCCTGAAAAAAAGTTTGATAACCCCACAAGAAGTACTTTATGAGGCCCAGTGAAAATGGCTATTAATGGATGTGAATACTTTAAAGTATGTGCCTGAATTAATTAATTACAAACTTAAGGGACTGACACATGTTTTAATCTACTATGACTTTTCATACATTATTTTATTGATCTTTTTGTATAAAAAAGTAATTTCTTCAGTAATTTTTCAGATAATCAATGAAAAAAAATCATATCATTTCCTTCAGCTAATTTTAGGGGGTTGATTTCAAGGTGGCCAAAATTAATTGTACCGATGATTCAAGGTCCAAATTTGATTCATACTATTACTGCAAGAACATTGGCTGTAGCTAAGCCATAAGGTTTAATAAACTAATTAAAAATAATTTAACTGAATTGAATAAAAATAGTAAAACAATTTTTTTACTAAATAACCTCAACTTAAAACCTCAGCAGCAACTTACTAGCAGTGTGAAAAAAAATATTTATGTTTTGTGATTTTTCTACACATTGCAAGGAAATCCTTAATGTTTAGTAACTTATTGTAACCCTAAAATGAATTAATTCCCTATCTTATTATCAGACTTGTCTAAGTGTTTCTGCTTAATAAAATTAGTTTAATTATACCTTTCTTGGGATCGAAACTCCGAAGTAGAAACTGGCTCTTAACGATTTATCATCTTCCATAAGAATAGTGCAATTATACGTTTTCATTATTTATTCGTTTTTGGTATTATGTTTTCCTGGTTTTCGTAATAGACACAATAACAATTCGATTGGTGTGAGCTTTCCCTTTCAGAGTTTCTTAATTCTCATATAAATAATCTCTAATCTTGGGTTGATTCAACAAGTAGGAACAATAAACTCCCATAAATGACAAATTTTTCTCACAAGCATTTACAATTTATTATAAAATGTGACAATCTAGAGACAACCAACAGCAAACCTGGCTCCAATGTAAAGAGCACATCTTCAATAATCCAAAAGAAAACCCAATTTTAATGAGGATGTAACAGATAATTACAAATTAATACAAATACATAAAGATCAGGCATCAGTATTGTACACCATGAAAGGTAAGTATTGTTCACAATTATAAATAATGATAGTTTGAAAATACAGATGAATGTTAACATACCATATACAAATATATTATCAATGATCAAATACAGGTATATAAAGTTGAAATATATATTATTAACGTATAAATGCTGTATTTGAACCAGAGTGACATGATTTTGCATTAGAATATTCAACAATCGATTAAATAATACTTAAAAGTAATTCATTTTAGTACAGTACTTTTGCAGAGGCAAGAAAACTATACAAATAATAAATTGTAAAAGGTACTTAATATATTTGTGCTCTTGTGATCAAATCGTTCGACACAGGACTAACATAATATTCTACAAATGACATTAACATTTAATAAAATATATATTAAAATATTAAATCAGTATTCATATGAACATAATAACAAAATTAAATGAGATATTAAAATAACCAAATTTATATATGTACACAAGTTTAAGCAATAAATAATAATCTTCAATTAAGCAAACTAACAACATAAAAATACAACTTTATCACAACAGATAGACCCACCAACTGCCATAACATGGTTATTGGATGACATTGTTAACATATTTTAGGGATGACATAAACTAAAGGATTTCTTGTCTTGATAGTGACAGTTTTTAAGACAATTTAAAACTGAGTTTATTGATAAGCTTGGTCACATCAAACCTATAATATTTAGTTATTGTAGAACTCACTTTATAACCTGTCTTGTTTGAAATCCTTTTAGAATAACAAGAAATAAATTATGAATACATATATTTCTTGTTTATAGTACACACTATTTATTCAGCAATAATAAAAATATACCCATGATCAAGTCGTAACTATTGATTAGTTGATACATTCCGGTGTTTTATTACAAAAGAAATTACAAACAGAGGGAGCTCATTCTGACACTATACAATAGGAAACAATAGGCTCTTTTAATAGGCAGGTAGTTAGTTGTAGTCACAACGGTGAGAGGTGCTCGTTGCTACTCCGTAGTTACGCCTCGATGGCAGTGATCTCCGCAGGTACAACCTCTGCAGCCGGCTCCGCAGCTTCTGTAGGGCTCTGTACCGTTGTCAGGTTGCTCCACCAGTTGCTTAGGGCACCTTTCGCATGCGATATCGCACCACCTGTTGTCAGAATACAAATAATTTTACACTAGCTGGCCCAGACATTCAGTAAGTGAAGCCTCAACGTGTAGATCTAACTTCTAAAATATGCAAAGTAGATGTCCGATCAAACGAGCTAAATGGGACAGGGACTAACTCAGATAGTACAGATATTGCAATAATATATTTTATTTACTGAAAAACTATAAATTACATGACTTACTACCCTGCTGCATCATTGGCAAATCCTAAACCAGTATCGTCATTGTTCTGTATAACTCATAATGGCCATTAAAGCAATGCAAATGGCTGTTTCGCACCTCTGCTTAGAAAAAACAGATCTGGTACTTTCAGTGTCAGTGGTCTAACTAAGAAGGGGATGGGATACAGAGTCTCCTAAAAATTATATGTATAATGGCAACTGAACTTGTTTGAAATACAGTATTTAAATATTTTGCTTCAAATTAGACCTATATAATTTATTTAAATTTAGATTTAGTCAATTTTTATTCCATAACTACTGGTGTTCTTTGGAAAACATTTCAAAAGTGATGTTCAAGGTCTGGGTAACGTAGAGCGTTCAGGGAAGCATCAGCTGTGTAGTTCTGTATGCATTCACCAACACCATCAACATCGAGGAAGCTTCCTCATTTGTGAATGGCATATTATTTTTTTCTAACCGCTGCTTCTGTTTCACTTTCATTCTCTTTGTTCATGTTTGGCCACAACTTTCCTCTATCCTTTCTAAGGTGGTGCCATCATATTTTTTGACGATATCACCTCTTCAACCACTTGATCACCTCCTGGTCCATGGGCTGAATTAAAGATATTACGTTTGCAGGAAGAAATAAAGCTTACATTTCACCCATTTTAAGTTCTTTTTCGGAAGGATGAGATACATGTATGTTGTACATTTTCAAGTAACAACAGTGCACAAACAGGTAATTTTTTTCTTTTGGCACAAACAGGTGTTTCGTAACAGCAGGTACAAATTGATCATAAAACCACTGCTCAAATATGGCGGATTCCATCCAAGCATATTTTTTGTTTCAGTAAAGATACCATATTGATATTTTTAAATGCCCTTGAGTACTTTGCTTTACCAATGACAATTTGTGCCTGCCACTAGCATTACTGCACATAGCGATTGTTATTCTTTCTTTAGCAAGTTTTGTACCTCCCACAGACTCATTTTGTGCAGCTAGAGTTCTTGTAGCTGTATATGCACTTTAGAAGGAATCAAAATCAAAGAGGAGGACCCCTACAAATTGATGGGCATGTTTTCGAACAAGTGGAGAACTTTAAGTACCTTGGGGTCACAATATCAAATAAAAACACAGATGAACCAGAGATACAAAATAGGATCAACTCAGCAAATAGATGTGTATATGCATACAATAGGATACTTTCAACCAAATCTCTTTCTCACAAAACTAAAACTAGAATATACAAAACAATTATATGTCCAGTGCTTTTGTACGGATCCGAAACATGGAGGCTAAATAAGAAGGATGAGAAAAAGCTTCTAGTTTTCGAGAATAGAATTCTACGTAAAATTTATGGGCCATCATATGAACAAGGGGTATGGAGAAGAAAACATAATAAAGAAATCAGGGAGCTCTACAATAGTACGGATGTAATAGGAGAAATAAAGTGCAGAAGACTCCGTTGGGCCATGTTTTGAGAAGAGAAGAGGAATGCAAACTGAAGAGGATAATGTACGGTAACCCAGAAGGAAGACGGCCCCGGGGGAGACCAAAAGTGAGATGGTGGAACCAGGTGAAGGCTGATATGGAGAAGATGGGCGCTTCAGAGGAAGATGCAGAGGACCGTTCAAGATGGAGGAGCTTTGTTGGTGCGGCTAAATATCACCTCCGATATAAATGGCCCTGGGAGTAAGTAAGTAAGAGTAAGAGTTCTTGTAGGGAACATCTTGTAATTCAAACCAGATTTGTCAATATTATAAACAGCCTCCTAGAATCTCATTAATTCTGCATTTTCAAAATCTTTTCAGAGTAGTGTTTGTAAAACACAAAAATTTGTTACTCATGATCTCAGTAATGATAGGTTTAACTCTTATATTGTAGATAGTATAGATAAGATTGTAAATTTTAATAGTTGTAATTTGCCACATATTTATTCTCATTTTCCGAATATGTTTCCTAGCAAAAATGTTCAGTTTCATCTAAGACATGTTTATATAGAGGAAGTTTATGCAGGTATAGTAACTGTTTGGATATATATAATTTAAATTCCAAACTAGTCAAAAACTTTGTGCTTGTGAAATCTGTGAGGTTCTACAGCATATTTTAAATTCATGTTTGGATGAGGGAGTTTTTCCAAACAGTCTTAAGATTTCAAAGATTATTCCCATTCACAAGAAGAGGAATATAAAATCTTTTGAAAGTTACTACCCCATATCTCTGATTCCTTTTTTTCACTTCAAACCATACCCACAAGGCACTTTCTAAAAGCTAACACTTAGGCTTCTTCCAAGTCTTTTAACTTTTTAGTCCTTTTTCATCATAAACTGACATTGAATGACTTTCAATGTGTTTTCTCTTCTTTCACCAGTCTTAGTTGTTATGACAGTTAATATAATAGTTATGACAGCTCCTAGTTCATTTACAATTTTTTGAACAGACTCACCTTTGTCTAACCTCTCCAACACATTTAGTTTATCAGCTAGAGAAAGTTTACCGTGTTTATGTTTTTTAGTTGACAAAATACTGCAGTTTTTTAATTTTAGCAAAAACACACTTAAACCTTGAACCGGGCTTTACACGAACTATAAATAAACTAAACATACTATTTCGCATATAAAAATAATGTAACTGTATAGACTGAAATTATTGCTATCACTGACGATGTTGCCAACTGTTGCGAATTACTTTAAGTAATCCATTTTCTGAGTGTAAAGACATAAAAGTCGCAGAGATTCATGGTGAGCTTTATGCAGTACATGACAAGAACTTTATGCATTCCAGAGTTATAAAGAAATTGTGATATTTGTTTTGGGCAAGTTGGACGAATCTGGCATTATTTCTCTGCACTATAGTGCTACACTGTATGCTGCCACGAGCACACAAAGGTTGCATTATGGTTTAAAATGGAAGTACTGGTTTGATAATTCACTGTACAAACCAGATTCAAAACCATGTGATCTTCACCTATGTTTCCACCAGGTTGAGATAAGGAAGAGTACCACAGTATAGTTTTGCTCAAAAGCTACAGAATTCTATAATGCAGTCATTGAAAACTCGATCCTCAACACACTGTTCATATAGGGGAAATTTAAGTAAAAATATCAGTCAATAGCTGACAGCAGTTGACTGTACATGTACATGTATGTGTGTTATTGTATATATATATATATATATATAATATATATATATATATATATATATATATATACATTATATACATACATTATAAGATATATATATATATCTTCAAAATAAGAAATTAGAAGAAGTTAATATTCAATTTCTATGTATCAGTTTAAACCGCCTTCAGCAAATTAAACAAAATATTAGACATATTTCTTAATCTTGATAGTTCTACAGTATTTTTAAACCAAATCTATAACCAGTCACATATGATGAGTTTGGCTCATTTCTTTCCTGATTTAGGTTTACGATTATCCAATGAATCAGAGGGTAGTTTATCCACTCACCCACTGCCCTGCCTGTTGTCACCACCGCTCTCCCTGTCGACACCATGGCTTGATTCAGCTTCCGTCCTCCCTCCGTGTTCTGCATTGTGCTGCAAACAACCAAGAGGTTAGATCTGCAACACTGCTTCATAACTATTTAATGCTTGAGGCAACAGCTAACATTTTTGTTTGTTTTGAGTAATTGGTTAAACCCTTAGAACCGATATGAACAGTGCTCGGTAAACTATGAGTCTTGCAATGCATGTTCAACCATCAAATATACTGTACATCTTGTGTTTGATATTTATTGTCCACACTATATATTACAAGGTTAGCTCATAAAGTAATGACTATGGCTGTTCCACAGTGCTCTAATTACCAATAGTGAACTCCCTGACAGCAGGATATCTTCTTTTTTTTGCTGATCCCCTTTTAATCATTATTTTACCCGTCCTTATGAGCCACTGGCCTGTGCGAGGATCTTATCAAACAGAATAAGGGGGAGAGTCAATACAGTACAAGGTACAAGACAGTGATAAAAATGCAACAGTCATAGACAGTATTTGATCCTGCTGTATCTCTAACTCAGATCCAAAGTCTGATGTGTCAGACAGTGCAGTCCTCAACACTCCCAAACTTAACCTGTGCCGCATGACAGTTACGACTGAACTGTAACGCAGTGAGGATTTACGTATGATGTAAGGGTTGGTTGGTTTTTTTTTTTTTTGTTTAATGCACGCATCTCAAAAAACATGTTTTAAATAGCCTTAATATTATTATAATACACTTTATAATGTATATAATTTTAATCTGTATATTCTAAGGAATCAGAAAATAACAGTATAAGTGAACTTACCCTAATCTGATTACCTGTTGTATTTTGTTGAATGTTAAAGTTTACTTTTGCAAAAAAGATTTTCAAATTCTCACAACCACTGCATTTCTATACAAATAACAATATTGAACATGTGAAAAAGCCATTTGCTCACTTTTAATAAACATTCAGACAACTACACATTTATGGCCCAATAAAAAAAAATCTCTCCCCCTCCCTCTCCTTATCACCCCCTCCCCCTTCCCTCACGTACACAATCCCACAGAAAGAACTCACATAAGGGAGGGATTCTATTAAGTTAACCCTATGCACTTGAAGGCAGTATTTATAATTTGTCCTTGGAGGTCTTATGGCCAGCTCTACTGGCCGCTGCCATTTTGTCGGAAGCTCGGATTAATTTTTGCCGTAATGTTATCTGAACTCATATGCCCTGCTGTACTGGCCAAGATATAATACATCCATAGCTCGTAAGGCTAGCACCACTGGCCATTAAACATAGCAGTTATTTTCTAATATTCTCTTTGTTTTACAATGAATGTTGAGTGCTGAAACCTACATATTTTAAAGTAATTTTTAAGTAAAGCAGTAAATTTTTAACTAGCCTATATTCTTCTCTAAACATTGACTGTTCAAATACGATGAATGACGCGTAGTGGGCCTATACCTGAAGTGATAGAAACCTATAAAATTTAACTAGTAGACATGTGCTAACTATTCTTGACTACACATAGGTATGTATTTTTATAAGTTTTATTCCACAAAAAATGTACAGACTGAAAAAAATGTAAAATAGTTCATGTCTGAGTATAACATAACTTTAAAGGCCTGCTTTATAATATTTTATTTAAATATCTTTGTTAACAATATATATGTACAAGTTAAATTTCCCAAATGTATGTTTATCTTTATATTAGAAATATTCATTAAAAATAAATTTTAAATTATTTTTTATTTCTTCTTTAAACATTTAAAATTACTATGCAAATAACGTGGAGGAAATTGAAAAATAATTCCGATCTGGGGAGGCAAACTACAAACATGGCCACTGGAGCTGTCAATAAAAGTAACGCGGCCATCTGTACTGGCCATGTGAGTTGCGTTGACAAACTGCAGCAAAACTAACGCAAGCTGCCTGCAACCTCGGTGTGGCCAGTGCTGCTAGCCTTTTGAGCGCAAAGAGTTAAAAGTCTTTTGTGCTGTATCGAAACAAAAGTTGTAAGTGCCTTTCTTCTTTCAAGAAAGTATAGTCAGAGGTACGTCCTACTTTGACATGGTGTTTGAATGACATCCCATGACTAGAAGAAGGTAGTAATTGCTACATATATTGTTCGACGGAGCTCATGACGTAAGTAAATACCTAGATGAGCATTTACCACATCGCTGGATCGGTCGTGCAACTGACAATGATATGTCACTCATGCACCGGCCACTTCGCACTTCAGACTTGCCTCCATCCCACTTCTTTCTGTTGTTTGTTTGAAGGTTATTTTTGACGATGGAAGGATTGTGAAGGAAACAGGATTTTTCCGGACATTTGCCATCGTTCAGTGAACACGATGGCAAATGTCCGGAAAAATTCTTTCTGTTGGTTTATATTAAGGACGTTTTATTCCAAAGTACCATTGAACCTCTTGAGTTTAACCCATTGAAGGCCATGGACCAATATATTGGCTCCCAAATTATGTTTTGAAAACAGCCAAGAGCCCAGATCTTGGCACCACAAAAATCGGTTCCAAACCGTATTGCATTGATATATCGGCACATTATTCCCTTACTTCTTTATTTTTAGTTTTTAAGATAAAATAAAAGAAATATAAAGATATCACCAGATTATTACAGTTATATTTAAGTTTGATCAAGGTATAACAGCTCTCACCAAATTTTCCTGTTGATTTGCATGGTGTGCTGCATTTGTAGTGTTTTTGCCAAATATTTCCAAAAACTTTATTTGTAATGGTATTGGTCTAACATTTGTCTGTATTTTTATATAAGAAAATATACACAATTTCTTACATAATGAATTTCTTGAAGTATTTCTTTATCTGTTTTTACAACTCGAACATAAAAAAAATTAAAATGTAAAAATTACTAATACATTGTAAATAAAAACATTAAAAATATGTTTGATAATTAATATTTTATACTTCTAAATATAAGTAAAAAAAGTCATATGATACTACTATACTACTATTTATAGATGAGTTCCATCAGTTTTTGTAGGTGTTTGTTCAAAGTGCTATTTTGAAAGCCACCATTTTTGGCAAGTAAACTGGCTAGGTTTAACGCAGCGGATAAGCTCTACATTGATGTCATTTGCAAGAATAATCAGCATTGCATTAACTAGATGGAAAATCAAGCAGACAGGGGCACACATAGGACTTTTTTTACTTATTTTAATGTAAGGAATTACATTTACTGTTTGGAAAAAAACATTGTATAAATTCATTGTATTGCCATTAATTGGAAGCAAAGGTAAAAATTAACCAACAAGTAGGAATAATTAATAATCAACTTTCAATTCTATAATTAAGATAGGTTAATATTCATTACAATACAATTTCAATCAAAACACACTTCATGAAAATTTGGTTCAGAATACAACTTCCTTCTCTTTCGTGATATGGCACTTTCTGCAGAAGTTATTTCTCTCCTAATCACAGTGTTTTGATGATGGTCTACATTTTCTCTTGCTTTATTTCTCCTACATTTAGCTAACTTGTGTATCTTGCGTCTCTTTGCATGTTTCAGAATACAAAAAAGCTGTTTCTGAAAATCAAATAACCCCTTATTTGTGCAGTTATTGATATCATTCTTCTTTATTTCGAAAACTGTGTTGGGAAACAACTCTACCGTTTCTTTTTGTTCACTTCTTCGGCATTTTGCGAAATCGTATTCACTATATCTTTTTGTGTATCTCAAATTATAAGGTGATTCACTTTGAAAATGTAACCTTTTCTCTGTGGAATTATCAGTATTGCACTTCTCTATCGCTTTTTGTAGTATTTCCAATACTTCATCCTTGTCCATTCCGTAAAATAATTTTAAGTTTAATAATTTATACACATTTTTAACTTCACAAATTAAAATTTAGAAATTTAGAGTAAGCTTTGTAGCTAGGCAACTAATAAATGTTATCAGCATGAAACAATTATCTGAAAATTATCAGGATTTATTTCTATTCAATTAGCAAAAACAACAACTAAGTAAGTTACTATGACCGTATGATGAGGTTAAATTAAACTACATTATCAGTTGCAATATTTCATGAACTAGTAATTTAGTTTTAACACTTCCCAGAATCCGTATAGAGGTGGAGTTTCGTTATTTTCTATAAGCCAGTGCATTTTCTGATTCAAACTTTTTGGTTATGTTTATTAATTTTTTAACATTCATGTGTCTTGATTTTAGGACTACTGGATCATGTTTTAGTAAAGAAATATAAAAATATAAACATCTTTTGTTACACAATAGGCAAGTCTGTACAGCTGATCTTAATTGCCACAGAAAGTTGTAGCCATTATCAATCTATTTGGTGGTGTTTCACATCATTTGTTGTGGAGAGTCCTAATAACGTATTACTGTTTTTCCAAATTTGGCAAAAAATACTGAAGAAAATGTTATTTTAATATATATTCTAAGCGTGAATGGCCAACTACTCAGACTAACAAACAAGCTGTGAAGCAAATTTATTTACGTTTTTTTCATAATATTAAAGTCCATGTCATTACTTTATTTAAGGAAAAAACTGTATATACACATTTTTTAATTAAAAAAATTTTTTTGAAACTTTTTATATCTTTGTCTTTATAATTATACATAGTATGATATATTTATATACATGCTGGAATAACACTGATTTTTTTAAAAGTGAAAAGCCTCAGAAAGCCACATCAAGATGTATTAAGGGCCCAGGATACAAAATGTTATGAATAGTACTTAATTCAATTTATAAGGCATCTTTATAATGAAATTATTTAATGTGTCCATCATTTCTTAATAGATAATAATAACAGCTCACTAATATTAAAATATTAAATTTTCTTAAAAAACATGGAGCACAAAATAAAGTACTGTCTTCCTGAAGAAGGCTACTTACATTTTATTTAATTTGCTCACATATGTTAGAATACATAATGAATGATACATAGCATATCAAATGTTCACTGGGAAAACTGTAATATATGTTAATACTTAGAGTATATCAACAATACTGTTTATCTGAAGAAGACTGCTACAATTCCAACGTCTGCTTATTATAATTAAAGTCACCAATATTTTTATTTTTGTAACATTCATCACTCATTTTTAAAAGGAAGCTGTTGTATGTAGTAAAAGTAATATTATTGTCACCAAAATATATTTTCTGATTGCTTAAATTTACTACTTTAAAACATTTTATATACCTATAGATATGTTCAAATTAAGATGTTTAAACCCTTAACTTCATATATAAAAGCACTACAACTGACAAGTTCAAGTTTTTTACAATCCTTACTTGGCCAATTAAATAGGAAGAAAATCTGTGATGAAAAGCTTATTAATTTGGATGAAACCAATCAATCAATCAATCAATCATATTTTTATTGCTTTCAAACAATTATACATTGCATTTGCAAACGTCAATAAATCAATAAAGATAAAAACCCTGCAGTTTGCTATTCTAAGATTCATTCAATGCTCGCATACATACATTAAATCACATTCTCCCTCTCATTCATACATGGCTTCAATATCAGTACTAAGTTACGAAAAATTAGTGGTCCCAGCGGCGTAAAATGAACTCATCTACAGAGTAAAACAATTCAGACACTAAAAGGTCCTTTAATCAAGCTTTAAACAGGGTTGGGTTGTTGACATTTTTTATGCTCTCAGGGAGATGATTAATTAATCTGACACCAGCTTATGAAAGGAGTTGTTCAGATGTCAATGTTCTATGATGTTGCATCCTGTAGCTGTCCCCACCTCTAGTATCATACCTGTGGACATCTCTGCCCCGCACTAACTCAGATCAGAATCGGCAATACAGAGCTACATCCAAGATATAGAGGCAGGGTAAAGTTAGAAAACCATTCTCCCTGAAAGCATCGCAGCACGACTCTCTTGGATTCAATTTGCACATAATTATAATGACTTTTTTCTGAAGCCTGAAAACTCTGATCTGATTCTGGCACATCCACCCCAAAGGTGTATGCCGTAGGTCAAATGGGAATATAAAAGGCCAAAACAGGCCATCCTTAGAATGTCAAAAGAGCAAACCTGTGCCAAATTCCTCAGGGCAAAAACGCCTGAAGCAACCCTTGCACATACATGCTCAACATGATCGGTCCAAGATAATCCTCTATCCAGATATATTCCTACAAATCGAGTGAATTCCACTTCCTCTAAAAGGGTGTCCTCTACCATGGCAATGGGTCGAATTTCGTTAATTTGTTGACAGAGACAAAAACTTATATAATTTATTTTTGTATTATTTGTTTTAAGATTTAAATCCGAGAAACACTGAATACAAGAATTCAGTTTAACAAAAGTTTCTATTTCCAGAGCGGTATTTGATTTTTGACGCAGAGAGTTGTGTCATCCGCATATTGGACTATCTTTCCATTCTGAATTGATAGTTCAAGATCGTTGACATAAACAAGAACAGTACAGGTCCAAGGATAGATCCCTGGGGGACCCCCTGATTCAAAGGAACTCTCTGTGACTGAACATTGGAAATTTCTACAAACTGATATCTGTCACTGAGGTACGATTTCAACCACTTCAGTGGCAGACCACGTACCCCATATAATTCCAGTTTTTGCAAAAGAGTAGCATGGTGAACACAATCAAAGGCCTTCGAAAGATCGAGAAATACATCAATTGTGTGCTCCTGACCCTCAAAACCCTCCAAGACCGCATCCACAAGGGTTGTGATAGCATCAATTGTTGACATGTTTTTTCGAAATCCAAATTGGCTTGAAGACAAAATGTAAAAGCTATTTAGGAAATCCATGAGTCTTTCAAGAAAAAGTTTTTCAAATACTTTGCTTAAAACTGGCAGAATTGAAATGGGATGATAATTGCTTGCGAGGCAAGGATCATCCTTTTTGAAAACTGGAATCACTTTGGCTGTTTTTAGTTGAGCTGGAAACACTCCTATTTCAAAGGACATGTTAACCAGTCTTGTCATTGGTTTCAAAATGTGCTTTAGGCAACGTTTGAGTAGCCACAATGACATGCCATTGATGTCACATGATTTTTTTGTGTTGAATCCCCGTATCACCCCCGCCATCATGTCCTCACTAGCAGAGAAAGCACCATGGACGATACCGGTCCCCTTATAGGTTCCAAACTATAATTTTAACTGCCGCTCAAAGGCAGATTCGGCACCGCGGTTGCAAAAAAAATTACTAAACTCCCTGGCCACTTCTTCAAGGGTCTGTAAAAGTTCATCCCCAACTTTAATTTTTATTGGTTTTGAAAATTTGGAAACATCTGGTTTTAAATTTGAGTTAATGACGTCCCATGCTACTTGGATATGTTATCTGCTCTCTTCAGTCTACTTTCAATGTCATAGGCTTTAGCTGCTTTTATGACTTTTCCTTTAAATTCTCTTATAGCTTTTGAAAAAGGTTTTAAACCGCTCATCTTGAGACTCCCTAAATATGGGAGTAGTAAAACTTTAATTTTTCTCTTGATTTAAGAATGCCCTGGGTAAACCATTGATTTTTTTTAAATTTTATTTTTTCCTTGAACATTTTGAATGGGCAAGTGGCGTTCAAGATGTGTGGTTATGCAATAACTAAATGCATTGAATGCCTCATCTGGGGATTTTAATCTGTTTAAGAAAGTCCAGGATTCTTTTGAAAGAGACTGACAGAGACGATCAACATTTCTGGAATGTAGAGACCGTGAGTTTTATAGTTTCGTGTTTCGGATTCCGGCCTCACTCCAAGGATGGTAACCTCCTGCGCAAAATGGTCAGAGATGGTAGTGTCCAATACAGAGACCACAGCAGTTGAAATGTTTGTGATGACATTGTCAATGGCTGTGCTCGATGTAGCGGTCACTCTAGTGGACAAATTCACAGCCCACTCCAATCCGAATTAATTGAATTGAACACGTCTCGAAACAAAGCCGATTTAATTTGTATCAAACTTAATACCTTTGTCATAGCTCAATTTAATCTGTATCAACTTTAATTTTGGACTAAATCCTAAATCATACACTATTGAGCTGAACTGTGAAATGTATTTGAATGATAATTTTAGCAGCAAGATCAACTCACAGTAATAATTTAGGACGAACATTTTGAATTAATTTAATTGGACTCTAGTTCTACCATTAATCTTTGTAACCAGTAACAATTTCCACCTGTTAATTAAGGTTTAATGGAAGACGCATTTCTGAAAGTCACAGGACATGAGAGAAAGGAATATAACTGCTACTGGTGTCTTGAGGGAAGCTCTAGACCTAGCAGTACATCAGACTTGCCTGATACATCAAGAGAATGCCCAAAGACAATCCAAATAAGACATTGATTCTGAACTAAACACCTTCTGATGCAGATATCGTATCTTTCCTTACCACCATATACAACTCTCGAGTTATTTCCTGCTTAGGACATTTTCATCAACAAATCTTATTCTAATGATTAGGATGTGCTCTTCTACAATAATCAACCAGTTTGGTCTAATTTGTAGAAGTTCTAAGGCTGTTCAATGTTTAACTTATCATGACCTACAGAGAAATGAATGAGACTAGGCAATGAGGTAAATTTGTACAAAAAGCAGTTTGATAGGGATCAAAATTTTAATCTTTGTTTATTTATAAAAATTTAACAGACAAACATAAAGCCCAAAGATACAACATAGCAAGGTACTGTGTCTGCTGAGCCTTCTGCATCAGTCTATGCTGCCTCTACACTTAAGCAACTGTAAACAGACCGGTACTATACTCACTGTGCGAGCCGCAGTTTCATGTCCGCTACAGAGAGCTGGCCGGCGAAGGGGTGGCCAGGGTTGATTTCCAACACTGCATCACGCCCTGACCCGTCCACCCACGTCGTGTAATTGTGAGTATGACGCCATGCCGAAACAAACGAGGCATTGAAGTGGTCCAGTTCCCTACTGCCTTCTGGAAAAAATAGAACATATTTAATTAGGCAAACTTTAACAGGTTTATTGTCACAGGATTATTTTAATGGTAATAATTTCAAGGTCATATCATTATCCAAGAAGGTACCGTAACTAATACTCTCTTGTATCTTAGTTTGTTATAATTTAGAGGAAATCCTCACAGTGCTTGGAAACGTTGGAATCCCTTTCTTTCTTCATCTCACCTTTGCGATTGATTTTAATCATCTCAAGTCTTGGTGAGCTACTCCTTGACTACTTACAAAAATAATGACTATCGTTCTCCTAAGCAATCAACTACTTATGGAAATAATGATTATCATTCTCCCACACAATCCTATGAACTTTAGTAATAAAATTTTATTAATTAATTATATCGACAAATGTAATAATTTTCAGTTATTAGTCAGTTTTATTAATCATATGGTAATTGTTTTTTGCTATAGCAACAAAAAAGAAAAACCTCTTGTAAAATGTTCTACATAGTTTGTCATATACTCTTTAATATGTTCATTGTAAATTTGTATCCTTCAGGGAGGCATCTGGCCTTCTCTCCTTAAGTAGATCGTTGTCTTGTTGGATTGTGGGTCTAATTACAGGACATAGTCATCTGGGATACCATCTTCACAGAGTCAGCATTCTCTGGGAGGATCCACTCTATAGAATGTGTGACAAGCAGGGAGAAACTGCTCTGAATTTCCCAGGGGGATCTGATCAGTTGTTTTTCGAGGTTTATAGAACTGCTGAAACCGTAAACTGGTTGGCCTCATGGTACACCTCTGGGGTCCGCAAAAGGCCCTTGAGGCTTAAGTGCATGGCAATAGACTGGCCTTAACCCTCTAAGAGGCAAGCGCCGTCTGAGACGTACGATTCACGCCGCCGCGAAGTGGCAAGCGCCGTCACAGCCTTCGCTTCACATTTAAGGCCGTTGCTCCGCAACCGTCCATTATTTTTAGGCCTAGTTTGAACTATCGTATTCTCCATGAAATTTCCTATACATATCATATAGTATAGTGTGTATTCATGTTACTAATGTTTGCTGGCTTAAATGATTCCGACGGTTTTCGTTTGACCTGGCGGCAGACGAGAGAACAGCTGTCTACTCGTCCGTCACTGTTTTGTTTGGCGACTTTGCGTACTGTTATTGTCAGTATATTATTGTTTATCGCGTTGTTTGTGTTACCGGTAAATGTTTAGGTTATTCGTTCGTCATGCAAAATGTTGGGGTACTTTGGGATTATACCGACTACACCAGTATGAGGAACACAAACAAATAAATTTATAGAAAAAAAAACATTATAGAACGAAAAAGCAACTCTTCAATTACAAACTTACAATGATTATTAATTGTTAATGGGTTTCCTGTGACTCCCAGAAATCAGCAATATCAAGGATGAGTGAGTCTAGTGGATTTCCGCCTTCAGCAGCAACTGCCGACCGCAACGCATATTTTAGATGTAGGCAACTAGTCATGATCTTGTAAAAAACGAATGGCCCCCTCTTCGCTCCTGGGTAAATCCCAAATTCTCATAGTGTCGCCCATCACTAATCTATTACACACACAGTAAAACACGGAAGTATAACAAAGCGACACACTCGACAGACACTTCGGCACGAAAAGTACAAGAATGCGGCGCACCAGCTGAACGGGCGGGCGAGAATCTGTAGTCACGTTATCTACTAGATCGCTCGACTTTGACCTCTGTCTGAGGATGGGGAGGGGTTTGCGATAAGACAATTCCTGTTTTATATTTACGAAATATACTGTGCTATGACAAACTAAGCCACTATTATAGGCCCTACACTACTGGGAGGAAAAGACAAGCCCCTTCTAGTGACTCGGGAGTAAAAAAACCAGTTTATACATAGATTTAGTTTTTCCCATCTAACTTTTTTGTTCTTGTAAATAGAAAAAAATGTATAAGAAGTAATTTGTTTAGAATAAAATTGTGTATATTCTGTGAATTTGACATTATTTTGTAGCTCCAATAGTTCCAAAGTGACGGACAGTAGAACTTAAAAAATATTTTTTCTAAAAAAACTTTTTTACACATCTACAATGATATTAATCTGAAAATAATGGTAAGGCACCAAATATTATATTTATTCTTATTCTATAGTTCATAAGGAAAACAAAAATATGTAATGTTGCTAGGTTATCATTTAGATAATATTTTCTAAAAATAAGTTTAACAATCACGGCAATTTACCCAAAAACGGCCTGCCATTGAGACCACAAATGACTGTCACTTATAGGGTTAAGAAAGAGACGAATAAGAACACAATCTGGGGACCAATGACTAAACATGTTCACAACAAAGGCTAATTCTCATACTTTTGTCATATGCCGTCAAATTTTCAATAATAACGGCAAAAAAACAATAATTTTTTACGGTAAACGTCAAAGTATGAGGAGAAAAGTGTGTAGGCTTTGAAATTTTGCACAAAAAATATTACTTCAATTTTTGAATGTTTCTTGGTTTTTTGAATGTGTATCCCAAGGGATACATACAAAATTATGTAATCGTGTTCCTGATGGGGTACATGATTGTCTGAGGTATATCTTTGACTATGTTCTCATGTTTAACAACTGACCAACAATAAAAACGCAATATGAAAATGCATAACAACTTGTACATGAGAGTACACAATGCACTTTACGAAATCCCAGTGTGTACGCAATTGGGTACACAATGGCAGTTGTGTAAGATTGTTTGTACCCAATGGGGTACACATCATGAATGTGTTAAAGGTAACTTCCGAGCAACCACCAATGGTCAGGCAGATGAGCTGCTTGTAAGGACAGGATCGCTCAGCAGTTACTCATCCAAGAAGCAGCCACATTTGCCACTGCTTAAGTCGGTTATCGCAAGAAAACCGCTGTACATGTTACACTGTGCCATTGACAAGTACATATATGAATTGTACAAGAATATATATGAATATAAAAGTCAACTTATGTAAAATTTGATAATATGAGGGAAATGTTTTTAAATGAGATACAATCTCTTCTCTACCCTGAGATATATCCTGTAAATAAAATTCTTTTCCAACTTAAATAAAGCTACTGATAAAAGAATCAAGAATCATTTTATTGTTGTCCCACATTACAATGCCATGACAAAAGTCAAAGAAATTAGATAATACTAGGTTTAGCACTTATGGTCATAAGTACATGTCAGAAAACATAAAAAACTAAATTACAATACAATGTCAATACTGCCTGATAACATCTCTTCAACAGAATAAAAAGCTTTTTCTTAAGCCATCTTAAAAACAACATTTTTTTAAAACTTTACACGTAATATCTCTACAGCCTAATGGAAACTTATTGAAGAGCTTTTTCCCAATATACAAATACATTTGCTGGGTTTTGGTGAGTCTAACATATCTTAAATCTAGAAGATCTTGGTACCTTGTATTATAATTATGAGCGACACTTCTCAGGTTAAAAACCAAACATTGAAAGATAAAAATACACGGCAAAGTAAGTATACCGTGTTCTACAAAAATAGGCCTACAAGAATCACTAGTACTGACATCCAAAAACTGTGCGTAAGGCCTTCTTTTGACATAAAAAAACCTCCTTGGCACCACTTGAATTGCCCCAAAGTAGGGCACCATACAAAAGGTGGGAATGAAACAGCGCAAAATATGCCTTAGTAACTATGGTAGAGCTAGTACAAATTTTTAAGTCTTTTCAGTAAAAAAATCACTCGAGAGACAGGCGAGAACAAAGAGCATCAGTATGACTTCTCCAAGTAAGCCTAGAATCTAAATTAATTCCCAGAAGAACTTTATTGATTTATTGTCAGAGTATTTCCTTAAACTAAAAACAATATGCTCCGTCTTATCCTCGATAACATATAGCAGTTGGCATCAAACCAGAGGTAAGACCTTTCCCTCATATAATTTATTACTACAGAATTAATGTCAGATAGCTTACTAGAACACATTAGTGTGGTGTCGTCAGCATAAAGAACACTCTTATTAGGTACAAAATTGGGAAGGTCGTTTATAAAAACTATAAACAGAAAGGGACCCAGGACAGAAACCCTGGGGAACCCCACTTTTCACTTTCAACCCTTCTAAGATCAGATCTTTGATCACCAACTTTAAACCAACTGGGATCTATCTAAAAGATATGAGGACAACAGAGACAACTCATTGCCTCCAAAACCATAGTAGCTCAATTTCTCAAGCAATACCTGATGGGGCACAGTATCGAAAGCTTTGCTTAGATCTAGTAATAAAGTGCTGGCTTCCTCACTATTTTCAAAGCTATTCAAGATAAAGGATACAACACTTTCACAGCCTTAACAGTAGACAGATTTTCTCTAAAACCAAATTGGGCAATGAGAACAGATGATTCTGCTCAAAATAACATTCCATCTGAGAACTTAATGATACTTTCGACCACTTTAGATACAACAGGAACCAGCGCTATAGGTAGATAATTACTAATATTAGATCTATCCCCTTTTTTATATACAGGCACAGTTAGAGTAAGTTTCAAACAATGTGGAAAACACCAACTCAACTGCGAGTATCCAATTAATAAGAAAAGTGAGGGGATACAAGATTACATCTATTATTTTCTTTAACACAAAGTTGGGAAGACCAAAAATATCTTCAGATTTTGAATTACTGAGCCCAGTAACAGTTTTAAAAACATCATCAGAATTCACAAAATTCCATTTAAATGGCAATAATTGAGGATTCTTTATAACACTAGACTCTAAGATATCGATGGCACCAGCTAAATTCAAGTTTAACGGCATTATTACCTTTTACATTATTAGAAATATTTACAAAAAAATCATTGAAATCACTAGCAGATATAGGAAGCTCTGTCTGTAAGTTTTTCTTAGGTGTACACCCTGTTTCCAGATTAATGACATTCCAGGCAGCTTTACAGAGGTTACGTGATTCCACGATATAAGCATCATTGGCATTTTTCTTAGCTAGATCTATTTGTTCCCTATAGAACTTCTTAAACCCTTCTGTGGATTTCACATAAGGCAGGATTGCTCCTTACATCTACTATGACTAATATCTAAAAATAGCCTAATCTGCTTAAAACAGGAGTATACCAGTTTTTAAGTTTGCGATTATTATTTACAGTATTTTTTGGCCACTTTAGTTTTAGTAGGACAACAATCATTAAAATTATGTTGAAGGACCTGCATGAAACAATCAAAAGCCACTTCAAGGTCATTTGAAACTATCACTTCAGACCAGTCAATGTTACCCAATCTGTACTTAAATCTATTAATACTAACATCATTTAAAACTCTAAAACTATACACATTTTTTTTCACACACTTATCAGCTGGTAAAGCGGTACACGGTGACAAATAAGATAAATCAATATTCAACAACAAACCAAGGTGATCGGGAGATGTGAGGTTGAACAGTTTTACATGTATAATGAAGAAGGGTGGAGATTGGAAATGAAATTATCCAGACAAGACTCCCAGCCTGGTGGGAGACAGATTAAGACAAAAACAATCATAAGATTTTTAGTGCATTAAGAAACTCTTGATCTTGGAGTGGGGGATAGACCCACAGTGATTACACTTTAAAGTTTGCTCCTGTGTTTTTTAGTTAAAATTTTATGTGGTTTTTTTAAGAAAGTATATAAGTGTTTTACACCAATCTGTGAAGAAAGTCGGTTTTGGTTTGGTATCAGGTGACATTTTTAACAAAAATAATAACAGTGGAGAAGTTATCATAGAAAACTATTTTAATTTTCCAATAAGAACAAGATTATTGCTTAGAGATAAGGGGGATCTTTATCAGCGATATTGATAAGGAGGGCCTGGCTGGCAGGAATCTTGACCTTTGTACTGCTGTGAGTTATGGACAACTAGATCATCCTTATCTCTCCAACTGTCAAGCTCTCTGTTGCTTGATTGTAAATAAGCAGACTAATAATAAGTGTGTTTCATGAGTAAATAGTATTAAAATTTTTTAAAACTATTATTATTGTTATTATTTTTATATTTATTGTGACTTTATTCATACTAATATTTGTTTAACTAAATACATTATTCCTATAGATTTGTCATTTGCCACTTATACACAACTAGAGAGTTTTTTATTTTTTATCAATACAATGAAAAGGAAAATAGTAAAACATCCCTGTGGAATATGTATGAAAAACATTACAAAAAACGTCTCCATCTATTCTTTGTCGTGGTAGCTGTTCATTGTGGCATCACATAAAATGTATTGGTGTGAATAATTATGAACTCAATAAAATAAGTGAACACAAATCAGAATGGATTTGTGAAGTTTGCTCGTCTAACTCAAATATTCAAAATGGACAACACGGTTTTAGTACTATTGCATCCCTAGAAGAAGATGACCTTTAAAATAAATAATGAAATTAATAAAACTCTAACAGAATCAATAGAATAAATAAGGATTTAGTTGACGCTAATGTTGAAATAAAAAGGTTATTAAATGAAAATTCATATCTTCAATCACTAATACTCCAAAGAGAAGAAGAGATAATAAAATTGCAAAAAAGTGAACATAAATCTATGGAATATTTTAAGACATCTTCCCCATCAGTTAAAGAATCTTCCAAAACACAGAAAAAGACAACTAAAAAAAAATTCTGCCACCTAGTTTTTCAATTCCCCTTAATAATAGCTTCCAACCTCTGGAGTGTGTTGGAAAATATCCACTCTATCGACAATTAAAAGCCCCCATTTCAATATCACTTACTGGACCTTCTAAAACTCGACACAGAACTAAAAGTAAAATTCAAAATAACAAGGTGATGAAGACACAAAAAGTTGATCAAAATAAAATGGAGAAAAGAGTAATGTTGGTGGCGGACAGTCATGGAAGATTTTTGGGACATATTTTACAAAATAAACTTGGTTGTGAATACAAGGTAACAGTAGTGAGTAGTTCTGGAGCACCATTTAATTATGTTGCAAAAATCTCCTAGAACTGACAGAAGATTTCACTTTCAATGACCAGGCTATATTTTTGGCTGGAACTAACAACATTGATGACATTGGTAATTCATCCAACAAACCCAATAGTTTTGATTATGAAATCTTCAGTAAAGTTACACAGATTACAAATTTAAGTTTAATAAGCATCCCTTTTAGGTTTGATAAACCATTTCTGAACGATGCAATCAGGAAATTAAACAATAACCTTAAACTTATTTCAGACGGTTTAAATGCAGGTTCTTTTATTGATTTGAGATCAATGCAGAGACTCATCATACGAAACAATTGGACTCCATTTTAATTTATCAGGAAAACACCATCTTGCACATATAATAACTGAACATCTGAAAAAGACTGGTATTAAAAAAAACGTCAGATGAACAGAAATTTGTAGATCCTAATTAGTGCAAGTCAGAATGCCAGCAGTACTACTCATCAAAGTCTAGACCAAACAACAGACAATGTGGGTGAGCCAAAAGTTCTGTTTGCGGCAACGGATGATCTCTCAGCTGATATTTTAATTCATAATCAAACACTGTCTGCCTCTTTGACATCTCTTGAAGATTTTTCCCCCTCTTCCACCACCAGCTTTGATTAATCATAATGTTGTTCCCCTCTGCAAACAAAATCCACAATTACCTATATGCTCCTCCCAGTTTGATGTAGCTAGTGAAAAAGTTACGAGTGTCTCAGAAAATTGTAACAAAGGTTCAACAATTTTTTTTAGACTAATGCAAGTAAATGTATGTTGTTTAAGAAACAAAATATTGCAGTTAGAAAGTATATGTAAAGAAAAAAATATAAACTTAATTTGTATATCAGAAACACTGGCTGAAACAAAATCAAGTAGATGATCTATTTGTACCAGAGAATTTTACTCCAGCCAGCGTAGTCTGTAGAAAAACTAGGAAAAATGGTGGAGTTGGTATTTATGTTAAAAATACAATACAATTTTTCTGTTGTTAATGTATCTAAATTTAATTTTGAGTTAGATTTTGAAATATGTTGTATAAAATTAATACAAGAAAAATATTTTGATTGTGAGCATTTATAGATCTCCAAATGGAGATATTAACAAATTTTTTAACTGTTTTGAGCATGCTGTCAAAAGGTTACTAATTAATAACCAGAGGGTACTCATAGCTGGGGATTTTAATATTGAAATGGGTAATAGTGATAATGGTAATTGGATTTTTCTAAATTTAGTAACATTCTCAGATCATTTAATCTTTTTATTACAAATAATCAACCTACACGTTTTAATTCCTGCATTGACAATATTATTGTTAATTTTTAATAAAAAGCTATTTACTACTAACACTTGTGAACATTGTCTTGCAGACCATGTACCATCCCCTTTTTTTAAAATGTTTTTCCACAAAGCACTTACAGAACAATCAAAACATGTTGCAAGCTAGTAATGGTTTTAATTAGAAGGCACAGTGATGAAAGTCCTGGATCAGTTTATTTATTATTTAAAGAAAGAAAATTGGGACATGATAGATGATTTTAAACAAAATAAAATTGACATTAAAACACTTTTTAATAGTTTTTTTTTTTTAAATTTGTTGACTTATGGCACTATTGCTCACCCTTAGTAAAAACCTCAAATAAATCACGGTCTAATAACACTAAACTTGTCAAGTGGTATACACCGGAACTAGCCAAAACAAGAAATGAAATGCTTTGCATTATTCACAATTTATAAAAGTTTGAATTTAAGGGGGTCAGAGCAAACTCAGGCAGCTTATAATGTATATATTCAACATAAAAAAAGGTATAGGAATGAATTAAACACTAGCAAAAAAAGTTGCAGTTGAGCAGTATATTAGTAAAGCTCCTAACCAATGCAGGGCTGCTTGGAAGGTGATTAGTAATGAACACTCACCTACACACAGTCAAGATGTAAATTTGGATCCTGAGGAATTCAACCAGTATTTCATAAACTCAATTAAAGAGCTTAGTGAAGGAATTCCCCCCAGTCACCATAGTCCTGATTACTTTCTGGGAGAACGAATGATTGATCAAAATTCATTTGTTTGGCTAACAGTTACAGCCGAGGATGTTATAAAGGCTGTGTCAAAAATTCTCAAATTCAAAAGCTATGGACTATTATTGGGTTGTCGAATTTCATTATTAAAAGTACTATTGAATTTATAAGTGAACCCCTAGCGATAATTTTAAATAACTGCATGAATGAGGGTTTTTTTTTTCACCTTTACTAAAGGTGTCAAAAGTTACTCCAGTGTTTAAGAAAGGTGACAAAAATTGTGTACATAACTATCGTCCAATCTCAATTGTCCCTATATTTTCAAAAATTTTTGAATCAATTATGTACAACCAGCTGAATGGCTATTTTTGAGTTTCATAATTTAATTTCAAATAGTCAATATGGGCTTCCGCCAGGGAAGATCTACAACTTCGGCTGTATTAAAACATAATTGATCATACCCTAGAGGCTTTTGAAAAAAAGGATTCCTCTTCATTAGTTTTTATGTGACCTCAGTACAAGCATTTGACAGTGTCCTTGTTGATGTTCTTCTTGATATGCTTGCATTTCACGGTGGTTAGTGATTGTGCTTTAAGACTTATTAAGTCATATCTTTCCAATAGATTGCAATATGTATGTGTCAGGAATAAAATGCTCTCAAATGAAAACCGTGGAAACTGGTGTTCCACAGGGTTCTATTCTTGGGCCCTTTTTTCTTTATTGTTTTATATTAATGATCTTCCTAAAAACCTCAATACTCAATTCAGTGATTTACGCTGATGATACCACCTTACTTTCTAGTCATCATCATAATTTAGACTGTTTGGCACAAATTACCCAACAATCTGAGAAAAGGGCTTATGAATGGTTTGCAGCAAATAAGCTAGCATGCAATTTGGATAAAACACAGTGTATTACTTTAAGCCCTCAAACAGGAAATCAATTTGGTATCGGTCAAGCTCCTAGGAATTAATGTAGACTCAAAATTAAACTGGTCAACTCATATAGATACTGTCTGTAACAAAATCTCTAGAGTAAATTACTTACTTTGGAAACTCAAAAGTTTTGTTAGTCCAGATATTTAAGATTTGGCATATTTTTGGGCTTTTTTCAGTCGCACATATTGTATGGTCTACTTGTATGGGGTCATTCTTCACATGTCATTGACATTCTTGTGCTACAGAAAAAGGCTGCTCGTAATATTGGAGGAGCCAACCCACTTGAACACTGCAAACCTCTTTTTGTACAATTTCAAATTCCCACAATAGTAAATCTTTATATTTTTTTCAAGTTTTATTGTATACAAAATCTAATTTGAATCTTTTTCATACAAGACAGGAGATCCATCAATACAACACTAGGGGAAGGAATAAGATTGATATATTGCCTCACAGACTAGCTAAAACTAAAAGCTCGTTTAAATTAAATTTTATAAATTTTTTTAATAAGCTGCCTGATGATGCGAGACTTGTTTCCTTTAAAATATTTAAAAAAAGTTATATGATTGGCTAGTGGAAAAATCCTTTTTACAGCATTGAGGAATTCATGAATTGCCATATTAATGTTAGGTTTTAGTTTATAACTAACTATAATTACTTTTATATATTGCTACTTTACTTAAATTTCATGTGAACTTTTTACAACACTTTTGTGTTAATGTAATTTTTTAGCTCTAACAATGTATGTAATTTTAAAATGACTTGTCCTATTTCTGTAAACAGATCAATGGAATAAATGATTTCTTATTCTTAACAAGAAGGCATTACAAAAAGTTAAAAGACTACAAAGAGGGGTTAAATTAGGAGTGGACCTGAACGTAATGGCATTTGCGGATGATGTAGTGATCTTGTCAGAAAGTTTGGATGACCTCTCCACACTAAAAAAAAGTTTTATTAAAGAATGTCAAACAGTAGGCTTAGAGCTAAATGAAGATAAAACTAAAATTATTCATTTTGGAAGACATGCTGGAAATGTGAGAACAAACTTAAGCATTGACAACTACTCGATTGGCTGGGTAGAAAGTTTTAAATATTTGGGTGTAACAATAAACAGCAAAAACGTGGAGGATATAGAGATACAAAGCAAATTAGCTAATGCAAATAGGTGTCTTGGGGCGTGTACAAAACTCTTTACGTCAAGATTGTTGTCACAATGCTCCAAAATAAGAATTTATATAACAATCATTCAACCAGTCCTAATGTATGGAAGTGAAAACATGGACATTAAACGAAGAAAAATGAGGGGCGGTTGATTGTTTTTTGAGAATAAAGTTCTCCGAAAAATATTTGGACCAATATGTGATGAAGGGGTGTGGCGAATAAGAAAAAATAGAGAATTACGCAATGTATACCAAGATCCTGATATTGTGGCTTTGGTGAAGGCAAAGAGAATTAGCTGGCTAGGACATGTACATCGGAGACAGGAGGGCACAAGGTTAAAAGAGGTCTACCAGGCAGTACCGGGCAGGAAGGCGCCCTTTGGGTAGGCCAAAGATAAGATGGTGCGATCAAGTGGTCGAAGATGTGACCCGGTGTGGAGGGTCTGTGGATCTGGCGGAAGACAGGGTGGCGTGGAAGAGGCTCATAGACGAGGGCAAAGAATCGACTGAGATTTGTCTACGCCCCGGCAGTAAGTAAGTAGGGGTAAGTAAGAAACTTAACTGTAATTTGAGGTACTCCTATTGGGGTCAATATTTATGTCCCCCAGCGATAACGACCTTATATTTAAAGAACTTAGGACTATTGCAGACAAATTCAAGAAGTTGAGACAATCTGTCAGTAAAAGTTACAATACAAGAGTCAGGTGTGCGATAAACAGATAAAATCAACAAATTAATAACACTAAAAGAGATCATAACCGCTTCAAATTGTTTCTCTTCACAGAACGAATCAATATTTACAACAGAAAAAAGAATATTTAAATGAACTTCTTACAAAAATTGCAGCTTCCGCCATATGGAGTAGATCTACAGAAGCTAGCCGCAAGTAGATAGTCCATAGGTGTATAAAGTTGTATTTCGTCTTCTATGCACCAGTGTTCATTGACACAAAGAACGTCACAAAGTATGCGACTGTTAAAAACTTCAAGTAAATTCACCTTGTTCTTTATACATTGCATGTTAATATGCGCAAGCACAGTCTCAGAACGTGATTCAACCACCTGAGTATTGGCACTCATGCTAGGCCTATGACAATTAACTAGGCCGACTGAGGATTGGGTGACTATAACCCCGGGTTCGTTAACTGTTCCTAATTCTAAAAAAGAGGGTTTCCACTAAAGAACTTTTACGAGAGAATCTAAACTTACTTATATACGTCCCTGTAGGCCAGAAGTCCGGATCATACATTTTATCCCAAAGGGATAGGGGCACTCCAACTTTAAAAGAACTGTACCCAGGATACCTATTCTTCAGTTTTAATAACCTCATAGTTTACAAACAGCATAGTCCATTCAAATACTGTCTCAAAGCATCACATTCCACGTCTTCAGCAAAATCTAGATACAAACATATGTTTACGTTTTTCTACAACTTTCAATTTATCATTAGACACCACAGCACGTCCCGTAATAAACATTGATTTTTTCCCTCAGATCTAAGCTGTTGTTTCTTACATTTCTTGGACCTAACCTCAATAAAGTCATTATTTACACCCTGATTCACAGTTTCATTTTCATTGTCCCCATCCAAGTCGATCGCGTTAGCCGGATATGACAGAGGCAGAGACAGCAGAACTTGATGCAGAATTATCTTGCACAGCGAAAGGCTGTACAATTTCATCATGTAGCCCCTTCGGCGAGTTCCTTTTTCCCGATTGGTAAGCTCCACAGCCTTCTTGAGAACGTTTTTTTTTCCCTTCTGACTGGCATTCTATTGCTAGAAGCCAGTGGCCGTCGAAGGTCTGAAATTTCCAAGTTTCGACTAGCAGACAACACATCAAAGTGAACTACTGCTTTGGTCAAATTGCAGTTAGCGACATACATAACCTTACTAGTTACAGAGTTATTGTTGTCAATACCACTTTGTTATAAAGGATGAGGAATCGGCATTCTCATTTATAGATTTTAAAACACTTGAATAAGAGGCAACGATTATTTAAACAGAATGTCACCAATAACCTCAGAATGATTATTCATGATAGAGGCTAGCTTAGTATTTTCGGTTTTCACCATGTCTAAAACTGCTTGCTAATTTCACTTAAATTGTTAGTCAGATCAAAAATCTGATCAGGTCAATATCTTGATATGAATAAAACATTCACAAGGCCCATTTTCTTCTTTTCAGAATCACTGGGTGGTATACTCCTCGTTACTAGCACACTGTACCGGTTGAGGCTTACACTTGTCAGCACACGTAAAATTGACTTCTCGCCTTTAGAAAAGGAAAAATCTTTTTTAGATTTTTCCACACACTCAAAATGATACCAATTTTTACAATTACCCTCACACATAATTCCTCCAGTGTTTCTAGTAACATTTTTCGAACAGACATCACATCCTTTGTTTAAGGTTATTTTTGACGATGGAAGGATTGTGAAGGAAACAGGATTTTTAAATAAATATATAAATAATAAATTTGCGTTTATGTCAATCCCTTATGTGCCGGGATTATCGGAGAAAATTAGAAGAGTAGGTAGAAAGTACAACATTAGAACCGCGTTTAAAACACACAACACTCTTAGACAAAGTCTCGTAAAAACAAAACCAAAAAATGGCACACAGGATTCCAAAAACTGTGTTTACAGTATAAAATGTAGCTGCAATAGGGAATACATAGGCGAGACAAAAAGACCACTAAACGTAAGGATAAAAGAACACAAAGAAAACACGAGAAAGGGTTTCACAGAAAAGTCAAAAATTGCACACCATTGTTGGTCCGAAGACCATCATATATGAATTGGGATGAAGCCCACATAATACATCGGGAACCACATTTCTTCAAAAGGAAATTAATTGAGGCAACATACATTAAATTGGCAGACCAACCAATCAGTCAACCATCAGTCCGAGATTAGGCCGCTTTGGTTGCCAATTCTAAAAAATGAACTAAAGAGAAAACCAAAAGTATCAAACGGATCGGATATTTGTAATAAACCAATGCGTAGTCACAATATGGTTTTAAGAAGTTCATCTCGCATGAACCAATAATAACGAAAGGGCCCATTCCTGTCCCCCTTCCCATTGTATTTCCGCCATCTTGTTTTAGCCAGCCGTCACGATTACCATTGGCTAGTCCCTCTGGTCAGTCGTAGGTGGTTAGTAGACGAGTGAAGACGTATTGTGACCTGTAATTCCGTAGTTTAGTTTTAATGATTAGTGTTTGGTATAGTTTTGTGTTAAGTGCATGTCTTTAGAGTTAGTGAAGTTGACAAACAACATGTAGGTTGTGATTCCTGACTTAGGCGTGCCACAACGCTTTAGTAAGATTTGTTTATTTTAACCTAGTTTGTAATTATGTATTAGGTTAGTTCTTTACCTGAAGAAGAGATTAGATTGCAGATCTCGAAACGTAGTGTTACTGTTTTCTTGTTTCACTGAACGATGGCAAATGTCCGGAAAAATCCTGTTTCCTTCAGACATCACATAACGTATTCTTATTCACCGGCGCCATCTTGACTCCAGGAATGAGACAATCTGTTGGCATTGTTCATCCCACATAGCTGTTGAAAATGTTTTATAAGAGACACCATTTGGAGGTGGCTGACAGGACAATACTAAAAGTATCCTGCACTGAAAGTATAGTTTTTTTTAGATCAGACCATGGTCATACATAATGGGGGACTCAGAGAAGCTCAAAACCTCCCCAACATTTTGAAAGAGAAATTAAAATGACACCCAATAGTTTGTTTTAAACTAGAACACATTTATGAAGTATTAAAGCTCAACAATTTCCTGTGGGAAGATTCCCTAGTTAATATTTTGGGAGGGTATTTTATACTTCCTAAGCAACCCAGTGTGTCAGTCCCCTCCAAAATAATTTTCTATATACGCCACTGCATCAGACTGAGGGAAAATTACCAACCTTGTAGCAGAGAGGTCCTCAGCAAACACAGCAGGTACGCTCGGAACTGTGCTCGGATCCACTCGTCCCCACCCTCCCAGCCCACTCCATCCACGAACACATCATGTCGCTCCTCTGCCACGTGTCGCACCAGGAAGTCAGCAAACCTGTGGACATTGGGAGCTAAGTACTTAGTCATAATTATTATTGTACATCTTGATTTCTCTTAGCCACTTATTTCATATCAGTGAAATCGTTAAACCCATGCTTACTTTAGAAACGAACCAAATCTAATTAAATTTAGCATCTACATGTTCAAAATGGCAACCCAAGTAATTGTTTTCCATTTGAGAGAAATTATATATTTTTAGTCATGCAAAAATATTCATGAAAAATACTTTAACGATTTTTACTACATTTTTAACACTTTAAGAGCCTTTTACGTCGACTGTATGAGAATTATGAGAATTGTCACTTAGACGCAACATTTACAAAGCAAGTGGTCTGAGGTGCATTATTTACAGTATAACACCAGAAAAGTGAAGATTAGTCACTTTGTATCAGGGTTAATGTGTATTGAGGTTTAACTCCTGAAGAAGAGAGCAGATACTAGTTTTCAAAATGTAGCGTGTCAGTGTATGTAACATAAAATGACAGCAACCATAATCCTGTTATAAGGATTAGTAACAAATTTGGAACTGTTTGTATTGTAAAAAAGATAACATTAATTAATAACATTTTATTTTCACACATCATCTATTAGTCAATCAGTTATTTATTCATCCTTCAGTAAAATACAGATTTTAAAATAGATTTCGTCATGAACAAACTATAACACTATAACTATAAAAACTATAACTAACAATACATAGGAAACCTACATTTACAAAAATGTATCGTAGTTATAAAACTCTTCAAGCAAATAATAAAGATTTCCCTTTAATCGAGAATGTAAAGTTTTCTTAAAAACACTCTCTGACTTACAGTATACTGAAAAGCATGAGGCAAAGAATTAAATTATCGAATTATTTTTCTCCAAGCTCAAGCCATATACATTTTTTAAACCTAGGAGAAGATTTTAAAATCTTATGTTGAAAAATGTCCATCACCTCACACAGTCAGATGTTGGAACTTTGTCACTCTGTTGCTATCACATAAGAACTTGACAACTTAATTCAATTTCGATATATCCAATAATCATGTCAAAATATTTTGACAACATACTTAAAAACTCATAATTTTTCTTAAAAAGCTCATTTAACATCAATGCTGAACGGTTTTTAAGCTTTATCATCAAACAGCCAGAAAAGAATAGTTTATTTTTTTCACTTTACTCTGGAATATTCTGTCAATTCGTTTGAGTCTAAAACATAAGCAACAACTAGGTGACGTTAGATTTCAGTAGGCGAAGATCTCCATCAAATCACGCATTTCACACTATGCAGGACCTTTTGTGACGCAGGAGCCAACTGCAATTTTAGTAGACATTCTGACTGTTTGACTTATTATGGCAACAGTTCTGGTAAATCTAAGCTTGTCTGCACTCCTATTCTTTAGACGGCAGTGCTGCTAACTATGAGATTATAACTTTCCCTGGCCTCCAAACATCTTTTTATCACTACTTTCCAAACATACTTTGTCAGTGTAATAGACTGGTACCTGAGATCCTCCGTGGACAGGTGTAGCAGACGACGCAACTCCATGTCACCAGTCTCAACTCTGCCTGTCTCCACCTGTGTGGGGAGACAGAACAATTTGATGATTGAAAAGAAATACAATTAATTGGCCAGGGTAAAAGATGGCTGTACTGGTGGCCATCCTGATTTTAGCCCTAAAAAAATTAAGTCATGTAGTTTTACGATCTTATTTTTAACTATAGAATTATGAGAGTTGTCTCATTAAAAGATATAATTAATACATATCCAAACACTTTTTAGTTTGTTCAATATTTTAAAGGTTACTCAGAAAAAAAATCTCAAAAACTATATAGTTGTATACACTTTATAGAAAAAAACTAAAGCGCACAGTTACATATTAATTATATTTTTACAATGAGACATCTCCCATAATACTATGATAAAAAATAGGCGTGCAAAAGTACAAGAGGTTCTTATGGAGAAAACCTAAAGATAGTTTCCTTACAGCTGGCTCTTAACTGGATCAAACAAAGGAAAGGGAGAAATTCAGTATTTAAAACCTGATTGTCTGCAAAAAAACTTTGACTTACAAGTTGAGCTGCTTCTTACTAGAAACTACTACGTTACTTTTACAAACTAATTCTGACTTATAAACAGTTAAAAGCTGCTTTACTGATAGCATGGATTAGTCCACACGTTTTTGTTCAAACAAATTCAAGCTCTACTACCCATCTTAGACTTTAAGAACAGTTTTTTGTCAGACTTGGATTTAAAAATAAAAATATACCAAAGGCTTGATCATTTACCTCGCAAGGATGGATCGAGTGAGCCAGTGGTCATATTGTCCAAAGCATTGGACATTGCGTCCTAGTTAGAGATGGCACAGGTTCAAAGGCTGGTAATGGGACAAGTTTTATCCGTACTGCTTGTGGAGAGATAAATTAACACAATGAATGAGATCCTGGCTCATTGCCTAGTTTAAATGACTATCAAACATTGTTTGTGCTCAGTTATTATATGTTTCTTGTGCGTTAATTATTATAATATTTATTGACACCAATTCTATATTCTATGCATGCCTTCTGATTCTGGTACACTGTTTACCATCTTACCTCCACTAGTACTTCCGCAATCCTCTTCTTCTGCTTGAACAGAACGTTGGTGGCGCCGACAAAGTAACCTCTGACGTTTGGGTCCGAGAGCACATCCATGTAAGGCAAAGAGAGATAGGGAAGGCAGAGGTAACCCTGTAAAAATCACATCAAATTTACTTTCTAGGCTATCAATTTTTCATCTGCAAACAATACTGTCCAGGATCATGTCACAAAAGAATATAAAATACTTGATCAGTGGTCAGTGATCAGTGGTCAATTTCTAGAACTAGAGGTGGCGGAACTGTAATTTCCCGGGGATCTGGAGGGTTTGGAAGAGGAAAGGAGAGTCCAGGGGATAAATGTTGAAAATATGAAGTCTCAAAATAGCGTTTCATGCATTTCTGAGGTGCAGAAGAAACTTTTCCGTGCAAATCAAGTGTTTATTTTCAGATACAGGTACCAGAAAGCATTCTGGTGTGTTCCACCGCAAATCGAGTATGCTTGTGACACATGAGATTTTTTTAGATGGTCCAACTTTATTGGCTGCACTGAAGAGAACCTCCAAACCATTTCAATAAGTGAGTCTTAAATAGCAGAGCTTCATGCTGTGACACAACTTAAGGGTTATGGTCTGATAGAAAGTTTATTATAATACTGATTTCATCTCTATTTTATCATGTGAAAACTGAAGAATTCTTTATCTTGTGTTTAACCATACTTATAGCTTGTCTGCTGGGTTGGCTGAATGAGGATAACAAAAATATTAGATATTTCCTGTTGTAATGTGTAAGAAAAAAAATAAACATAATTATGAGACCATCTTAACTATATTCATTACCATGCCCATCATTGACTTCTTAGGTGCAATACTTGACTAGGACTGCCCTAAGGGTGCAACGGGTTGCTGCACAGTGCCAAGTTGAAAAGTTTGGAGATTGGAAGGGGGAAAAAGAGAATTTTATTTAAGTTTAGGCCTATTTAGGTTTTCCTTATTAGTCCTATACTGACCATTAGAAATTTTGTTGGAATTCAGCCAAAAAGATGATATATCTGATACTGTATTCATTAAAACCCATCTTCTGCTCCTTACTAAAACATCAGGCTTTGAGATTCCAGAAGTCATCTCACTATATCATTGCATCTCTATTACAATCACATATTTGATGAATAACATGAATTAATTGGTTCAGATTATCGAAAACAGTGTTATGAATTAATGTTAATGAAATGTATAAGAATAAATATTTTAGCTATTTTGAGTATGAAAGTTTAATTTTAAGGAATAAAGGAGGATTTATTGAACATTTATTTTTATACAGATTAAAGATGCATGAATAGTGAATTTGGAATCCTATCACATTGTTTGCTTTTAAATACAATAACGTTTTAATATACACAGTAAAAAAGTAAAGAATTAAAATAGCTAACAAATGATAAAATATAATAGAATGATAAAATACTACCAATTTTCAAACTCAATGTTGACTTTTCGTTATAGGATATATAACTTAACCCGTTCAGGACCAACCATGCGATTTATACGACTGCTGTGGAACTATACAATAAGGACCAGCCATGGGATCTATTGCTGGTCCTTACTTACGCGAAAAAGACCAGCTGAGCAATCTATTGCTGGCGGACTTTTATCATTTTTCGTAGTATATATTCATAATTTACAAGTCACAACAATATTATTTTTGTATTCTATACAAAAAAAAAAAAATCTATTCTGACATGACAAGCATTGCCAGAGGAGTACCACAAGGGTCAGTACTGGGGCCGGTACTGTTTCTCCTCCTAACAAACGATCTTCCAGACTACCTAAAGGAATACTGTGAAACAACAATGTATGCAGATGACACAGTCCTCACCATAGCAAATAAATCCATTCAAACCCTGAAAAGAACTACTGACACTGCTTTTAGTTACACAAAACAATATTGCCTAAGAAATGACCTTGCCCTTAATGAGAAAAAAACAATACAGCTAATTTTCACCACAAAAAACAAAGAATTACCTCTACCAATCCCTGGAACTGCAGCTCAGGATACAGTCAAATACCTGGGCATTACAATGGATTCAAAGCTTACATGGAAAGCACACATAGAATTACTTTGTAAAAAACTCTCTTCAAGCACTTATGTAATAAGAAGGGTAAAACACACAAGCAATCTGGAAACTGCAAAGATAGCCTATTATGCACTATTTGAATCTCATCTCAGGTACGGAATTGTGACCTGGGGCGGAACATCTGCTACCAACCTGCAAAGAATCCTAAAACTTCAAAAAAGGGCAATAAGATGTCTAGCAGGCCTAAACTACCTCGAAAGCTGTCGTGATGCCTTCAAGGAACTCAAGATCCTGACGGCCCCAGCGCTCTACATGCAAGAGGCAATCATGCATGCTGTTCTCACCAATCAAACCCGACAAAGAGACATACACAACCAAAATACACGCCATGCTTCAGATTTTGCTCTGCCGCCTCACCATCTAACACTCTTTACAAGCAAGCCTTCCTATAAGGGAGCCTTGCTCTACAATCAACTACCAGTCCACCTCAGAGAAAAACCAGAACGCCACCTCAAGAAACATCTCACAGTCTGGCTCCAGGAGCGACCTTTCTACTCTATTCAAGAATTTTTAAATCCTGTAACTCTCAACTATTAACATTCTTTAACTATCTCATGTATTGACGCATTGTACTGTTCTCTATGAATATGTGAAATAAAGAAAATTGTCTATTGTCTATTGTCTATATGTATCCCTTTACTTGTTTATTTAATCTAAAAGGCAGTCTCATATTCATGCAGTTATGTTTTCTAAGTAGACTATAAGGTTTTGTCTGTAATTATGGTAAACATTTTGTTTTAGCAAATATAACTAATTGGATTATGTATTCACAGATTATTTATTTGAAATATAACTTTAAAATTTGTACATTTATACAAAATTACATGTTAAATCAAATTATAATATTGCCCATGCATACAACATTTTAAAATTTAACTGTTTTTTATTATCAAACTGAAATTTCAAACATAACATTTATATATTTTTTAGTAGAACACATTTCAGGTAAAAAATAATACCTAAAACCAGAGCTTTTGAATACATATTACACAGATAAGATTATTTTCCCAAAAGCATACAAAACCACACATGTTTCATGTAATTCCACACAGTTTTTGGAACATGGACCAAAATATTAAAAATTTAAAAAGCAGTAGCAGTCTTAAAAGGGTTAAATTAATTTATTGATGCTTGGCCAATTAAGAAATAAATAAAGCTCTCGTTGTGGTAAATTTCAGTCAGTTATTCACACTACAAAAATAAAGCAGTAGTGTTATCTGATGATTCAGAAATAAGTAGTTTCCTTTCTAATCAGAAAAGCACTGCTGACATTAGATAAAGTGATTGATCAAATACAATACATGACTACAACAACACATGCTTGTTGAGCTTCACATTTGAAAATACTAATTTCATACTTATATTTTAAAATACTGTGCAAATTAATTTAAGACAAAATTAGATTTTGGAGTTATAAACTACAGGATTATAACATTGGCTTAAAATCCGATCACAGGTTTAGTTTTAAACTTCTTTATTTTAGAGTAAGAAATTGATATTAGCATTAGAATATATATGTTTTTAGTACTCCAATAGGAGAATCTTATGTTATACATTACTGCTGCCAGCAGTCATTCGAAATAATATTTATATATCTGGAAATATGTTAAATGGTAGATTCCATTGGTCATACAAAGAATGAAATGATCAAGGTTTTAACTTTTCATATATTTTTTAGAAAATATGACTGATTTTCGGAAACATTCATACAAAAGAAGTCAATTGACATTAATCTTGTACTGTTTTGGAATTGCTTTTGCATTACAAAATTAAGTGATTATTAACAATATATATATATGTTTAGTTTGTAACATATTATATATGTTACAAACTAAACATCCGGATGGTCTAAATTTAAAGTATGGATAGTTGTAGATATAAATAATTTGTTTTATTTTATAAAATTACACATGTAACTACAAATTGAATTTATAACTTTGTACTCTTTGTATTATGCAAAATTATTTACTCTTTGTACTTAATTCAAAATTAGTTTTATCAACATATGATGTTTCTTTGGTTTATTATATTTTGTTAATACTTGTACCTATTCTCTTGAAAATGTCTTGTTGAGATGAAATATAGAGAATATTTATGTTCTTTTTTCTGTTTTTATTGAAGATATATAATAATACCTATATATATATATATATATACCTTAGAATATGATAGAATATTCAAACTTATATATATATATATATGGGTATTATTATATATATTGATATTTATTCCTTCTAAGTTTGAATATTTTATTTTGAAAAATAATATAATGTAAAAATGCATAATATTAAAAGGTCTGGCATTACGCAACAAGAGAGCCTCAGATGTCAATGGGCCACATCGCTTATTCAGTATTGCACATTGAAGTTTAGTCAGAATATCGTAATGTTGCATTTATTGTTCTTCCTCGTTCCATAAACTGAAATAACAATATTCCATGTCTATCACAAAACACGGTTGCCATAACCTTGCATGTTGAGATTTCTTTCTTTGGCCAGGACTTTAAACCGGTGACGAATCTTTTCATCAACGACATTTACCAAATCTTCCATGATCACTGATTGCGGTTTATCGTGGACATTTTCTAGTCCATCTTTGAAAGCTCTAACCCACTTCCGCACTTTGCTGTCACTTATCAGATTAGGGCTATACATTTCACTTATCTGTCTATAAATATACACTGCTGGAACGTTCCTTGCTGTCAAAAACCGGATAACTGATCGTATTTCGCAGTCGGTGGGTTAACCAATTGTTTTGAACATCTTAAATTCGCTCAGTAAACACCCTACTTCAGATAACGTATGACTTCTATATCTCATTATTTATTCAAATTATATTTGAAAATGTTTGGTAAACCTTTTTAAACATACACTTTTACATTTTTAATTGAATTTAAGCACATTTGACATAATGTGGAAAAGACAATGGATTAGATATAAAATTAAAGTTACACCATTAAATGCTAAATGACCAAATCTGCCCTGGCTTACCCCAAGGTCCCAGGTTTGAATCCCACCTTGCACATGAGATTGGGGAACACAATCAAATAATCACCTGACCTGAGCCTGAAAGAGTGTATGAACGTATATTGTTAAAATGTAAAGAATGACTTACATCAACGAAAACCTGTAGAGGGCAGCCGCAGGCTTCTGCATCTATTTGTGCGATGGCCGCCAGATTGTTGACCATAGTCATCTCACCGAGCGTGTCCATACTCGTGTCTCGGGGCAGGTGCGGGGTCTCGTTCTGGCTGATGTCACTCGGAGTCTTGTCCCCGTTGACCACCCGGTCACTCGGGGTCACGGCATCCTCACAGTCCACTCGCTCACACAAGTCCACACCGTTCACCACAGTGTCATCACTTACTACTATACTAACGTTAGGAACAAATATCTCCACTTCCTGTTTATCCCGGTCCTTGTCTGGCTCTTTCCTCTCTTCTGGAAGGATGATGTCTTTCCTTTCTTCTGGCAGGGTGACATCGTTTTTCTCCTGGTGGGTTCTGGATGTCTCAGTCTCTACAGGCTCGGTAGTGTATTGAGGAACAGGTGACATGGGCCGAGAGGGCCTATACAGAAGAAGTTCGTTAAGAGATCCACTGTAATCAAGCTGTGACACATATAAATCCTATATTGGAAGAATTACTTTCTCCTCTAATAATGACAATGTTATTTATTTGTTTTTCCCGTATGCAAATTTTGAGATCTCCAAAATTATTTATACAAAGAAATAATAAAAATTCATGAAAACAGAGTATTTTATAAAGTTACTGTTTAGCAATTGAAAACTTCTTGTGGGTGTAGATTTTGCAAATATAAAAATGGGTTATTTAAGAAAGTCGAATTTAAATAAACTGAGAACAGATTTAAATTCTCTACAATAATACCTCTTTAACTTGAGAAAACTCATCAAATTCTATACATTGAGGCATGGAAAAGGTGAGTGTTCGGTCTGCTCTCTGTGGGGGCGAGAGGTCAGTTAGTAAATATTTGAAAGGTAACAATAAAAGCTCTAGCGTCAGACCTCAGAACTAACTGAAATATTACCCTAGACCTGAGCACACCACATCCTTATCTCTTTTGTAACTAATACAAACAAAGGTATTACTTTGTTTAAGTTTAAGAAGTTTTATTCTTCTTATAAGCTACTTAAACATTGTATCAAATAGTCGAACAAGAGGAATAAATATTTACAAGAATTTAAAGTGTGATAATGAAACTAAATTAATTCATGAGGATAAATTTAAAAGTTTTGCAGAGGGATCCCAGTGTAGTTTTATAAATACCTAGAGGTCATTGCTGAAAAAATTGCAATCCTAGACAACATAATAAATATTACAGGTTATCAATAACATTGTATAAATTACAATTAAATCATACATTTTATGAACATTTGTTACAGAACCACATTAAGTGATATTTGTCAAAGAACAATATTTTTAGAAACTCATCAATAGAATAAAATGGAATAGAGGTAAGCTAGGTGTATAGTTTGTTTTTGAGCTGATTAAAAGAAAACAGGTTCACTGAATGAGGTAGATAATTGTAAAATCTTTAGTCTTGGTCTGCATGGCTAGATTAGATTGGGTTTTAGACAGTCTACAAAAAAGCAGATCTAATTTATATTTGCTTTGAGCGGAGTATTCATGAATTTTTATTTTGTATGTAAAATTATCTAAATTTTGAAACATATACAACAATGACATAAAAAATTAAAAAATTATTATAAACTCTAGAAATATTGAGTTTTATAAACAAATGTTTGCAGAGCACATCCTCCCAAGGAGAATTGGTGAGCAGTCCAACAACTTTTTTAAATAATGAGAATTTTTTTGTTTTTTTTTCGGAACTTCAATGAAAAATAGACCATATCTGAAAATTTATTTGAAAAAGGCAAAATAAGAAGTTGTTACATATTCAAAGAAAACGTATTTTGTAGTGTTTTAGTGTTATTATTGCTTGGTTTAGCTCTCTTAGGTTATAGTTTTAGTGGTTCATTACGGGTGAAAACTTTAGAGACCGATCATGTGATCTTAGAGAGCTCATTTAGATTGTCCTATTTCTAGTGATAACGAAGTTTATTGAGGTAAACCTGACAGACTATATAGCAGACATGATATCCTAGTAAGCGTTCTCTCACAACTGTGTGAGTTAGACAGATAAGTTATTGTTCCACCTGGTGATGTCTTCGGCCATGCTCATGAAATCACGAAATTCCCCAACACGAACTGTCGCTTGTGTGTCGTTATGTGAGTGTAAAACCTTGAAAAAGAAAACCAATTTCTTTTGCTCTGGATATAGTTGTAGAGTTCATCCTAAATGCTAGCATCTGCTCGAACACTCTGCCAGTCCAGTTCGATATGGAGGCCGCAAACCCAGGGTGAAGTCTAGTGACTCTGAGTGAAAGATGAAACTTTGTACATATGTGGATTCATGTTTACCCATGAAATATATTATTTCTTTAACCCTTTGAGTGCCGCGGCGTTTTGCTATATGGTATGCATGAAATGCCGAGCCAAAATGCCTGATTTTGCAAGGGTCTGGTTAAAAATTCATAAATAAATTGTTTATTGGTATAATGTCCTGGGTTTTTGTTTGTTTTGTAGATAAATATATTTTCTTTATAAATATAATACATTCATTAGTAATTTAACGTTTTTATACCGATAAAAAAAAAACATTATCAAAAACTTTATGAGCAAAAAATGTTGTTTTTTATTTTGACACAATGTAGTGTTATTGAAATATTTTATTTTTTCACTTTTAGTTATTCTATCTTATACTCCATTTAATTATTTACAAAAAGACATATAAACATTTTTTTATACTTATAAATAAAGTTTGGAAAATAAATATGAAAATATGAACCACTACAAAACTAGAAATTTTCTAACTTAACCTAACACTCTGTGTATTGTCTACACTGATAATGCTTAAATCTAATGCCTCCAATACTAGGTCTTCATTGTCAGCAATGTTTTTATGACTCATTATTTATAAATATCACTGAACAAACATAAAAACTGTACAAACGTATTTAGTAAAGTATTAGATGCTTACGATCGCCATAACTCGCGGCCGTCATTGTTCTACTTACACACAGACTAGAACAACATACACAAACGAAATAATTTGAAGATACTAACACTACAAACCCATTTACACTTAAAAACTTTCAATATCATTTGTGAAATAAACAGCAGCGCAAACAAAACACGTGACGGCTCGTCCGCATAGCGGCCGATTCTAAACACGACTGACGCACTGCGCTCACTTTACAACCGCCGTAAAAATCAGAATCTAACCAAAATGTAACAAAACCTACATCAAAAGTTATGTTGAAGCCTTTGGAATGCGTATGTATAGTCATTGAGCCAATTTAGATAAATACTATATAAAATATAAGCGTTACTGCAGAAGTCGCTAACAGCGATTCTGGCATTTCTTGCATATAATGCGGGATCGCTGACAGCGATGCTCCGGCACTCAAAGGGTTAAAGATCGACATATTTTCAAAAAAAGTAACTGCATATGCTTTTTCATACAAATCCATGTAACAAATAAGTTTAGAGGTAAGAATACAACTATATATTTTTGGAAACAGTACAAAATTTAGAATAAATAATACATTTACAGTGTTGATGTAAAACTTATTGCTAAACAGTTGCACAATGGAATATTTACAAAAAACAATTTTTTTAAATTTTGTTAAAAAAATTATTTAGATGAAAACAATAGGTTATTGTTATTATAATGTTCTCCAAATATTTGTGAATAAATTGACATATAATTGTTTACATTTGGACTAATATTTAAGAAATGGGATACATTATAAAAAAACATCTGTGATGCTGTTGAAGTAGAGTCGCCAGAACATAGTGATGCCATTGCCAGTTCTAGAGTTCTGTAAATTTACAGTCTCCATTTCCTAGAAAGAAACTGGAAACGTCCATTCTTCTTTTTAACATAATGCTCATTATCAGTCCCATTGTGTTAAGTCTAATAAATGAATCGAAAGACAACCAAGATTTCTAAAATGTTACGTTCATTGTCACTACTATAATACTCTGTTTCCATTTATTTCTCATTTGGTCTGAGTCCAATTTCCTGGTTTGTTCAAGGTTGAAGTTGTCAACCTGAAAGATGTAAAGACTAGTAACTGTCGGAATGCCAAATGTTTTGAATGCCTGTCTACAGCTTTCTCCTTGATGTGACAGTCAGGTAGAACTCTTATGGCATTTTTTTTAATGAGGACTCTGTTAAGATTACTGGATGCTAATAATCTGCCCCATGCAGCAATCCCATATCTAATGAGAGATTCAACTATATCATAATACACAATCTTAGCAGTCTATAATTGGATTGCTAATTATCTGTGCTAATCCAATTTCAATACCTATTTGGGATAGTTCAGTTCATTAGGAACATGTTAATTTTTGATGGGGTTAGAGCCATGTTTAATCGCTAAATACATCATACAAGCATAGCTGACACGATTCAAAATGAGTCGTTGGCCAGTAGGAAGGTTAAGAAGCTGTGGTTAATAATCAAGTTTGTGACGAAGTCTAAGCCATACAGAAAACTAGACCATATCGTTCTATAACAAATTTATTTTCATCATAGTGTACCTGACACAGGCGCAGTGGTAAAGACCCTTCTCTATCATCCCCGGATGGAGGGACAGGAGGGACAAGATGGCGGCACACAACGGCTGGACGGGCGAACGGTAGAACACAACTCGTCGTTCCAGCAGCAGGAGCTTGAACAGCAACAGGGCCTTGTGTCGGAACTGCAGAATCAGCTCTCTCGCCGACAACCCTGTGTATGCAATAAAATACATAGATATGGGCCAAGCAAAAAATAAAAGCATGAAAACTTTCGACAAACTTAAAAATAATACAAAACTACAGAATAAAGCTAAAGCATTCACATTGCAAAGCGTCTGTATGAGTCATACACTTTAATTGAAAAATCAGGTTAAAAGGCGACGTCTTCTTAAAAAGTGGCCGATAAAAAGGTTGTCAATGTTTTGAAAACTGAGACTGGTTAAAGTGGTGGCCCTTAAAAAATAGACAAGATTGCATTAAAAAGTATCATTTCTAATGTATTGATTAACTACTGCTGTGCAAAAGTCTTTACAGACTATGACTAAACTGAGTGGGCTGTGTCACACATTGTTTACAGGAAAGAGTCCTACTCTACAGTAACGCTCACTGCGGCTGTTTTCGATTTTCAAAACTCAAGCAATGTCAATGATCTGAATGTTTATATATATATATATCTTGGCTTGCCATTGTTAAAGTCAGTGTTCCATCCCCCTATCTGCCAAAGCATGACCTCTTTACACCATGTCTCTGTTTACCCACACTGTGAGGATGCATCTGTCAAGGTTCATGCATATGAGCTGTGTGTAACGATTTCCACCAGTCCCTCGAGGTTCCAACTATCCATATTCCACTACAATATGAGTACAAAGCTAAGCATTAACTACACATTTTCTTTCAATATATCAACTGATTTCTTCCCACACCACATCTTTGTACCTAATAATTTCTTTTGCTGTGACAGGAAATTATAATATGCTACTACTATACACTTTAAATAAATGGTTAAACTTAATTTGTATTCTGATGCTTATAGCTAGAAATAATAAATAACTCAGTATGATACAAATGTGAACTTTAATGATGATAAATTAATTGACACACAGGTTTGAATTTTGAAACAAGATGGAGGATACAATAATGGTAAAATTTTTTAAATACAGTTCTTAAATTTTAGGGCAGGGTGGTCGTGCTGGCTTAATGAAATAGAAATATTAGGTATTGTTTTTAATAAAAGATATTGTAATTTGAAAAATTATTTTGTTAAATTTTAATTATATTAATTTTTGAATTGTTAGCCAAATCGAATGTTCCTGGGTTTTATGTTCTTCCAATGGATCACTGCTAAACTTAAAAGGAATTTTCTCACCCAACGTCTGTCTTCTGTTTCTCTGTACTTCAGTGATAATATGAATTTAATAAATTAACCTTTCTTTTGAACCAAATACTGCTGAATAAAATGTAACCAGTCTCTTTATTTAAAATAATAATTTTGCTTCACTTCTTCTATATCCCTCTCTCCTCTAAACTTTTAAACCTCTGCTCTCTTCACTCTTCAACAATCATCCCTGCACACTGTATCACTGACTTTAGTTCACTTTATAACTTTTAAGTTTTATATGTAATAAGGTGAATTTTGATTAATTTTGATATATTTAATTTTGTATTTATTATTGATTGTATTAAAATTTGAGACAATTTATAATTAATTATTCCTTAATTATTTAATTATTATTACTAATAAATTTCTAAATTAAATTAAATATTGAAATGAATGTGAGATGGGTGTATGAAATGAGTCATTACAAAATGTAACTTGTGACTGACGGCTATATCATAAGTAACCAATATTCATTTGAGACTTCAGGACTATCGCATTTCAAGAGAACCATATTGATATTAACAATAAATATAATGAAGATATATAATGTAAAACATTATAAGGAATATGTTTTAGTTTGTATAATGTAATAAGTAACAAATGTCTGTCATTTCTGACCAACACCACAATAACAGGATATACGGTTTCTAAGAGCTACTAATTGTGCTAAAGTAAGTGGATAACAGACATAATCTATATATACTGGTTATAACTTGTTGTGTGCCTGACTACGGGACAAGGGCACCTGAAGGAGCAATTAACAGCAACATTTTCTGGGAGGATCCGCTCTGTAGGTTGTATTATGGTTAAATGGTGATTTTTTTTATGGAAAACTGTATTTATCAGAGGTAGTTTACAAAAATATAAATAAAAACTCGCAGAACATGGATTATTTTGAATAGAAATTTGTTTTTTGAGTTAGCTACACAAGAGTAAAAAAGATCAGCGTGGCTTTTTTGCCATGAAAATCATAAAAAACTATTTGGTGCAAATTTACTATTACACACTAAGTGTTACATAAAAATGTGTCTGAAAATCGTGTTTCTATGCAATATTTTTTATCTCAGCCTAAAAACTAGACGTATTTTGCAAATTTTTGGCCATTCATAAAGGATTAAATTGTCAAAAACAAAGAAGTAACACCGGCGGACACTCACCGACAAACAGTTGAGGGGCTGACTGGATGTCCTGTATCTGCAGCAAGCAGTCGTTGAGGTGGTGGTATGTGTCCTTGAGCAGTTTCACCTGAACACAACATGCACTGTGATTTAGTATTGTTCAGCCAATAACACCATACAATTAAGTGAATTCGGTACGAGTGAAAAATTTGACAGTCTTTAATTATGTGATGTGACAGCAGAGCTGTATACTCGAGCTAATGTCCACCTCATACCACCTGTATCTGCAGCAAGCAGTCGTTGAGGTGGTGGTATGTGTCCTTGAGCAGTTTCACCTGAACACAACATGCACTGTGATTTAGTATTGTTCAGCCAATAACACCATACAATTAAGTGAATTCGGTACGAGTGAAAAATTTGACAGTCTTTAATTATGTGATGTGACAGCAGAGCTGTATACTCAAGCTAATGTCCACCTCATACCACCTGTATCTGCAGCAAGCAGTCGTTGAGGTGGTGGTATGTGTCCTTGAGCAGTTTCACCTGAACACAACATGCACTGTGATTTAGTATTGTTCAGCCAATAACACCATACAATTAAGTGCATTCGTTATGAGTGAAAAATTTGACAGTCTTTAATTATGTGATGTGACAGCAGAGCTGTATACTCAAGCTAATGTCCACCTCATACCACCTGTATCTGCAGCAAGCAGTCGTTGAGGTGGTGGTACGTGTCCTTGAGCAGTTTCACCTGAACACAACATGCACTGTGATTTAGTATTGTTCAGCCAATAACACCATACAATTAAGTGAATTCGGTACGAGTGAAAAATTTGACAGTCTTTAATTATGTGATGTGACAGCAGAGCTGTATACTCAAGCTAATGTCCACCTCATACCACCTGTATCCTTTGGGCAGGACTCAGTATTTCGTCAATCTTTATTGATCCGGTAATCAACTATGACTGGACCAATAAATGTTCTACAAGACAAAAAACTAACCACAAGGACCACAAAATATTTAAATATTTTATTAAATTAAACGACTTAAACATACTGTAGACCTATTATTTATCTGCATGCAAAGGTTTGTTTTGGTAAATTAAGTTTGTTAGATTTTCAATCTTAGATGAAATATTATGTGTACCATAATTTATTTAATACTTGCTTGCCTTTTCTACTTCTGATTGAATTTTGTACGGCAATTTATAAGAGGAAGTGACAACGGTTTTAGATAAATATTAGACACATCATCATTTGTTTATTGAGATATACAGGACGATCACAACTCAAGATGAAATGAAATGAAAAATTCTTTATTTATACATGCAAAGTTAGAACCACATGGCCCTTTCTATTTACTTAAAATTTAAAAAAAATGAATGAAATATTACCTTAAGAATAATAAGATGGCCGTCATTGCAATCTCAGAAAGTATTAATTCCACAACAAACTTAAAATTGTGAACTTTACCTTACTTGTCATGCTTATTAACCCCTTGCCCGCCACCGTCGTAATATTACGTCAGTGGCCTGTGCGCAAAAAAGTGCCGCTGACGTAATATTACGTTTGTCCCGTTTTATTTTGTTTCTTGACGTATTAATGCGTCAGTATATATCGTTCTCTGCATAGATCAGTTTCCAAGTAGTTTCCGTTACTTCGTTATTATTACGTTTGCTAGCCTCACTGTGTTTGGACAGGCCTACATAAGTTTTAGTTATAAGTTTTAGTAGACTCCTAAGCGCGGTCGTCCATCACTGGAAGATGATCCCTTACGTCTCAAGGAACAACATTTTCCTGAATATGTACCAGAAACAGAGAAGAAATAAAATGCAAGGAGGAGATGTGCAGTCTGTTCCAAAAAGAAAATAATACGGGAGACCCGGTATCAGTGTAAAAGTTGTGACGTTGGCCTTTGTGCAGCGCCTTCTTTCAAAGACTTCCATACAAAAAGAAAATATTAGACAGACATAGTAAAATGTCCATATTTACAATCCTTGTAATCTACATTTTTTGCAAAAATAAATAATTCTGAAGTAAAATGTGCTTCTTTTTTACTATAGTAGAGATTTCATACCCAAAAAAGTTTTTTAAATCAAAAAATAAAAATAAAAATGTATTGAACACGCTTTAAAAAAAAAATAATAATTTTTTTAAGTTAAATTTTTCTTGTTTTTTTTTACAATTGTTACTTTAAACTAATATAATTCTATTTAAAAACTAATTCTAAACAAGTTTCAGCTACAAAAAAAATCAGCAAAACATGACAAAATCCTGTATTTTTATGTGGCGGTTAAGGGGTTAAATTATTATGTTAGCATTTTCAAGTTTGGTCAATTTTGAAGTTTCTTATGAAACCCCCTAGTTTTCTTACATATTTTGATTTAACTCATGCAATTCTAAGACTTTTTTATTCTTGGGATTGTTTTGATATACTTAACCGTTTAGCTGCTACGAGTGGTGAAAGTTTCAGAAACTCTTTCTTCAACATTTATTAAAGTGGTACGTTTTACCATTTGCAAACAAAAAACTTTAATTTAGAGTGCAATTTTTTTTTAAATGCAATGTTATAAAGCTGTTACAATTTCACAAATACTTTATTTTATACAAAAACATACTTAAATTTCTGTTAAAAAAATTATTTTTTCAAAAATCAAAGCCTGAAAATGCTCTCTCAATAACTCCATGACCATTAAATATTGATCCTTCTGAAGAGATAACACAAGTACACTGATCCAAGTTGCTATCAGATACTGATTGGCACTCAGAAAATCAGATAAGGGTACAAATATACAGATAGCAATGCAACATGATCATACTGATCCATATGTTTCCTTGATTTAATATTTCGCTTCACATCACATCATGTCGAGTAGCTATCTGTGTATTCATTACTCTTACAATAATAAGAATATTGCAGTATGCACTGTATGCCAGTATTTCAATACTTTCAGAGTGATTCTCGAACATAAAAATCAATACAATTTGCATGAGTTAATTTATTGCGATGGATTAATTAGTTTTGAAGCGCTTTGTTTAGAAATAACGAGCAATGTTCTCTCCCCTCAGAATTATCAGTATTTGATCTGATAATGGTGTTAATTGAATGAATAATAAATTCTCACACATTCGTTTCTCTAGAACTCATTTTACAAATTAAATACAAGTTATTAGTTAAATTATAAACTTATTATGTTTGAAACTGATTTATGCCTTTTTAATGTGAAAATATTTCACTTACGGATGTCTGGAATCAAAATATATGATTTTTATTTTTTAATTTTGTCACGATAACCTAATTTAATTTCATAACAAAATTTCCTTAGATTCGTAAAATATACCTCATTATTCATCTAATATCAGTTACATTCCTTGTCTTTTTCAAAATAACCAAATGGTAAATTAACAAAACCCATATCTCATATTGTTACATCAATCATAATTAATTCTAGTTTCTCCAGTTAAGTCATTGATAACAAGATTGATGTTTCTGACACTGTTGAATACGGTTTCATAATATTCCAAGCATTTTGTGTGGCCAGAATCTGAATTCACGATAAGTTCAACAGTCTTTAAAGCTCCACCTCTCCCCCATAATAGTGGTTCTAACTGAACAAAGGTTCTGGGTAACTGGTCTGCCCCTTGTCTGTGATCTCCTAGCTATACCATTTTATGATCTTCCAATTTGAAGGGAGAGTCTCATATGGATATATAAAGACAAACCATCCGTCATAATGGTCAGACAGAGTACGTTTTTATATTATTCCGTCTAAAATACTGGTAGTTTGTAGATTTATATAGCTTATGCAAATCTACAATGGTATGTGGTTTATGGTGTAGCTGGTATTTTGAGCATTTTTTTTTATCAGTTTGTTATATAAATGTTTGTTACTTCAATGGTACTTCTCGTCATTTTGTAAATCTTCTCTACATGTGTGCCTTGGATGGTATAAAGTTGAACTAAATATAAACTCCTAGTAATCTAGTATAACAGGAGCAGTTGGAGGATTCACTGCAGATATAAACAGACATACCTTGGTGAAGTCTCCCTCCTCGAAGTATGCGTGAGTGATGAGCGCCATTTTCACCTGGATGTGACCGTACAGGGGGATAGAGCTCAAGACACAGACCGACTTCTGCACCGTTCCTCGGGTGATGTCTGCAGTCCGGTTCTTTATTTTCTGTATGAGACAAATGTCCAGTTTATTTATGTATATTTACTGGAACCTAAACATATCTGTACATAAAAGAATAGTAACCTATAAGCTTAATATAACAAGACATGCTTACTGGACTTTTTTCAGGACAAATATTTAAAATCTTTGAAAGCAACTTCTCTTATGCAGCACTTTCTTTCTTCATTTAACTGGACTGAAAAACTAAAATAAGTGTTTTATAATTCAATAGCTAAACATTTATCTTAATTCTTTTTATATATTAATAAAAATACTATAAAACAATATAGTTTACTTAAAAAATATAATTTTTAAATTAGACAGAGCAAAAATAAATTAAGCTTCAACAATTACATGCAAGATAAAAATATCTATGAAAGAACAGCTTCCTTGAGATGGGAAAAAAGAAGCATTACCTAACATTCTCAGTGATATTTTATTGGTCATTGCCCTTACCACAAACAATCGAAGAGTTACGCCAAAATATGAATGTGAACAGACAACAAACAAGATTTCTTGAACATGACGTTTTATATAGATTTTGACGTTCTATGAGTCACATGATGAACATGACTTTTAAAAATTTTAAATTATCTTTACACCTCCCATGTTGGGAAAAGAAGCAAAATTAAAATGTTTTAAAACAAAATTTAATCAAATAATCTAATGATTATCGCCTCACACTTTTTTTTCATTATTAACCCTATGAGAACCAGCGGGCAACACGCCCCGAGCCCATACGCTATTATGTGAAAATGCAATTTATTGCCTACTTTTCTAGTATATTACATTTCTATACAACTTAAACTCATTTACATTTTATACTTAGTATTTTTAGAATATAGGCTACAGGGTGTTCACAAACTTCTGTGGCTGATAGTACTCATGGTTCTAAACAAAAAAATTATCTATAAACATAGGTTGAGAAATAAGTTGTTTAGCTGCTAGCGGCCATTTTATATTCTTTATAAACAGATTATTATCTCTAGAACTAGTAAAGCTACAAATACCAAGCTTTGCGCAGAAGTTAGAACAAGAGGAAAAGTCAAAAAACAATAGTGTTATTTGTTTTAATATTAACAAAATGGTGCCTGTTGAAATGTTTTTAAGTCAAATAAAAAATAGCCAGTATAGTTATAAAAAATTTATAAGATACCAACTATTTTGCACTTTTAATCAAAATTCCAATGGTACTTTGTTCAATGAAATCTGCCAATGCATAAGCGATCAAGATCATTATAGAGGTATGCTTTCACAAACAAGAAGCAATAAAAGTCACAGTTGAGAGGCATCAGCTGTTGTAACGTGATGACTTCTGTAAGCGTACTTATAAAGTGATCTTGCTTGCTTATACGTTTAGAAGCCCGATAACTGCTAAACCATACATTTCTCAACCTATGTTTATAGAACATTTTCTGTCTGAAATCATGAGTACTTCTGTTCAGCCACAGAAGTTTATGACACCCTTTTGTGAACATCCTGTATATGATGACTAATGTCACCCTCCTAAACTCCCTCTTAATGTGTGTTGCCATGTAGTAATTTCTAATGCAATAAAAGTTGTATTGACTTTAGGCTAAATTATTGGAATTTTATCTTCTTTTGTTTTTTTGTTTCACTTGTAAAATTATGGTGCTAATGCTTAATGTGTGTACAGTACCTCAACAGGAATCTGCCGGAAGCACGATATCCCGAAGACAGTCTGGTCCGGGTCGGTGAGGCTCGGCAGATGGAAGTATACAGTGTCTTCATCGAAGTTGTGGGATCCGTCAGGCAGTGCCAGTGTAGGGAGGTATTTCCATCCCCGTGGACATTCGCTCTCTCCCCCCTCCCCACCGGGCACCAGCGGTGGGTACGAGTATTCCACCTGAAAACGTTAAATAATAAATACCTTCCTAATTGAGAGGATTATTTTCTATCTCTCTAAAACTTGTAAATATCTTTACTACACATTTTCATAATTGTATAGAAAATTGTAGTCAACAAGTAGTTTTAGTCAATTTTGTGTTACAATAACTGAAAAAGAAATATTATAATGTCTCAGTCTTAGGATACACCATAACGGGTAAGTGGAAGAGGAAGAAAATATCCTCACACCTTGAAACTTGGTTCCAACACTAAATATGTTACAAAAATGTTTGAGAAGTGACATTAACAGGAGAGTGGGAGGGGAGAAAATATCAAATCATTATAAATGGTGCAATGTACAAAATTGGCCTGAGACACTTACTGGTTGTCTTATAACTTATAAAAATATTAAAATTGTGGGACATTAGGAATATGGTGTTTGTTGGGAAAGGAAGAACAGTACTAATACCATGATATGGTTTAGAAAATTAACAATTAAATTTATTTGAGTTTTATGTATATATATATATATATATATATATATATATATATATAATTTCAATAAATATTGAATCATAAATATTACTTGCTCCGCCGGGACTCGAACCCAGATCTCTCACTTGCCGGGTGAATGTGCTACCATTACACCACAGAGCCCTCACTTTTTACGATTCAATTATTTTGTATTTGGCCGTTTCTTTCACATATGTGTTTAAATAACCAAACTAACATATGATCGGAAGACCAAATACCTGTCAAATGACTTTTGTTTACATTCATTAAATTTGTATAAGTGGCAATAGCCTAATTTAATTTCAATAAATATTGAATCATAAAAAGTACTTGCTCCGCCGGGACTCGAACCCGGATATCTCAGGGTGTAGTAAAACTCCCTACATAAACTTTAGGATATTTTTATATTATGTACTCTCACCTTGAAGCAATCCAATTTATATTTAAGTATGACGTGTTTTGCTTGATCAAGGCATTGTCAAACGCTCATTCAAATAAATAAAAAACAGAGTGTAGATTTATAAGAACAACACATTATTTAAAACACACAATATAAGTACATTCTAGAATTCAGTTCTTATTGGAATTAGTTATTAATTTAAAACAAACACTCCAATAATATATACTTTTTAATTTCTGTGAGCCCTTTTGTACTCAATGAGCATATCATCAGACTCACATAACTGAATTAATATTATTGGAATGTTTGTTTTATATTAATACATAATATAAGATTTATACCAGCAATTTCAGAACCAGATAAAAATAAAATTTTAGAATATTGTTACATGTACTTGTTACGTATAAAACTTAAATTTTGTACAATTATTCTTCTTACGGTCTCAAATCAGGAGACAATTTTTATTAATTAACTTATCACGTTTCAACATAGCAGACGATTGAAATTTTAAAGCTTAATACTGTAAAAATCAATGACATTGTGAAAATTTGTGAAGTATAATAAAAAAGTTGCTATACCTAATTACAAACATACTGACACTTATATAATAAAAATCAGTCAGTAAATAATATAGGTATAAGCTTTAACGGTTATAATGCACGGTTAATTATGCTATAAACAATGAAATTTTAATTTGCTTAACAAAAGTTAAAAGCTTACATATACTTTATTTCTCTGTCGATTTTTATCATTTTAGGTATCAAAATGTTGGTAATTAAATGTAACAACTTTTATTAGTCTTTAAACATATCCATAATATTATCAGTTATTACAGTATTAAACTTTAAAAACATTATCTGTGCACAATCTTAAAATGTGATATGATAATATTAATTTTTTTCTTGCTTTGAAGCCACAAGAAAAATAATTGTTCCGAATTTTAGTTTATATCTTTACTGGTGTCTAAAATAAAAATTAACATTAAAAAACACAAACAGACAGACAGATGGTAAACAAAAAGAGATAAACCATTAGTTGAATTTAGTTTTTAGCTTATCTAGGTCCATGGAACAATATTATCTTAAAGTTTGTGTAGAGTTTTGCTACATCCTGTATATATATATAATTTTCAATAAACATTGAATCGCAAAAAGTACTTGCTCCGCCGGGAATCGAACCCGGATCTCTCACTTGCCGGGTGAATGTGCTACCATTACACCACAGAGCGCTCACTTTTTCTGATTCAATTATTTTGTATTTGGCCTAATCTGTCACATATGTGTTTAAATATATATATATATATATATATATATATACATAAATATAATTTTATATATATATATACACATATATATATATAATTATATATATATATATATATACATATATATAATTATATATATATATATATATAATATATATATAAATATAATATGAAAAACATTGGAAATAACACTATCCATTGAGGTAGACTAAGTAACTCTGATTGAATAGCTACATCTGATGTATCTTTAGTTTTAGCTGATAAACACAGTTAAATGTTTTTACTAATGTAAAGCAGTGACATAGTGTTGTTACAGCATGGTGTTTGGATATTCACAAGTTAAAAATTCTGATGTTTTGATGCTTATGATTGACAGTTCAATCAGCTGTTTCATTACATGCAATACACGGTTCGATTTTCTACTGAGTCAAGTTCTGTTTGTTCACTAGCACTGCTGTGTGTTGATAAACAGTATTGTTTAACAAGACAATTTGTTTATCTACTTTCTCGGTAATACAGTGTATTTATTTTCAGAATATATAATTGTTGACTTTAAACTGTTTTAGAGTAAAAATTATCATTTTCAGATGAAAATACTGTGAAAATTTTTTTACTTTACAATTGTAATAAATTTCATATAGAAGGCTAACGTTTATTTCTGTTTATTCAAAACATTTCACAACTTTATCCTACATATTTTTAAATTGCAATGGTTAACTTTAGGATTTTGCTAATATCAACAGCAAAAGATAGCCACAATTAACTGCTTACACAATGGATTAACTTCTTAAAAATTAAATATTTGTTTAATGTGAAATTACATTTTTAGAAATACGATCAAACCAGTGACACTGTTAATGGCTTTACTAAACCAAATAATCTAAAAAGTGAAAGGATTGATAATATCCTCATGTTAAAGTGTTTTTACAACCATGTTTAATCACTGAAAATTGTAAAGCGCAATAAACACCTTAAATTTATTATTTGAACATTTTTCATAACCTATACAAAATATTTTGGCTTTAGGAATTTAAAAAAATATTGCGTTTAAATAGTTGGAAAATTTCTACACAGTTCTATTTTAGTATAGAACTGATTTGTTTTTAAAAGTTATATAATGAATTTTGAATAATTTAGATTAATTTTTTCGTTGAATAAATAATCAAAAACTATCTTAGAAAACTGGAGACACCTGCATACAAATTAGATACGACTTTATTAACAGAAATTTAAATAATTGAGATGCCTATATTAATTATCTTTCAACTAAGTTGTCTAGAGTAATTTATCTTCTTAGACGGCTTACATTCTGTGTTAATACAAATTATGTGAGAACGGCTTATTTTGCCTTTTTTCAATCCATTATAAGGTATGGACTAGTAGTGTGTGGTATTACAAGTAAAATTAATAACATTCTTATCCTTCAAAAAGTCTATAAGAATTACTAACTCGCAGCCACTTGAAAATTGTAAACCTCTTTTTACTATTTGTTAAATTCAGACCATAATAAACCTGTATCGTTTTGATCTTATGAAATATATCTTTCCAAATCCTCAATTAGTAAAGCCTAGCAGTATAAAACACTCCCACAATACCAGGAATAAAAATGTTGCATCTATTAATTTGAATAGATTGAGCAAAACTCTTGAAAGCCATTCTGTTATTGCACTGAGGGTGTACAACCATTTGTTACCCTTAGTCCTAAAGTACAATAAAAAATATTTTTGAATAAATATTACTTATGGCTGTTATATAACCCATTTTATGCACTGGATAAGTTCTTCCAATTAAAAAACATTTTATTTTAAATTCCCCAATGTCACTGGCTGTATTTGAGTATTGTAGTTTGTGTTTACGTAACATAAGATATAGATAATCTAAGATTTATAACTGACTTGGCTATATTTATAATGGAAGCTGTAATGAGACTTTGTCAATGATCTTTATTTTATGGCAATAAAAATTTTGATTGTAAGTTAAGTATGTAAATTTCATAAATAAAATTAGAATAACTTACTGTATTGAAGATATATCATTAAAATCAAACATATATTTTCAAATTTAAAAATTATGTTTTAGCCAAAGAGCTGATACCCCATAATTCATGATAAACTGAAAAAGTGGGACAAATATAAAACAGTATACCAATGATTGAATTATTTTAGAGAAGTTGCCATTTTCTACAAATCTGTCTTACAAAAGGTCTAAATATTTGTAGATTTTTATATTCCATAAATCACCATAAGCCAAAAATCCTAATAGATCCATTTTATGCTACAAACCTTCAATCATAAAAAGCAGTTTTTAAAAAGTTGTGCGAAAGATAAGAGTTTGAGGCTTTAGAAAAACATTACATTTTGATCAAATATTTGATTTTTATCACATGAATACTATATAAGACAGTACTGTAACAATGGTAAAGTTTCAGTTATCAGTATATTGGGACAGCTTCAAGTGATTGTGAGGATGTGGAAACCAAATACTGTAATAGATCAAAGGAGTCCGAATGCTAAGATATAATGTGATGTGGTGTCATTTCCTGCATTATGTGCTGTGGTCTTCCTGTTGTTCATTGTATCTTCTTTCCCATTCAAATCTTACACTTCTTAAATTGTTTAAATAGCACTTATGGCTTTTACAGCATTCCAGAAACGTATTTTTACAAGATTTCTCATCGGACAAACAAATATTTCTTTAGTAACAGTCCTAACCTCTCCATTATTGAATGTTTACAATTAAACATAATATTTCACAACTAACAGCTAATTTGAACACAATTTTCTTGTATAATGGGCAAAATAACATGAAACCAAGAGCTCTGTGAAAGAGATATGATATTATTCATTTTCATTAGACTAAGAAGACAACCTAACTTAAGTTCTGGTACAGAAATATTAGAAACAAACAGTAATTTTGTGAAGCAAGGTGGTCAAATTTAAAACAATAATACTACAAGAACACAAAGTGGTAAATTTGAAAGTAACTAGTGACTTACCACCACAAATTTTACACAGAGCAGACACAGTGCTTCCGAAAAACTGTCTTAAACAGCCTAACTTACAGACAAGATAGAATAAAATCATAGGGAATGGGAGAGTTGAATTTGATGGCTAATAAACAAAACAAATCCGAAAATGTGAAAACATTTAAAAAATTTATTTAGATCTCCCTTAGTTATCGTCCAATCTGAAATATACAGTACACTAAGAGTACGCTTATAATTCACGTAACATCCATCACATTCATAAACTTGTGATTGGTGCTTGTATCAGATTTTACTAAGAACAATTCTAGACAAAATTAACTATATTTATGACACCTTAATTGAGTTTACTTTGTTGTCCAATAATACAAATACAGTACATACATAAATAGGCCTGAGGAGGATACTTTCAAAGATTGTGTCACCTTCTTAGATCACATCATTTATTAATACAAAAATATTGATTTATTTTCTGTTTCCTGAGTTTTAAAGGTTTTACGAAATGAAGTGAACTATAACAATGGCCGCAAAAATTATTCATAAAAATTACAATTTATACACCAGCTTATAAAAATAAATATTTTTCTAGTATTTATTCTTAGTGTGTATGTGATATGTATTACTATGGTTTACATGTTATGGCATCAAGAGCTGCAAGAAAACCTATTAAGAGTGGCAAAAGTAAAACAGCATTGAATGTTTTTAAATATTAAAAAAAAATCTTTTCTAGAAAAAATATTTGATAAAATCGCCCAGTGACGAGCTCAGGTTTGTCACACGTCTACATCTGGAGCTGCTAGACCTTACAGTTAATCAAGCATGGTAATCAATGTGAATATCCTTACAGAATTGCTTAGAAATTACTTCGACTTCCTCGTCAAGAAACCAATCTACAGGCTGAAGGAGTTTCTGGACAGAGCAAACACTTAACTGTATTTTTTAAAATTATATTATACGCATGACTATTATATAAATGCAGTACTTAATGTTCATGTATTTCAGAAATTTTGATTTGATTTGAAAATAAATAAAAGTGTTATAACTACTATTATGTACGTAAAGAAATAAATTTGTAATTCGCTATTAATATTTTTTAAATATTTATGTTAAAATTTCTAATTTATTAACTCATTAACAGCCATGCGTGAGATAAACAAAGTAATACTAGATTTGTGAACAAACAACATGCACAAGTGTCATGGCAAATAACAGTCAATTTCAGTAAGTTTGATTGCAAAATACACTGCAATTTATTACCATTACACATATTAACAGTTGATGTACTGTTGTCTGCTACCTAGCCAATCACTGTAATAACAGAAGAGCTACATTGTAGTCAAATGCATGTGACACTTGACACGTGCTAACTGCGGACTCAGCAACTCAGTACATTTTAGTGACTGAGAACTGCTATCTTGTCTTCCACTCACCATTCAGTGCATGTTACTGTGCAATACATGTGCAATATTGTCTTGGTTTTAAAATGTTTAAAACTAAAAACTTAGCGTTTGTCACGCTTAGAGGATGTTCCGTCTGGCCAGCTTACATTGTCAAAATTGAAAAATTAAAGACTTTTTACAGGTACCATATAACTTTTTGTGGGAAAAATCAAACAGCTTTCTATAATAATGAAAAGGAAATACTTTCCCTTTAAAAGTATCACCTAAATAAGGTCTGGAAAATTAAAATTCCAAACCCGAATTTTCAAATAAGTCTAGATGAAATTTATGAAGAAAGCAAATCAAACTGACTGCACACCTCAATTCCCAAACTTGTAAAAGAAACCGGTAAAAGAGATGGAAACACAATGATGAAAAAATTCTTAACATATTGACAAATGAGAATAAGGATTTAGAAACATCTTTAGTCATTGCTGCAGAGGCAGGATATTATTTTTTGAACAAAAATAACAATCTCTAATGGTGACTTTTAATTTTAAGACAAAATACATTGATTGCTATCTAGACCCTGATGATAAACTAAAGAGTTATCAAGGAACAAAAACCGGCAGCTATTAGAGCAAATTAAAGAAGTAGATAAGGGACATAATATAAAAGATTTATCATTTAAGAAACAATCTTGGGAGTGCCTGAGCGGTCTAAGACGCTAGTCTTTAAGTCTGAGTTAGAGATAGCGTGGGTTCGACTCCTGTCTATGACCGTTGCACTTTTTATCGGTACCATCAACCTTGTACTGTATCGGCTCTCCCCTTTATTCTGTTTGATAAGATGGGGCACAGGCCAGTGGCCTATGAGGACAGGCAGAGTAAGGCTTAAAAGGGATCGGCTTCTCTATTAAAAAAAAATTTTTCTTTTTTTAAACTGCTAGAAGTTTTAGAGGAAAAAATGGACATATAATTATCCAAACGTTCTGGAATATAGCATGTACTATATCGTTCCAGAATGAAATTAGCCAGGAATAATGTAGGCAAGAACATGTCGGAACGGAATGTCTGAACAGGAACTAGTTCCTATTTTGGAACATTCCAGTTAGATCTATCCCAGTTCCGGAATGGTCTGGCACACGTCTTATCTAAAGAGATGTTTTTCTTTCACCAACATCAGTGTGGGACAGGATATACCCTCACTGAAGGTCAGTCTATTCTACTACTAGTTTAATTTACAAGATTTTTTTATTTTTAGGGCTTCCAGTGCTTCACAAGATATTGTGTACTGCACTTCGGATCGAGTGAGTGCTTGTCAATCATGGATCAACTATTCACTAGTTCGATGAATTGTGAAGTAGTGAATTGTGTGTGTCAGAGTGTTAAGTTGGGTAAGTTAGAAGTTTACGTTTTGACCGAAACGAGATTACTTCCTTTTAATGGTAAGTGTTCTCTATTACTGTCCACGTATATGTATATATATATATATATATATATATATATATATATTAATATTGGGATTTTACATGATTTTTTACACTTTACATACATTTCTTTGCATTACTTTTCAATTTATATTTCTGATCAGCCCCTCTAGAATTTGATATTTTACTGATAGTACTATATTAAGGGATGGTTTTCTGTCATTGACATCAGTGCGGGCTGTGGCAGCACAGTGCTGATGGCCAGAGGCACATATCTTAACCCAATAACAACTTTAAAATTAATTCAAATTAATTTGAAGCTTGAAATTAAGAAAACCATTGTTCATTTGGGTAAAAATTCTGCTCGTTTCAGTATTATTTTCATTTAAGTATCCAAAGATGGCGGCGCATATGATGACGTCATCACGAGGGTAGTTTATTTTTTATGTTCTACAACTTTGTTATTTCTCATTTCCGCCCCGTGAAACCTTATATTGTTTTGTTCAGTAGGACGATTCCAATAAGGTAATAACATGAAACTCGTATTTTGCCACTCCGGCCGTTACTTTCACAATTACCTGAATTGTTTGTCTAATCACTTTCACTATACACTAAAAAATAACAAATAATGATAAATAAATAAAGTAATTATTTAGTTGCAAATGGACCAATATAGGCTGAGTATTACAGAATATTTTGGTGAGCAGATGAAGGAATACTGTAGGCTTAAACAAAATAAATAGCCTAATTGTGATTTAAGTGGTGTATAAGGTTATGTAAGGATCACAGGAAGTATATGTTAAAAGGTTGCTAATAGCATAATGACAATTTTAAGCAGATAAGGAGCTAATGTGGTGAGGAATATTCTATAAAAATATACTATTATAAAAAAGTATTTATGGAAATAATAATCAAAATGAAACTGTAACCATTAACATATCGATATTTAAGAGTATCTTTGAAAATCTTGGATAATGTCAAAATCGTGTACATTTAATATTGCATTACACTAGCTTTGTACCTGACATCCTTTCTTGTGATGAAATCCAATAACAAGGACGTGAAGAATTGGTTTATTTTTGGCCAAATTCGTGTCTTCCTCCATAACAGAAATAAAATAATTCAATAACTAACTGTTAATTTTGACACTACTTGACATGACTACAAACAACTCCGCAAGCTGTCTGCTTCTCTTGCTGGTTTGTTGCCGCTGCCATCTAGCCTTCATCGATTATCAAAACATGGATACCAACATTCATCCAACACAAGCAAAGTTTATTTATATGAGTAAACAAAGTAGTACATTAGTATCCATTATTATTACTCTTATTCCATAGGCTAAGGATATTACCGGCTCTCAAATCTCTGAAATAGAATTAAAATCAAAGCAACAATAATAGTTATGTGCACAATTCAGTAAGCTGAATAAATAAATTAATGTATTTCCTTTAATTAAAACAATGTACAAACCATACCTTATATAATTTGTTATTGCAAGTATTTCTTACATACACATATATATATATATATATATATATATAATATATATATATATATATATATATATATATATATATATATATATATACTATACTTACAAAATTGATAGTGTGATTATAAAACATAACAATAATTCATTGTCCTAGATGGTAAGCCTGCACAGGCTACAGCTTGTGCGGAAGTTTGAGTTAATAATAACATTATGAACTACCGACATTTTCAACGTTAAAAGCTTAAAATTATGAAATAGAAATAAAAGATATAAATTTTAAAAAGTATATGGTTGTAATGGAACGGCCAGATTGACGCGAGCCCTGATGTCTTAGGTTAAAATCAGGCCTAACATGAAATAATGTAACAAGCAATTTCCGAGTTAGGATCCCGATGTATAGATGAGGATGTTAGTGGGTATAGGTAAACCACTTACTAAAAGACACTGGGCGAATTTAGTTCACGCAGGGTGGGGTAAGAACCCCCCCCCCCCCCGGCGCTGTGATGCCGCCTTCTCCCAGTATCCCCATCACTGATCGGCACTCGCCCGCTTGCTCTATCCCCTGACCTGGCCACTGCCACTTGGCGGCTAACATAAGATCATAACAAAATGCAAGCCCCTTGGATACTCTATAGCTACATTAGTCGGTTCAATATTTTACGCTTGTATAGGTCTACACACAAAAATACAATAAACTCATAGTAAGGTAAGTAGCTGCAATGTAAACAAAATGGCGCGAGCAAGACATGACCCACATAGCTGATAAAACAGAGACGAGGAGATGCTTGACCTATTCCTCACCACTTGAGAGGAGCCCCTCCTGCGCATGGCTACTCAGATAAATACTTCTACGCAGGTTCTTCGCGAGCGGTTTATCTATAGATTACATCTTTTGTGATAGTCTCCACTACCGGTTGGCCACCTTTAAGCGTAAATGCATTTTCCTGCGTCTTCCTAAAAAATATTTAATTCAGCGGTAAAGTGTATGATTGTAAGTGTTTTTGTGCTCATTCAAGATACAGAGCTTGGCTATCGAAAACTCATTGAAGTTAGGCCACTCATGTAAGAATGTAATACAATCAATCAGAATGATTCTCCTCAACATTTACAGAGCGAAACTTACAATCTACTCAAATCTTTAACATGTTTCTATTTTATTTATTTGGTAAAATAAGTAACGATAAGTAATAATTAAATTAAACATGAATCTATAATTTCTTCATAATGATAGTCTTGAGACATATAAATACATGTCTGAATATTTTAATTTATACGCAATTGTTAATAATATGGATGTTTGTTGCATGAATATGGGTATAAATAAAAACACCAAAATGTTATTTAATCGTTGAATAATGAGGAGCTAATTAAATAGCAGTCTGGTGATTCTTAGATATTTGTTTTTATATAGCTGATTACTTGTAATTTTATTACTCTTTCATGTTCAAAATGAGCAAGTTAAATTTAACACATTACAAAAGTTATCCTACTTATTTAATAACTTAGTCTTTAATTACAGTGACATAATTGTCTGTTGTGAGGTACAGAATAGTTTATGTTAATAGTTATTTTTTAAATATAATTTCAGATTATCCTCGTTCTAAAAATATCCAATGTAGAACTAAGCACAACACCAGTCACGCATTTCCTTATATACTCTTATGGTATCATGTAACGTGTGTATTGTTCTGTGTGACTGAATGTATGTGAGCTTGGCGTAAGAGACAACTGTATGTAGGAGACAAGGTATGTTTTTGTTTGTGAATAAACACCATATAATATCCAGAAACATCGATTATAGTTGATAAAATATTCTAAGAGCTTTATATATTGGTTTGGAAATAAGTGGAGTGTAACATGTAACTAGTCATTGTTTATTATAAACACATAAAAAACAATTTGAGAAAAACATCATCAGTGAGCGAAAGAAAGTATTAAATAATTTATTCTATTTATATTGTTTGATTATTAAACATTTCTGAAATCAGCTTTGCTTAAAATTATTGTAAATTATGTAGCTTCGTAGCCTGTTCTGGGTAACAGATTAATAATCTGATGTCCCCTCTACAACATACTATAAATAGTACATCTTCAGATGTTTATCCAGAAATATAAAAATATGCTAAAGTAACTCAATTTACAAAAAAAACAATTGTAAATCAGACATTTACAGTTATAGGCCAATATTATGTTGCTGAGTACAGTATTAGAGAAAGTCTGCCAAATTTCAATTACAGAAATACCTCGAAAATGCAATATTTTGTCGGAGAGAGAGAGAAGAGAGTGAGAGTGAGAGTGAGAGAGAGTGAGAGTGAGAGCGAGAGGAGAGAGAGCGAGAGCGAGAGAGAGAGAGAGAGAGAGAGTGAGAGAGAGAGGAGAGAGAGAGAGAGAGAGAGAGAGAGAGAGAGGAGAGAGAGAGAGGAGGAGAGAGAGAGAGAGAGAGAGAGAGAGAGAGGAGAGAGAGAGAGAGAGATGTGAGAGAGAGAGAGAGTAGAGAGAGAGAGAGAGAGGAGAGAGATTGAGAGAGAGAGGAGAGAGGCAGAGAGAGGAGAGAGAGAGAGAGTGAGAGAGAGAGACTACGAGCATGCGGACATTACTGCAGCCAGGATGTAGCAATAGATTTGTGCCAGATGAGCCACCCCACAAGGCGCAATACCATAGTTCATATGGCTCTCAAAGAGGGCGTGTAAGCAATTCTTGCTGATTCCATTGAACTGACATGCCAGGGTTCTTCTCAGGGCGGATAAGGCGCTGCTCAGCTTCCTGCAGAGGATGTCGACGTGTCTTGCCAAGAAAGATTGACATCAATGGTGACTCCCAAATGCTTGAAGTGGTTCATGGTCCGGAGACTTGGCAAAACAGGCAATCTCTTCATTCTTGTGACCAAATACAAGCTGCACTGTTTTTTCTTCATTGAAGACCAGGTCGTTATTGTTGCAGTAGTCGACCGCCACATTAACTGCAACAAAGGAGTCAATCTTGAGACTCTCCACGGAACTGTCAGATGATAGGATGACAGTATCGTCAGCATACATGCAGCATTCCCCAAAGGGTCTGATGCACGAGGGGAAGTCGTTAGTGAACATTATAAAAAATCACTGGTCCAAGACTGAACCCTGCGGCACAGCGGCACACCCCTTGAAACATTGAGTGGAGAGGATCGGACTCTGCAGGTTTCTCCTCTGTAGGCGTTAGTAATTTCAACTAATTTCAACAATTTTAACAATAGTGTTAAACCGCACCTTGACCACCACACTAGCCGCTATCACTCGCATCAAACCTGGAGAAAGCCTCCCGCAACGGTCTCTCCTCGCTACTTATGCCAACCTCTTCCCATTTGGAGAAGACTAAGCTGCTGCTGTCCTTACTTACGCCGCGCCCTGCTTGGTATCCTTCATCTTTCATCTGCCAACCAGGAAAGGCTAAATGTTTGTCAAAAACTCCACACTGCTTTTCCTGACTGGATCACCATGTTACGTCAGAAACACAGTGATATTTCGTACCAAGGGTTCTACCATCGATCTACAACTACATCAAGGACCAAACTCGTCTCCTTTACTCAGCGGTTTGAAACAGTCTGAGTGGAACAATTCATAGGTTTCCCGGAAGGGTGTTTCACCCGAATAAATGCAAAGACCTAGGGCGATGTTGGACGACCCGCCACTGTAGGCAAACATCACTACCCAAACATCACTGACTCAACAACTGCCCATCCCATCTGATCACGCTATTTGTTGAACTCCTCTCTCCGAGCAAATATTTGAGAATTTAGTTTTCCTCACTCCCCTGCTGTACAAAGCTCCCCTGTGAGCTAGGAGCACTATCTGTACTGCAGCCCACTGGTATATTTCCCAGAATTTCCCATAGAGGGGTACATCCCCGTCGACCTGTCTGGATTCTTTGTAAACAAAAATAAATCCATATAATAATTGCACAAAGATACATATATGTTTACAAGAAATATAAAAAATACTACATGTTACAATTATTAAGTGCATGTTTATAGAGTTAGTGAATATGACAAAACAACATGTAGGTTGTGATTCCCTGACTAAGGCGTGCCACAACGCTTTGGTAAGATTTGTTTATTTTAACCTAGTTTGTAATTTATGTATTAGGTTAGTTCTTTACCTGAAGAAGAGATCAGATTGCAGATCTCGAAACGTAGTGTTACTGATTTCTTGTTTCACTGAACGATGGCAAATGACCGGAAAAATCCTGTTTCCTTCACAATCCTTCCATCGTCAAAAATAACCTTCAAACAAAGAATGTTACAATGTTCTAGTTAATATCACTAGACGTTATTCACAGTTAAGCATAACAAATATTACCCGAGCTACAAATCCAGAAATATACTCTACTACATTGAACGTAATAATAGCTGCACTAGTTGACAGTTTGTTAAGTAAACTACACATAAAAGCTCATCAGTCTCAGCCACCTGAATATCTGTCTGTCTTTCTCACAAACAAGTCAGCTAGGTAAAGAAACATGTATATAGTCTTTCTGGAGTTGTGTACATATTTACATTAAATAAAAAAGTGCATCAAGCACTAAAGTGTTTCCTGATAAGCTTTCAGACTGTACTGTATGCAAGACAATTATTTTGAAAGTTACTTTGAATTCCTTACAAGTAGGATTGTAATTGCGACCGTTTCTCTCGCAGTCTCAGTTTGTACGCACTAATTTTGTATAATGAGAAATAATTTAGAGTCAATTGTCAGAACTAACACATTTTTCGAAGAGAAGAAAAGTGCTACCAATACAAACTATGAAACCTAATAAAAACAGCGGGGCGGGACTCTGCTCGGTAGTAGATGACTCAGGCGGTATCATCCCCACCACAGCCGAGTCGAAAGTTCAATCTCGATAATGCCAGTTTATGGGTCCGGTACCAGATCTGCTGGTCTTGAGAAACGTAGGAAGGGAAAATTAAATTATTCTATCAGGAAATTAAATAGAATTAAGCATTGTGTACTTTGAACATTAACAGATAGTGACTGTTTTGCACGGAAAATTCGGCATTCAGTCATTGCTGGCTTATAAGAAGGTTATTTCCTCTAAAGTTGTTTTTTTATAAGCAATACATTGAACCATTTCTTATCCGCGGTATTACATTATTTTAACTGTATATAAAAAATGTGTAAGTTTATTATACTTTCTGTTTTTGTTGGTTTTATTTTTAAAACAGCTGATCTTCAAGAAGTCGTCAGTTCCGATTCCAGTTCATCTTTGAGTTCAAACACTGAAAATATTGGTGGAGAACATTGCAGGATATCAAAACAAGGTACTGATTTAAAGAGACTGTCGCAATAACAATTTTAGTTAGTATTTAAATATAGCTTTATATTTTTAGTTTTAGATAGCCTAGATAAAACTGAACAGGATCTTATCCAAAATCAAAACTAAATGACCCAGCCCTTGCTATGATGGAGTGAAAGATAAATCTTAGTTTTACTCCACCACTAAATGCTTACTAAGTTGAAATCTTTGAAATGTTATACTGTCCTCTTTACTTTAAAATGAAAGTAATTGTAAAACATAATTAGTATAGGGCCATTTTGTAAATTTGTATTAATGTTATAATGGAAATAAACTCCTATAAGAGACATGTGGAAATGAGTACATTTAAAACTCTTACAATGACTTTTATGTAGAGAAAAATGTGTTCTTTAAATAGATAATATCCTTCAATAAAAAAGTTGTATTGTTATTAGCTGTATAGAGAAATTACGATTTAAATGATATTTGGCCTTTGTTTAAAAAATGGCGACCTGTCAGTTTCCAGCTTTCTGTTACGTGTCTTACTTTGTTGGAGAAATCTTGATAACTTTTAAACCTGTAGAATTACCTGATTGATGATCTAAAGAAACTCAAAGCCAAAGTAGATTCAGGAAAGAAGTGATACTGTGGCCGCTGAAAATCTATTTTGTGAAAGAGAGGGGTGTCCTAAAAGAGGGAGAAAATTAATGACAAAGTTGGGACATTCAATTTTATTATTCCAATTATTTAACTCAAGAAAATTCTCATTATAATATTTGTAAGGCTTTTTAAATTGCTTGTTTTGTATTCAACAGGAAGAATTTTAATTTTTCAACTCTGATTACAGCTAGTCCACAAGAGAAATCAGTGGTGTGCTATTTTCCAAACTGGACATGGGATCGAAGTGGCTTAGCAAAGTTTACTCCGGAAAATATAAACGCTTCACTCTGTACTCACATCATCTATGCTTTTGCTTCGCTGGACAATTCAACTTTGACCATTGTGCCTTCTAAACCCCAGGCGGATATACAAAACAGTAAGTAATAACTGAAAATAAAAACTAATTTTTTGTAAAATTTATCAGAATATAGTAAATAATTTCATGATTTTAGAAAAGACATAACTAACTATCCAAAGCAGAAATTCATATCAAGGAATTATCGGGGAAATCAAATACAAGAGTTCATTGTAGCTTTGATTATGTGTACTTGTCTTATTATATTATTTGCAGTAATAGGACTATATAATTATTTTTTTAATAAAACTTTTGCAGAACTCTATGAGTTAGTGACTGCACTCAAGGATTATGGGCTGAAGGTACTGATTGGTATTGGAGGATGGAACAACTCCGCAGGCAACAAATGGAGTAGACTTCTCAGTAACTCCACAGTCCGAACAGATTTTATCTCATCTGTCATCGCTTTCCTAGAGAAGTACAACTTTGATGGTCTAGACATGGATTATGAATATCCTGGTTGTCCTCAGGTATAATCACATTTACTTGCTCATAAACTTCTGCAGGACGCAAGAATTTGTTAACTGCATTGAAGGAGTGTTGATCTCTATTCTAAAGGTGGTTTATCTCAATTGGATTAAGGAATAAGTAGGCAGAAGAAAGATGGAGCAACAATCCATCAAATTGTCATCAGATCCTTGCAATGGACAGCTAATTTTCATATCTGTCATCACTTTCCTGGGTTATTACAATTTTGGTGATCTGGACATGAATTATTGGTATCCTAGTTGTTTTGAAGCGTAGAATCACATTTATTCTTATAAATGCTGTCAGGAATAAAAAAATATTAAGTACATGGTTCAATTAACTGATAGTCATGATAAAGTTAAGCAATAAACTGTAGATACAGTGTTGGTTTTATCCTGTAATATAAGATTAGTTACTTATCCATGATGAAAAGTATATTCTTTATCCACACAGTTAACTTTTATCAAACATTTAAAATGAAGTATTTCTTCTCTAATCTAGAGTGTCCTATTAGAAAAGATCTTTCACAATTTTGTTAGCCTACCCTAGTTGACTACCCTAACTAATTTCCTTTGAGTATCGTATTCATAATTTGTAAACCTACTTATATTACATGTAGGTACCCAGTTATTACTCGACAAACTTCTTGGGAAAATATGAAATGAGACCAGTGATGATAAACAAATCATTTTTGAATATTTATAAATATAAAGATACATTCTAATTTTTGAAGTTAGGTCTACCAACTTAATTATATATCTCATATAAAGTATTACATTTTCCAAAACACTGAAAGTATTTAAATGCTTTTGGATATTGGGGCGCCATGCTCACTTGTTTTAGTAAAAACAAAATGTTTAACACCCTATTCAAGAATGGTTATGCATAAGTTTTTTTATTTTTTGAAGGATTATACCCATTCTTTGGTAGTGAACGACACATATTATAACTTTTTAGAACAATGAAATCAACTTAGTTGACCTTTAAAAACAATTATAATTTAACACTTTTCTTACAAAAATTTAAAACCATTTATTTTAAATTTACAGAATTATTTTTTAATCTTTGGTGCTTACAATACTTAGTCATTTCTTAATCTAAAGGTAAAATTTGAATCAATAATAAATTCCTTTTAATTTAATTGGTACTTCATCAAAATAACATAGTGGATCAGTATTTAACATTTTCTTATGTTCAAAATTTTAATTTTGGCTCGTATTTTAAAGTTTGATAACTATGAATTAAATCTGAAACATTTAGCTTTGTTAAGATAATAAGTTTTTTGTTTGTAAATTTTTTCCTGAATATCTATTTTTTGTATGGTGTGTTGGCTATGTTGTAAAAATCAGTGACCTGCAAATCCCAACTCCCTCTGTCTACCACGTCAGAACCACTGGGGAGCTTGAGGTTACTTCAGCCAGACAGGTGACTTTACTATACTGTAGTTGCTTCTTCATTTTTATCAATAAGCTTCCTCCCTTTTCTTGCGGATATTGGAGATAGCTTAGGTCTCAGTGGACTCTGTTATGCAGACAACCAACATCTCTGGTGAACTGATACTTGATGTCCCAGCAGGGACATCTTTAGAAGAATCTTCTCTCCTTGCACAAGTAAATGTGTGTTCAGCACAGCCCTTTTCTCCTGGACAGTACCGACAGGTGTCACTTTTCCTAATCTTGTGCTCATACCGATTAAAACATCCTAAACACTTGTGTCTGGTAGAAGTTGACCTCTCCAATTTTTTAATCACACCTGGGTGTCCGGAAAATCGGTCTGATCCAGACACAATTGCTTGCCACTTCCTACACCTACTGGCAGGCTTCAATAAAAACGTTGTGGAGCTCTGTCCTGTTCCTTTTTCATTGAAACTATCCGTTCTTTCCTGCTTGATCGTGTATATTGGATTGCAAGCTAGCACCAAAATGATCTCCAAAAGCATTGTTTTGTTAGTTGATGTGATTCAAAGTGCTGTAGCCTGCTGTATCCTGAGCAGTGCACTGTTACCTTTGACTAAACACATTGCACCAACTCACATCAGAGCCCCATAAATTAGCATGGATTGCGTGACCAAGCCCATTATTTGCTTGGGGTCTTGCACATTCTTCATGGACCTACTATTTACAGCCATCCTCATGGATGCCTTTCTCAAAGACTCGTTCAGAAATTGAAATTCTCCGCCTGTCCAATAATATACCTATATTCTTGACCCTGTCTTTTGACGTGATAATCGTGCCTTTGGAATAGGCAAGATCCTTCCCCATCCAGGCTATGTTTCTTGTGGAGAATGAGAGTGTCCTAGCTCTCAATTGATGTGTCCAACCAACTCTACATCTGTTTTAGCCATAAACATCACGACCAGTCGTGATCGGCAAATCAATGAATACCCTACCACCAATGTTCGCTTGTGGGAAGTCCAAGGCAAAAACATGGTTGTGTAGGACATGTCATGTGTTGGTCTCAAGGCTACTAACTCCATGACTTTCCACTGGTGACATCTATCTTCAGGCCATCTAAAAGTTTTTGATTTATATCTTTGGAGTATCATCCATCTTAACACCATAACTGTGGCTCTATATTAAGTGAGACCAACTATTCATAACCTAGGTCTGCCGTAGTAAAATCTTTAAATATGGTTTTACTCATTTCTTCCTTGAAAATTCAATAAAATTGTAATTCTGTCTTGAATTGACTGCCTCATATGACTGCTTACCTCATAACTCCCAGCATTGAATTTTCATTTGTCTCCATTTCAAATCCCAATATCTGAACAGACAAATACCATTGAAGAAGTAGTTAATTCCTACTCTTCAACAAATACTCATTCCGTGCATTGTTCCACTAAACATTCATTCCATTATGAGTCATTTAAACAAATTAAACAACTTTTTTGTTTTTGTTTCTAAATGAGAAAGATGTTACCTGCAGTAATTTAGACAGAAGGTCGTAGTGTTTTAAACTTGAAACCAGCTCAATTGTTATAATCCTCTCAATTCTTGTAAAAAAGTCATAAATTCATTTCTGTTTTTAAAACCTAACCAAGGAATTCTCTTTGAATTCCTTATTAGAATTTTTTCCACTTCACTTTTGTCTTGAATTTTGTTTAATCAATAATTCAATATATTTATCACTTAATTTTGTCTCATAAAATGTATTTAATTACTGGTACAAATAAAAGTTTTCAGGTTCTTTTAATCAATTTAAAACAGAATAGTTTGCATCTTTACAGTAGAAAACAAAGAGTAAACGTTTATAAAGAGGAAACTTTTACATTCTGTTGTTGTATAAAAGGCAAAGTTTTTAATTCTTGTTGATCAGAAAAAAATTAATCAAATTAAGCTAATATATCTTGAGAAATAATTGGAAATTTTAAATTTCAGTACAAGTAATATGGACAAAAAATAGATGTACAGAAGTCATCATACAGTAAAAGATGAATTTTAATTCAGAATTCTACTGATCGATTTAATTCTAATTTTTCAGGGCAAAAGAACAGAAGGTCTCCCTACTGACAAAGACAACTTCAATAGTCTGTTAGCTGAACTGAAAACTACCTTCGATGGAAAATATTTGCTCACAGCTGCAACTTCTTGTAGCAAAATAACCATTGATAGATGTATGAAAATATTTTTATTTTACTCATAATTGTAGGTATTGATCAAGAAAAAAAAAATCTCCATAAGAGTAGGATTATGTTTTTAAAATTATTAATGGACTACCTGATAGTATGACACTTGCTCCAGTGTTTTTCTCACAGGTCACCTTTTTTAAACAGGTTACAACATGACAGAACTGTGTCGGCTAGTGGATTGGGTGAACGTTATGTCATACCATTACCACAGCTACAGAAATGGTGAGACAGGCGCAAAAGCACCTCTTTATGGCACCAAGTCCTCCTGGGGAGTGGTGAGTATTTGTTAGAACAATGGTGGTGCATTTCATGTCTTACCATTATCACAGTTACAGAAATTGTGAGACTGGAACCAAAGCACCTCTGTATGGCAACACTTGGTCCTGGGGAGTGGTGAGTATTTGTTGGAACATTGGTTGTGAATGTTATGTCGTACCAATACCACAGCTACAGAAATGGTGAGACTGGGACAAAAGCACCTCTTTATGGCAACAGTTAGTACTGGGGAGTGGTATTTGTTGGAACATTGGTGGTGCATGTCATGTCTTACCATTATCACAGTTACAGAAATTGTGAGACTGGAGGCCAAGCACCTCTTTATGGCAATAATTAGTCCTGGGGAGGGATGAGTATGTTGAATATGAGTATATGTTGAAACATTGGTAGTGCATTTCATGTTGTACCAACACTAGAGCTATAGATATGGACAGGGGCCGAGCCATTGCTTTACTTTGTTTCTTACGTAATTATGCGATCATATTCAAAGGTAGTTCGTGTACAAAATTAAATTATAAACTATTCTAATTATAGTTATATTATATTTGTATCGTAGTTACACCTTGTGGGAATCATTTTAAATTTTATGATAGTTTTTAATTGATATCTTTTAAATACTACTCTAATTATTGTAATGTGATCAATTTGTGACTCCATATTGATTACAATACATAAATAAAGTTTAAGGATCCGTTTGACAAAACTTAATTATTGCATCGAATAAATTTTTATATCAAGTGTACAAAATGACAACAATGAGCGAGTAACCTCATCTGTTAAATACAACTATCAGGTGGTTATAAAAAAATAATATGATATTTTTCTGAAACTTGATTTAAAAACAGATCTTAATAAGATTAAACATTTTCCAAAGTTTGAACTTACCTTTAATTTAAAGTAATAATTTTTTCCTAAAAGACACAAACAGACAGACAGACGGTAAACTAAGCAAGATAGAACTATACTTTATATGTTTTTTAAATTTATTTTGATCTGAAAAATATAATGGTGAAGTTTGATAGAGCAATTTATGGATACCCCTATAGCTAATTAATGTTCTTACCGGCTCAACTTGATTGAATTCATGTCATTCCTACTGGCACAAGTAGTGCAGAAGTTTTAGATAATACAACCAGATATTGCACAATCATTTATTTGTGTTTTAAGAATAAGGTTTTAACCATTAATCATGCCATGTCTCAGATTGACACAGTCAAGTATTATATTGACGAGCTGCAATGCCCTTCACACAAGATCGTGTTGGGGATTCCGTTCTATGGTCACACGTACACCATGGTTGACACTTCGCCGGCACAGTTTGGTGTGCCAGTTTCTGGTCCTGGCACGGTCGGCACCTACACCAAAAGCACTGGCATTCAAACCTACTACGAGGTGAATCTTTCCTTGTTTATCGCTATTAGTTTAAACAAGGTTATTTTATTCTCTACATTCAAAACCAATAGTGATAAAATATAAAAGTAAGTATCTGTATAACTGAGTCTTAATTTGTTATATATTAGTACAAAATGTTGAGAATCTGCAACTATATATAAAAGTCAATCTTTGTATGCGCAAACCGCTGTAAAACAGCTTTAAATAGCTTTTTTAAAGAAATCAAATCAAGATAAATAATCTATTTGTATTTGATTTACTATTTATAAAATGAGATTCAGTACAATACCATATGTCAACATTTAGTAACAGAATAATAAATATTCAAAGAGCCAATCTCATAGGCCCTTTTCTGAAATACAGGTGGGCTGACTTCAACGACTATTTAGTAAAGCACCAACTTTGTGATGAAATAGAGGTCACAGATTTAACTACAAAAATTGCACTTAGAAGTATAATTTAAAACACGCTTTAGTATAGTAGTTACAACTTTACTCACTTGCGTTGTATTCTTGCAGATTTGTCTACTGATAAAATATGGCTATAGCTCAGGCCATAGTCAAGTGAATGGCAGTTATGCTTGGAATGGTACTCAATTCATCAGTTACGATGGTCCGATCGACATCATCAGGAAAGTAAGTATTTAAGACAATATTTATTGTTAATGAATATATATTAATGAATATATATATTAGAGGTTAATAACCTCTCTTAATTGTCCTTCAGAGTCCAACATTAGGTCCAATTAATGATGTCTTTGGTTTTTTTTATAGTTTTACACAATTCTTAATCATCTATCTCCCAATACAGCACAAACATTCCGTTTGTGTATGAAACATTCACCATTTTTAATATTTTAAACTAATATGCTGTAAAAAGCTGAACTTTTTGTAAAACTTGCTGAAAATTTGTAGTGCTTTACATCATTAAAAATTTCACAGTTTATCTCTAAATTCTTGTTCAAAAGTTTAAATTACAATTTTTGTTCAAATATAACTGGAAACGTGAATTATCTATAAAAGGTTTCATATTTTGTAGTTGAGGGTACAATTCTAATTTATATCTCATTAATTTAGTCTCTAGTAAACATTGCATTTCTTTAAATCTGTGCAGCTCTTTAAACCTATTAGACACAGATTACCTGAAAATATATTTTAGTAAAGAAGTTAAGGAATTTAAAAAGGTGTACTAAATTTAACAAAAAGGCTCCACAAAGGATGGTGAAAATTAACATTAACCAACTACATCTCTGTATGAAAGATTAAATTTAGATTTTATACACAGTATGAATAACTAGCACAACTGCAATATTACAGAGCTCACTTTTAGTGTGGAAATAACAAACATAGTTTCTATTCAACTAAATGTAGTGAATTCTAATACTCAAGATCCAGCAAAAAATGCAATGTTTGTCTGTCTTTAGACTGATTGTATTATCTATACAATTTTCCATTTCAATTTTGTAAATAAAAAACTTGGTTTGTTATTCAGCCAAATGGAACCCAAGGATGCAGTGCTCCACAGTAAAAACGGAGCCCTGATATTACAAATTTGTACAAAACACTATATATTTTATTTTTATAATAATTTAAAATCTAATGTTAACTTTATCCCTTATCAATATACTTCTTTTCTTTTAACACAATGTTTCAGTCTCGTTTAATAATGGACTATGAACTGAAAGGCGCAATGTTGTGGAATTTGGCCTACGATGACTTCAACAACACCTGTGGCGGCGGGAGGTATCCTCTGTTGACTACGTTGAACCAGCAGTTGAGATTTTGCAACTCGTCAGGAGTTGCTTGTTAGTAATTATCAGCTAATTATCCATAGATGCAAACATTCTTGACGGATTACATCTTCTTGAGATGGCCACATCTACTTGGTGACTAGAACAGAACCAACCCTAACCTTGTCCAGATTCTACTCACAACGGAGAACATGGCCAAGTAGAAACTTTTATAGGTTAGGTTGCTAATAGAATCAATAAACTATGTAAACTGTTTTGGTAATTTAATTTCTGAGTTTGCGATTTTGTACCTATGTTTTTTTAACCAAATTAGCCAATAAAACATAGTATCAAATGACATACAAAATGTAATGAAAGTCTACAGATTAATCACACCACAACATTGTACTATACAACATTTGATCTACGGTACAACTGTTGTTAAGGCTATGAAACAGGCTTATAAACTGTTTTGTACATTTCTAATCAAACTCAATTTTAAGTCAAAAAACATATTATGGTGACAATAAACAGAAGAATATTCTAAATCACTAGACTTAAAGTAACATCAAATACAGGAATTTTAAGACTCCTACACAAATTTAATATGTACAAATGCTAAAAATATTGTACACAAATTTCAACTCAATATAACTACGGATATATTGGTTCTCATTACACTGTCTGTACATAAAAAGTGTTTACAAGAAACCAAAACCGGTTTCTTGTAAACACTTTTCACACTCAACATTTGTTTTGATTATCTTAAAGTTTGTAAATGTGCTTTGATCACAACCATTAGGCATGAAGCCTTCCTGGTGGCATTTACAAATTATCAGGCTCAAACTGTTTGACTTTATTTTTACTCATATTTATGATATTCGAATAATTAAATGTAAGAATCCAAATCACAACAACTCTGATCTGATTCATAGCTTCTACCAAGCCACTATTTACAAATTAAATTCTTTTCCTTGATCGAATAAATTTTTTAACGTTTTGACACACAAGCTTTTGTGCAGATAATTCTGTATAGTGCAGTTGTAAGAAGTGTAATGTACACAACCACAGTGATATACACTATATTACATTAAAGACATGAGCATTGACCATTTTTAATTCACATCAACTACCTTATGGCTATTTCAAAGCAAAGTTGAGTAAACTGTTACAACAGACTAACAATGGTCCTGTTAAGTTCATTTAACTTAAATTCAGTGCTGCAATTTACTGATAAAAATATTCACAACTGTAATGTTAGTAAAAAAAAGTAAGCATGTTATGTATTCCACAATACCCAAAAGGATTTGTGAGAGCTGGAGCAAACAAATCCAATTGGTTTTTGCAGAAGCCTCAAACTTGATGGGAAAATACAATTAACCCTCCATCAGGTGCTTAAAATTAGAAACACCATCAGGCGCTCACGGAGGTTTCCTCCAGGTTAGCGAATAATGGATATCATAGTCGTTTAAACTGTTTTTTATTTGTTTAAATATTCATACTGATTTAATTACAATGTAATATATTCATTTTTAGAAATTAAATAAAAATAACTCTCTTATGTAATGAATTTTCCAAATAAGAAATTCAAAATTTAAAAAAATGTTATTGTATAATAACAACATGATTTATTTTAAGGAATAATGCAATTAATTGTAAAAATGTTTAACCTACTGTAATAATATAAGAAAATTAACTCAGTTTTTAACTTCTTACAAAAACAACTTACTTCAATTCTTGAGATATTATACAATTGTAATGTCAATTATTACTCTAAAATCATAATTTATTCTTTACTAAAAATTTGTTTAAACACTACACAAAGTTTCAAAACATTTTCCTTCTGGTTCTTATAACGACAATTTTCACTCCATAAACAGTACTGAAATGTTCCCTAGCACACGGGTACTGTACTGACAAGTCTCTCGTCTTCATTCTCCATTTCACAAAATTCAAATAAAATATATTGTAAAACTTAAAAAGAAACCATCACAGGTCACACATTTAGGCGCACACGGATTATTACTCCATAAAAACTAAACACTATAAGGCGCTCACGGAGATTTCGTCCAAGCACTACAAACACAACATCGGGCGCTCACGGAGGAATCGTCCAGTCTCGCACGGAAGTAGACCTCATACTGACAGATTTTGACAAAGATAAGCGGGAGGCTATTGTTTCGCTTCTCCGAAAGATGCTCGTGAAGTACACTGCGGGAAACGACTGCCAACATCAGAAAAGTAGTACTATTTTTAATGATAAAAAATACACGGAGGAAAACTCCGTTTAGCGCCCGATGTACGGTTAAGGGAGGCACAAAGGTCCTTTTAGGACTAAGTGCAGGATCTTAGACTCTTCCCTCAAATAAAAAAAGATATTCCACAACTCCTCTGAACTTCTTTTCACAAGCGTATACAAATCTAAATTTTCCGAAGCCCTGCCTTAATACTAGAATATTGGCAGTGTCGTAATTTGTCTTTTTTTGGGGTAGGGGATGAAGAAATCTCATTGAAGCACACCACACCAAGAGGAGGACATGGAATAAATCTAAATTAAAAAAATAGGACTAATTCAAAGTAAAACATGTAACTGTTGTTCAAATAAAATGGATTGCTGTTATAAGTATATTTTTAAAAAGGTTTAGGACTTTGTGGGGAGGGTGTCTAATCCCTCATACTAACTGCTCTTAGTTACACCACTAAACCTTGCTATTTCAAATTATATAGTACCTTATAGTGTTATTATTACCTATAAATGTGGTGTGATGTGTCAAAAGGTAAAGTGAATGTTTATAACAAGATTGATTGAGGTGGCTGTAACATTCTCTGATATTGTTCATGATAGTAACTCTAGTAACATTGAACTTTTTGCGACTTAAGACATCTCAGCTGCTGGTTCAATGTGGTTAGTAAAGGGAAATTTCCACATCCACACACGTTGTTGAAGTCATCCAGGTCCAAAGCCCAGACCATTGCTCCTTTCAGATTCTTGGAAATGATGAAAGAAGACTGAAACAAAACGAAACAAAAGTTAAAAAAATCATAGATTTTTTTACCATTTCAAAATTTGATGATAGAGGAGTTAATTAATTGTTTTGCATTTGAAAGATATATTCTTCCAGCACAATTGATCTACTTTAGAATTATATAGCCTAAGCAAATCTGACATTTTGTTGCATTTAATAATTTATTGATGTTGACAAAAATACAATTTTTAGTGCTAATGTCCAGTGTTATGGGACTAAGGTTTAATTAAAAATATCAACATCTCATTTTACATTAGTATAGAAAGTGGCTTTCACATGGCAAAAAAGTTTAGAAAGATTTTGAACTGAGAGTACTGACAATGGAACAGACCATCAGATGAATCATCTTTAACCTCTATGGGTGACTTGTTATTTCATTTTTGTTTACCATTAAGACAATAAGCGGTTGTCTTGGAATATTTTAATGATATTAATATTCTATTTTTAACCCCTTCACAGTTTTGATTCTGTTATCTGCAGTAATGTTGTGCCAGAAGCATTTCTATGACAATCGCATGTTGTGCAAGTAGTTCTGATGTTTTCTACTAGATGTCAGCACTTCTTTGGTCCTTTGTCATGAGTGTTTGCACCTTGGTGAGTTCAATGTAGTCGCACAAAGCAGACAGATACCGTGTGTTATTGCATGTCACTTTTATATTGTCCTGGAGTTTAATTCTAGTGTTTATAATAGTACAATTGAAATATCCTATGCACAAATAGACAATCTGCTTCTTTGTGTTATGATGACATAGACATAGATAGTGAAAATGACTTAGTGGACTAAAATATATATAAAATAACAAAAATTTGAAAAAAAAACACTAAAACTAAATAAAAAGAATATATTTAAACTCTATACAGCTGATTCTGAAAAAAAAAACAGCAAAACATTCATGATATTTTATAACAATTGGCTGAGGTTAGCGAAGGCTATCACTCGAGGGTTTCGAAAAATTGTATTTCTGCCTGTCCGTCCACATGATATCTTGAATATGAACTGCCCTAATGACTTGAAAATGTGCATTCAGCTTCATTTCTATATGAGGAACACTGACTTCGATAATGAAAGTCACTCCATGAGATTTGGCTGAGCATTAGTGAATGTTTTAACATTGGTCTTATGTGTAATCATGATAGCAACGAGAAAACAGCAGAATAAATAAATTTGTAAACAAACTAAATACACTCACAAGAGATTTTAACATGTGACATATTAACACCTGTAGCCTAACTATCCCAACACATACACCGCTATTTTATGGTGACTTGTGTGTGTTATTATTTAATTATTATTAATGAACAAAATTGTAAACGTATTATGTGGCAAGATATCTCAAGAAAGATTGCATCCGTAGACTTAAATGTCCATGAAACTTCATTTCTACATATACAAGAATGAGTTCTATGATGGTGCATGTCCAACCTTGGAATTTGGTTGAGCATCAATAAAGTCTATCACTCAGTAGCCTGTCACAATTTCGGTTGTTTGCCAGAAAATGTACACAGTTCTTTTCCATATGATTGTCTGTCATTTTATCTGTCAATATTGCAATGAGCTTTAGACTTGAAATTTTGAACACCTTTGAACCTCTGTGAAGTCTGTTACGTGACACGTTGTGTGGCATACTTCTATCTTGTATTAATTTCAAATTCGAATTTAACAAAGGCTATAAACTATCTGTACCTCAACGTTTATATACATTATTTATACAAACCATATACCACAGAGTTTCAGACAGAGTAAACCACATACTTTCATTTTACAAACCACAATATATTTTCTTACTAAAATGATCTTGTGGGAAAACCCACATAAATGCTGTTTTAAATATAATTAAACAGGTGTATAGCATAGTTTTTTTAATATTAATGGAAAATAATAACGATAACTTTATACATACACAGTTTTTTGGGCTTTGTAATATTCCACTACAAAATTTATCAAAGAACTACATACATATAATAATATATATTTCATGTGTAAGTATAATTTTTAAAGTAAACAATTTTAAATTTTCCTAATTAGTAATGGAAAAGATTGTATATTTTATGTTGTTAAATAATCATGATTAATTGGTTATTGTTTTAATAATGTAATATTAATTTGAGTTAGTATCACCCTCAATATGAGTTATTTTAGCTTAAAGTTTTTCGAAAAGCAATGTTTTTTTTTTAAATATATAAATTGGTTGCATTTATTTAAATAATTTTAATTGGGATACTTATGGTGTTGACCTCGTATTAACCCGTGTTGAAACCCTACTTCATGAAGTAACTTTTGTATTTTAGTAACAGTAGCTTTGTATTTTTATCAACAATTTAATGGGTTTTTAGTAAGTTTAATTTAAATACTTTTGTTTAGTTTCCAAATGAAAATAATAATTCAACCGTTCACAAAAAGAAATGTATTGATAAAAATGTATAGAATCATGCAAAATTCTTAGATCAATCTTATGACACCATTATGTGGTTAAATTAGATACCCTTTAATGTTGAACAAAATCAATATATCAAAACTGATCAAATGGTAGAAGTTATCAGCCATCCTTTGATGGTTTAAAAGAATTTGATCCGTCAGTTCATAAAGTGAAATTTAAATGCGGGTGTAATTTAATTTTTTCATTTTGGTTTACCGTGTGATAAAATAATATCAACAAGTACAAGGAACAATTTAAATGAGGTAATAGAACATAAAAATAACAATATAATAGAGTGCCATGATAAATTCATAAGTATTGAACTCTTAGTTCTTACTTTCTTGGCTAAGTCTGATGGACCATCGTAGCTGATGAATTGGGCATCCTTCCATGCGTAACTGCCATTGACTTCATCAATTCCTGAACTGTAACCACTTTTCATCAGCAAGCAAATCTGCAAATTAGAGAAAAAGAATGTAAAATACCAAAATGTAGTCAAATCTTATGGGTTAATAAGTAGTAGTTAAACGTGATTATATCCTCACATATATGGCTAATTGAGCTAGCTGACTGCACTGGTCCAATGGAAAATGTCCATAAAATGTTGAAGACAAAATATGAGATACCTGATGAGACAATGAGAACACCTCTTCATCTAGATTACACTGGATGGCTTCTGTGTAAACCAGACAGACCTCTTTTTTAGTCTAGTTGTCTCTTATATCAAAATTACACAAAGAGTTAGTGTTAAATATCTTCGTCCTCAACTTATTTTAGATCTCTTAAGACAGACATGGATTTCAGATTCCAGATTTCAAGTCTGTGACAAATTTCTGTTGTACAAAATAAAAATACAAAATGACAAATGCTGATTAAAAAAATGAACAAAACTTAATAAATTTAAACACTTTGTGTTGATTGAATGTTTTATATTTCAATCCCAGATTTATATTTATATTTAACACTATGATCAATTGTGTTATTCATTCTTGTTCATCAATAAGTCATCTATTCAAAGGCATGTGACATTTATAAATTGAGTTTTGCACTATTTTTTATATTATTATAGTGAAAAGAACACTTGTGGCTATTTTATTGGCTGAGTGTTAGCAAAGCCTGTCACTCAAGGGACTAGAAAATTTCATTTCCGTCTGTCTGCACGATATCTTGAGAACAAAACAAAATTACGAATTAAGTTAAAATGCTGTATGGAGTTTGAGTTCTTTATAAGCAACATTGAGTTCTGTTTTGGTTCCATGTAATTCCATGGGATTTGGCTGAGCGTTAAGGAACATTTTTACATTGGTATCATGGGTAACCATGATGGCAACGAAAAAAATTGCACACTAAATTGTGTAACTATAGACAGCTGTAAACTTAGCTTGAAATTTTACATGCAACCTCAGTGATGCATGTTATGGGACAAGTGGGCTAGCATACTCCTACTCTGTAATTGATTCATGGACTACGTACAGGTTATAAAACTCACCTCATGATAAGCCAGTAAGCCACTTTCCCTGGTGTAAGTGCCAGGCGTGCCTGGTCCAGAGACTGGTACACCAAACTGTGGTCGGCCAGGGTTGGTCATGGTATATGTCCGCCCATGGAAAGGTATCCCCAACACGATTTTGTTAGATGGACACTTCAATTCATTAAGGTAGTACATTATACTGTCCACCTAATAACAAGGAACATATACAATCTAACCACATCCTTAACACATTCTTAGAAAATATATAATAGCTTTTGGTAAACCTAGAAGAAATTAATTATGGTTTTACATACTGCTTGTTATATTTGATACAGGAAATAATTTTTCAGCATTAGTTAATAGAGGAATTGACATCATATTCAAGGGTACGCCGAGGTACTCTGAACACAGAGGGTGGCAGTGTATCCTGTTCACTATGCAAAAAAATGGAACACAATGGCTTGTTTTATGAAGAGCTATATTTTTTTCATAAATCAGTTTTATTATTTTAAGCGGCTAGATGGTCTCTGGCATACTCTGATCTTGGGTTACAATCTAAAATGATATGCCCCTGTACCCACAGTAACATGTTAACAGTATACATGTTAAAACTAATTAAGCACTAATATCATGTAATCTCTTAACCCCTTAACTGCCACACCCACGTTAACACGAGCGATTCCACTTTTGTGTGCAACTACCATGCCTGTGTTAACACGTTAAAACAGCTGCTTCGCTACAATACATCTGACAGCTGTACAATAATACACATTGGCCTCAAGTAGTATTTATTTGAACTACTACAAATCCATAGTAGTGCTATTTAATTGCTACTACACTCTGACAGTAAACTAAGGAATTATTTACATACGTTCCTGGACATTAAAAACAGAACGTTATTGTTTTCTAGTTTTTGAAGTTGCTATTGCAAGTTTTTGTTACTTTATATTTTGATTGTAGTTCAGTCGGTATGGCTGGAATGAGTTTTAATAACGTTAAGGACGTTTTATCAATTTTAGATTTGTCTGAATGTGTTGTGAGTTAAACATTTAGCAGTTTAACTTTACTGAGAAGGAGGGAGATCAGAATGTGGACTTAATTTATTAACGAGGACCTGTTGTGATGATTCAAGAAATTCTTATGGCAATTTAGTAAATAAAGATATTGCTAAAATTGATCGTGGTGGGTGAGAAACATGCTACATTACACTGTCTGCGGAACTGCTCTGAGCACGGCCAATAAACTCAGTAGTAGCCTGTAACAACACTGTTGAAAAACTCGGCACTTAAAGGGTTAAATTATAATAACTAGCTTTTCAGACCTGATTCTGAAATATTTCATTTCAGTAATGGATAGCCTATAAGTGACCATTATTTAAAAGATGATAGGAATTTAGACTTTGTCATCATTATATATATAATAAAAATAAAACACTAGGTTTTGAAGATTGGGGTTTTCCTCTTCAGGTATAAAACATCCTTAAGATATAACGTTCAATATACACAAAAAATTAAAATCTAAGATGTGTGGCGATGAATTCACCAATGTCTAAACTATCATGTAAGTCCAGACTGGTGAGAATGAACTCATGTATCATACACTAGTAATGAATAAAATCAAACACAGAATCAAGAACACTACATAACATTTGAACATGTACAAGGGAAAGTAGAAGACTGTATCAGACTGATTTTAAGATCCCAAACTATATGTTCTCTCGGTTCAATTGCTGCCGACTACAACTGAAATCAATGAAGCATTTTGTATGGGTAAATGTTGTAACTACCTCAGTTTTGTAGTTATTCAAAGGCATATTACTGATTGCACATTACTCTTCAACAAAATCACTGGCTGATGGCAGAACCAAAATCACCTGCCACTACTTCTATAGGTAGAGAAAACATCACCAGCATAAAGTTGATGTCACAGTTTAGAATATATACCATGTCAAAATAAATAACAAGAAAATTATAAGTACTAATTAAAGGTTTGTTGTATACATTACACAACACAATTACAAAACAGTATCTCGCCTCTTTGTTCTTCCATTGGCAACATGTCTGAGTCCCTTTAGAAGTCCTTTCGGTTCTAACCCGTTAGTGTGCGAAAGACAGATGGAATCCCTTGAAACATGTAACCAACCCCGATGCCATTGACAGCAATGCCCCTACTCATGGACATCGGTCGACCCCCCTGGAAGGCTTGAGAATCCGAGCTAGATGTTCTGCCCCCTGTATCTGGTATGAAGCAAGAAAAACGTTGATGAGTTGGCATAATTCCCTATCACCTTCTTATTGTTATTATTGACCCCTCCTTTGCATCTGCATCTACATATTTTACTCTGTAACTCATTTTATTGTTAACTTGGTAACATTATAAATCCTTCAGAGCCCGGATGTAATTTTTTAATTCTAATAATTAATTTCTCTTTCTGACAGTTTCATAGCCTCCGAGCCAGATCTGTTTGTTTTTATTTTTAGTCTCTAAATGATACAGTTGTTGAATATCTTAAGAATGACAACTACAACAGATATTTGTCTAGAAATGGAGAGTCAGGTGCCCCTTTTGGATCAATCTGTTTCCAGATTTATATAAATAAATGTAAATAAACTTAATCTAAACAATGACATGAGTACAGCAACAACAATATCCTCAAATATACCTTGAACAATATGCTAATGAGCATTTGTTTGATATTCCACAAATTGAGCAAATTTTTAAGTTCTTCACTGTAGATGGAACATAGCAAACCAATACTGGAAGAATGCTAGTATTTGAACAATGAATATCTCCTATTCAGTTATCAAATCCAGTCAGAATCTCCTTAGGCACTCTTGGTTTAATTTTAGTCATGAACTGAATCTTTCCTTTTCCATTGATATTGAGTCCCAACAACTACATATCACCATTAAGGATGTGTTTTATCCTTTAAGTTGTTGCTACTTAGACTGGTTTTGTTACCTGAAGGTTTCTCTAATTCCTAATCTGAATTCAACTGGCATTTTAACGGGATCGACTTGAATTTCAGCATTTCCATCAATTCCACCAAAATTGCTGTGGGACTTCTAGAGTAAAAGCTCGATTTCTAGCAATATCTCTCTGTGAACTGAATTGGGGACTTGACAATTTAGAAAAAAAAACAGCAGGGAGAACAAGACAGACTGTTTAAGCTCACTAACCAAGATGTTTAGGCTAGTATTTTCTTTGGTGGCTCATTCCACGGATTGCAAACTACTTATCAAAGTATTAAAAGATTCTTGTAATATCTTTCATTACGATCTCCGGAGCAACCAAAAGACGCTCAGATAAAGGACTGAGTTCATTGGGTCAATATTTGGAAGAGAGTGACTTACTGGATGCATTTGTTGAAGGATATTAGTAGTAGCTTCAGAATTGACAGAAAGATAGACTGAAATATCTTCATTTATAGATTTTAATACTCATGTCTAAACATTAATTTTGTAGCACCTGTTATTTGTAGGATCAAGATCTTTTATTGATCTTGCCTTTACACTCAGCACACATGACCATGCATGTTAGGCTAAAAGGTTGAACTACACTAAAATAAAATAACAAACAACAGAATTAACAAATAATCTTTTTAGTCAATACATACACATGTGAGAATTGTCAGTTATAAGCTAACATTAAATTACTAAAGTTGTCTGTGGCCAGATCCAAGACAAAAGTATCACTTCTTAGACCACTTAACCAAAGAACAGAAATAACATAATCACCCAAATGAGTGGCTACTAGCATAAACACAGCTATAAACCAGACTGAACCATGAGGGAGTAAAGAATGCAGTCTGGGACAGAGAAAGCCAAAAGAACCCATCATTAAAAAAAGTAACTAAAATCTCTGAACTGGAACCACCAGAAGTTAAACAACTGGGTGTTAAGATCAAGAAGGATTCTTATCTTGATTCAAATGATTCAGTTCTATTCTAGTAACAAAGTCAAAGAGAAGCATGTCCTGATTAACACCATATGCTTAAGCTTGTACATAAAAACTAAGTACCAGTAGCAATAATTTCAATCATCTTTGTGGTACAACAGAAGTTTGACATTTCAAACTAACTTATATTCATGAAAACTAAGTCTCTACAAGTGACATTTGCTTACTAAGCCGATGCATGATAATCAAGTGTCAACGATTGGCATCGCCCATTTAACGTTGCACTCATACATATAAACAATTGCTTAGCAGTTGCTTAAGACTGCACAATAAAACCCAGTATCTAAAATTAACAATGGCCATTTAAACCTTTGTACAAGAAAGGTGCCCTACAATTGACATCTATTATGCATTCATTAAAATCACAATTAAAATAAAAAATAAAGTCTTCTTTTACTAATTAACTAAACAGAGTACACAATTAAATCATGGACTCAAAACTGCTCTCAATGATTATAGACACATTTCATAATTTATTCTTTAACCATTACTCACCACTCCTGTAGAAGAGCCATATGGTGCGTTGGCTCCTGTCACACCGTCAGCGTAACTGTGGTAATCATAGGTCATCACATTTACCCAGTCGACTAACTGACATAGTTCTGTCATGTGATAACCTGTGGATACAAAAAACACCTGTAGAAAGATCATTGGACCAAGTGACAAGCCCTAAGGTTGTCTATTATTTATAACTTCTAAATTTAGTCAATGGTCAATATAAAACCTATATTAGGAAATAAATTAAAATATTAAGTAAGGCTATGAGAACGATATACAATCATCCTATCTAAATAAAGATATAATTACAAAAATTCTTACATTCTTTGATGTTTGATTTTCCCGCAGCAGCAGCAACTGTAAGCAAATATTTGTTTCCAAGGGCTCTTCTCAGGCTAGACATTAGCTTGTTGAAACTTTTTGAATCGGTAGTCCAACTTGCTAATCTGTTACCCTATTAATAATACAAAAATAAATGTCTTTTTGTCTAGGTTAATTTTAAGCTAAGCTATCTTTAACTCCATTAGAGAAGTTTGAATGGAAAAATGTGATTGTGTACCTGAGGACATCCAGGGTACTCGTAATCCATATCAAGACCATCAAAGTTGTACTTTTTGAGGAACTTGACAACTGAAGTAATAAAGTTTGAATGTGCATGCACATTGCGGATAAGTCTTCTCCACTTTTCGTCCTCAGAGCTAACCCAACCTCCGATAGATAACAGGATTTTCAGTCCTTTCTTTTTTAATGCTGTCACTGACGCATAGAATCCTGTAAATGTATATGATGATAAAGTAAGAAGAATGGTGGAATATCGAACCATGGTGTAAACTAGCATTGCTATAAATGTCAACAAAAATTAAGTGATACAAGTTACTCACCTTTTGTAAAGTCAGCGTTACTGTCAAATGGAACAATTGTTAGAGTTGCATCATCCAAGGTTGCAAAAGCGTACAAGATGTGAGTACAGAGAGATGGGTCGATATTCGCTGGTGAAAAGTTTGCATGGCCAGTTCGATAACCAGCCCAGTTTGTAAAGTAACACATTACTGCTTTTTCCTCATTACCCGCTGGAATCAAGAACAACTAATAACGTTTACTTTCCTGGGTATACTATCCTCATAAGATAGCCTAGTATTGTGTAAAAAGAATGATAAATATATAGGGCCCACTGCTTTCATCCTCATCTGATCAGATTTATGTCATTGTAGCTCGTGACGAGTTTGAATGTGTGAATTGCTCAAGAACTTTCACAACTAAGATAGACCTCAGTATTCGTCATTGAATAAAATATCCAGAAGAAGGTAATAATAAAGATGTTTATGTTAAAAAGGACCAAAGTGAATATGGACTGTAGAGGATGTGCGTTTTCTCTGAGCTATCAGGAATGTCAAACTTACATGTTGGTGAAGTGCTCCCATCAAGACCTGGAACCAGCTGCAAACATTTTCTCTCCCTTATTTAATTTTCAAAACCCTGTCTTGGTGCAATTAATTGTAATAATTTGTGTCTTAGTAGTGATTCCTCACATAATTGTTTAACTGGTGTGGATGTGGCAGAATGCATTATTCTCTGAGTAATCCCTCAAATAAGATAATGATGGAAGTATGCAAGAGTCCAAAAGTTCACAGATATAAGAACAGAGCTGAGAGATTTAGTGCAGCAGAGAACAAAATTTTTCTTGTTACAGTGATGGTGGAGAATCGAAGTACATTTGTTTGTTTGTCCACTTGCTTTGCTCCACGTTGGTTAGTAAAATTATTTTTACTGCTAGAAGTCAAAAGCTTTCAAAAGCAGAACACCAATTCATTGATATTCAAGGGTAGGACCTTGGCTCAGTGCCCTCTGTAAGTAAAAAGATTCACCTAGTTTTGTTTTGATAATGACTATGCTGAGAATATCACAGTCCTGTGTTGTCAGAGGTAAGGGCAGGTTAGGGCAGTCGGCTATTGGCAGATTTTATGTAAAATTATTTATGCATTTCAGGGGTGCCCAGCCCCCCCAAGGGCAATGGCGCATGCCCCCCCAATCCAAGTGTAATGCCCCCCCAAAGTACCCCAATACCCAACCCTTTAGTTTTTAACATTAGTCAGTGTATGACAATAAAATTCACATCTTACATTCTAATCTTCCAAAGGACATCATTTACCTTTGGTCTTGTGAGGAATTCTTTCTGTTTTCATTATTGTAAAAAAATATATACCACTGTTTATTATCTTTTTTAGAATAGAAATAAAGTATCTTTTTGAATTTTGATATAATTTTTGACATTAGCAGTGCACCCGTTCTTTGTACGGGAGGACTAAAAAGTAGTAAACAATTATTATAGTTTTTAATATTTATATGTTTATCAAAGTACTAGATTACATCAGGAATAGCTACATGACAAATATTTTAATAGGATATTAAAAGGTCAGTAAGGGAGGTTTTGCCTTTTAAATGTTAAGGTTACTTATAAAAAGTTGAATAATAATATCATTGATAATTCTTTATTGCAAAAGAATATTGCATAGCAACTTTGGTAAACATTCATACAATTTTGGAACGTTTATAAAAAGTTAGATTCCAGCCAAAAAACCAAAAAAGGATTGAAAAAGAATTGAAGAACTGAAGGTTAAGGTTATCAAAGGTTAAGGCAATGAAATAATAGCACTTCAATCTTCAATGTATATGTCATTTTAAACACTTTTATTTATAAGTAATTATACTGTAGTTCCAATAGCAATTATAGTCACTAGTCTAGTATGTTGCTGTCATGAAAACAATGAGATACAATTTACAGCTGATCATACAATAGGTACAATCCAAATAGTACAACATAGGGTAAACCATACAGTCATTGGCACTAGTACAGTCATTGGCACTTTGTAATTATTTTGTTCATTACAAGATTTAGGTTGGCAGCATTGAATGCCAACATAGTTCATTAGATACTCTTAACAGTTCTCCCCAATTGGTATTGTGATGTTTGCAGATAGACTGCACGTGGTGTCTGGAAAAATTATTTTTAGTATAGGTAAGCTTTTTCTGTTGATCTTCTTGTGAATTCCTTTAGAGTTGCTTCTCTGTACTATGTTAATTTTCCTTTGATAAGATAAATCTTTGCAACTAAGACAATGATAGCTGTAATGTAGAAGGAGTTGAAACCATTTTTGATAGGTTTTAAGTTAAATAACCTCAAAATCAAACCTGCAAAGGGGGTGCCAATGACTGTATGTTTAAAAATTATGAAATATAGTCATCGGAGGGAGTGCCAATGACTATGTATTTAAGAGATTGTTTATTTTAAGCCAAAAAATAACATCTTTCGAAGTATAAAAACAATGGGCTTTTTATGAATATTGTTATTGTTTAACAACTCAATTTGAAACAGTCATTGGCACACATATATATATTTCTCGTTGGCATGCCAATCACTGTAACCTAGCAGTGATTGGCACTATGTCAATGTATAGATATTGGCATGCCAATAAATAACTTTTTTCTTTTCAGATCACCAACGGAGTTCAAATTATGCCTAAATTCTCTTACAAAGCCGATTCTCTTGAGGCAGCTTTACAAGATGTTTAGAAATGGAATGACCAAAAAGGCGGCAGCAAAAAAAGCATGGTGTTCCTCGGTCAACTATTCAGTTTCGGCTTAGTGACAAGTTTTCAAAAAACACACTTGGTCCTCCACCTGTACTGACGAAGGAAGAAGAGGATACACTTGAAAAAAATGGATCAATGACTGCTGTCGGAAAGGTTTCCCACGACGGAAAGAAGATTTGCAACTGAGCGTTCAAGAATTCTTAATACAAAATGAAAGACCTAATCCTTTTAAAAAACAATCTTCCAGGCCTCGGTTGGTATCAAGCATTTTTAAAAAGGCACCCTAACCTATCCTTAAGGACTCCCGAAGGAGTAACTTCTGCAAGCTCATGCGTCAGCGAAAACGATATTAAAAATTGGTTTAAAACTATAGAAGACATTTTGAAAGAAGAAAATGCGGTGGACGTTTTGAAGACCCGACTCGTGTTTTTAATGGCGATGAGACAAATTTCCTACTGTGTCCAAAGGGTTCTAAAGTTTTAGCTCCACAGGATCAAAAAATGTTTATGAAATTGACAAGGGAAATTCAAAAGCCGCCATTACTGTGATGTTTTCTTTTTGCTTGTGGGCGAATTGTTCCACCGATGTTAATCTATCCGTACCATAGATTACCATCAAACAATTGTAAATTCTGTACCAGACTCTTGGGGTATTGGTCATTCGAACACTGGATGGATGAAATCGAAGTCTTTTATGAGTACATCGGTAAATGTTTTTAATGCACACCTTGAAAAAAAAAAATATCACACGGCCAGTTATCCTTTTTGTAGATGGGCATAAGAGCCATCTTTCCTATCAGCTAAGCCAACTGTGTTCTGAGTTGCAAATAATACTGATAGCCCTATACCCAAACGCTACCAGAATAATGCAGCCAGCAGATGTTGCTGCATTTAGACCAATCAAGTCAGGCTGGAAAAAAAGGCAGTGTTTAATTGGCGTAGTAGTAACCACCCGACAGACGCTTTAACTAAGGAGAATGTTGCACCAATCCTGAAACATGTAGTGGACGAGGTCAAGCCTCAAACACTTACTAAACGGATTTAGAGCCTGTGGCTTGTTTCCTTGGAACTGCAACTCAATTGGACTATACAAAGTGTCTTGGTAAAACCCAAATGAAAAATTGTACCATTAAGCGGTAAAGATGTAGTTACCTTGGATCAATTCGAAGGGATTGTAGGAGACGAAATGATAGAAAAATTCCGCAATATAGAGAAAGTTGTGTCGGAAAATAATGAACCTCCACTGTTTTTCACACTATATCGAGTGTGGGGAGGAGTTTTCCAGAAATAAAGCAACCTCAAAAAATTTGGTTCGCCACATGCTGTCATGGAACTAAATCCACACTCTCCAAAAACTGTCACTGATGTATGTGTGCCAGATAGGCCTATTGTCAAAGATGCCACACAACTGATGTTACAAAAACAACAAAAACTATGATCCTGAAATTAATTTACCTGCACCAGATGTCAGTGCCAATGCATTAAAAAATGACACCACATATCTTCAACAATCAAAATGTGAATGACAATGTACAACAGTGTTAAATGTAAAACTTGACCATAATATACAACACCCGAGAAAAAGTTAAGTGAAGGTTCACGTGTTGCGCTACATGCTTCACAAGGCATTGCCCAAGCATCTGGAAAGCAGTGGTCCAGCTTTGGCTGATGTTCTCGTGTTGGCCCGAAACTCCAACCAGAAAAGGCAAAAGAAAAACAGAAAGAGTACCTTACGTTGTTTCTTCGAAGGAAATGGAAAATAATTTATGAAGAAAAGGAAGAAAAAAAGGCAAAAAGATAGAAAGAGCCAAGGCCAGAAAGGAAAAGACTACGAGAAGAAAAAGAAGTTAAGTAAAGCCCAGAAAGGAAAACTCTACTAAACAACATAGTAAGATTTCTGTTAAGAAGAAAAATTATGAAGATCAATTATGTGGGAAAGTCAAAGTTGAAAAGTCAATTGATGTTGATAACGGACCGTCTGTATCACATAAGCCTAAGTCTGTGGGGGAAAAAGTTGTTTCCTGTAACAAAAAATGGATTGTGCTACAGTTGTGGGACTAACTTCAAAGACGAAGAAGTCTCCCAACCTGTTGAATGTGACATGTGTGATAGACTGTATCATATAAAATGTATACAAAACAGAGAGGACCTTGATCAACATGATCCTGTTGTTTGTATGCAACATCTGTTTTGGACTTTGGAAATGAAATTGCCAACGAATTAAACATTTAATGGTTTTATTAAGATTTTGTAGAAGGGCAAACTATTATTGTCTAGTTTATTTGAATTTTTAACGTCACATATAGGCTATAGAAGTAATATTATTTTTTAAACTTTCTACTTATGCAATCATAATTATTGTATTCAATAGTTGTATATACACATTATACATTTTAGAGTAAGTTGTGTGCATGATTTCATTGCCTCACTCTTATTTTAGCAAAATATGAAAGTGTGCCAATGACTGTCAAACAGAATGCCAATAACTGTGGAATTAGGTGCCAATCACTATAATTATGTAACATAATAACAAAATAAATATTTCCACTTCCACATAACATAAATATTTACTTTTTAAATTTATTGTGAATGTTAAAAAGAAAGTATAAAGCCAAAAATCAATCAATATTAACAAAATATATGTTTTCATGTGTCTGAGAAACAAAATATTGAACAGACGTAAGGAATAGCATCTTAAAGTGCCAATGACTGTATAGTTTACCCTATTATAATCCAAATAGTGTTGTAAATTTTATTTCATAAAACGGCATGTATTAAAAAGTTTAATAAATGTATTAATTTAATTTTGTTTCTATTATGGTGGAGGCATCATGTTTAACAATAACCAGAGTTTTCACAAGTGAATGGAATAAACATAGCTGTAAATTAATAAGCTATATAATGTTGGCAAGTTTAGGTATTCTAAATTATTATAAATTGGAACAGGTTGTTACTGATGTTGTGTTGTAGGTTGTATTTACTTTTACATTACAAGAGTAAATAACAAAAATCTAACAAAATGTATCATTAAATGGTTTGATTTTTGGAATAAAGATATCATCTGAACAAGTACATTTTTGTAAATTCTATCTACTAATACCAATAACAATAACAACTTTTACAAAAAAGAAAAAAGTAATAAAACATTACAATAGTTACTTGATTACTGTGTGGTAAATAGGGTGTAAATTTGAAAGGTTGAAATTGGCTTCATTTGATACTTTTCTTAAATTTTTGACAAAAGAAGTTTTTTTCTTTGCACACTTGAAAGTGCAAACCTGTTGATGATTTCTTCATTTGAGATCTGTTTTAGAATTTCTTTCTCGCAAGAAAGAATGAGCAAGCTTGAAAGCCAACTATCCCCCATGGTGCTTCTTAGACGATTCTTAACTATCTTCAACCGACTCATAGTTCTCTCAGCAGAACAACTTGTGACTGGCAGAGACAACAGTATCCTATAAAGTATACTGAGATGAGGGAATCCTGATAGATTCAATAGGCACCTGTATGGTCTAATAAATCCTCTTTTCACCCAGTCGTCAACATTTTTCTTTTTCTTGAACTTGTCAGTCACTGTAACGTCCTCCTGTTCTTCATCTTCATCATGGTCAGAACTTAAACTATCCTCGGGGTTAGCAGTACTGGTTCTCTCTGATTTCTTCTTCTCAGACATGACATCAGAAATATCTATGTCCAAGTGAGTAGCTTTATAAACATCAATGAAGATGTCTAGTTCATCTACAATTAATTCCTTGTCTAGATTGTAGTATTCACAAAGATTCTCAATTGAAGATGGATTACATTTTAGGCCTTTTTTCTTATCATCTACCATCTTCAAAATTCCATCATGAGAAAAATATCCCATCTGCGACACCATAGCCAGAGAACTTTCTGGAAATCTGTCATTTAGCTGGTTGTAGAGAGAGTCTAGAACGTTGAAATAAATATCAACCTTTACTTTCTTAATAGGGTCTTCTATGCATTCCTCAATTGCCAACTCGTCCATGAATCTTTTCCTTTTCCATTGATTCGTTGTCTGGTGGGTAAAGAAATGTTGTGTTCTTCAGCAAAGGAAGTAATGCCACTTTCAATCTTTTCCTACGCCGAATCTTGGCACATGAACGTCAGTTTTTCCTGTGTTTCTTTAATAACTTTTGGGACTATACTGTAATCAATGGTAGGTGACTGAAAACAAATTGTTATGGGAGACAATATTTTGAACAAAGAAGATGCTATGTATATTGTGCTTATATTTTCAAAATCTGTCATTTGCTTTAGGAGGCCTATTGCTTTGGCTTTGGTGTTGTTGTCAGAATTCTTGTCAGTCGACAAATCTTGCAATGTATCTCTTATTGTTTCAAAACAACTCACAATGGTTTGAAGGGCGTCAGTTTTACTCGACCAACGAGTAGTCTGTACTCTTTTTAAGCGTCTCTTGCTTCTTTTTTCCCCCTTTTCTAGATTTTCGAGCAAAAGGTGGTGTCTCCTGTGGCCTGACATGAAAACATACAAATCTTCCAAGAATGAAAACAAATTCCTCATTTGACAGCATATATCAAGGGACTGCTCTACAACAAGGGCGAACCTGTGAGAGCAGCACCATACATAAAAAGCTTTAGGGTTTTCTTTTGTGACTAGTGATTTGAGACCTTTGAACTGCCCTCTCATGTTCCCTGCACCGTCCATACTCTGGCCCACTATACCTTTGGGATCAAGGTTTAGGGCTGTTAAGCATTTCTTTAGCTCTCTAAACAACATTTCCCCGGATGTATCCCCACTTGTAAAAACCTTGACCAAGCGCTCTTTTGGTTTTACGTTTGATATTGTAGTTTGTTGTGTATCATCCATGTGCTCAATGTAGCGAACTATGATGATAGTGGTACATTCTTTTTTACTCACATCCTGGGTAGAGTCTAGTATAATCGAATAAATGTTGGTTAAATTCACACTTGTTACAATTTTATTAACTACCACGTCACTCATTGTATTGATAAGATCAAAAATGTTCCTGTAACTCAAGAAATTAGATCCCAGTCTTACATTCTCAGCCCTTGCTCTATCAATTTTTTCAAGGTAAACTCTCGCATCTGGGCTATATTTTCCTATAAGTCTAAATAAACCTAACAGCTTTCCTTCTAAAACATCGTTTTTTGCGAGAGGCAATCATTTCCTCACTCAAGTAACTACAACAATCAATGACAACTGACAGGACTTCTCGGTTTTGGTCAACTGCTCTGTTACATTGTTGAGCAAGGCTCGAATCTATTCTCTTTTGTGAGATCCATTGAATTCTGGCAACCTCTGCAGATATATGATTTTTGGAAGTCTCGTGGAGTAAAAAATCTCTTTCTCCTCTATGCTCTGTCCACCCTCTGTAGCCGGTTGTTCCCCATACAGACCGTTCAGTTGGAAGTGCAAATAGTGTGCAAGGCAAACAAAATACAGCGTCCTTTTTTTACTGTACACTAGCCACTTCCTAGGTTTCACACTGTTATTGGGCAATATACAATTTTTCCACAGAGGATTAAATTTTCTTCCACTCGTTGAAGGAAATTCTATTGATGATAAGTCTTGATTTTCCAAATTTAGAGCCACATTTATGTCTTCAGGAGAGAGCTTGAGGTTAGCATATGAAGCTGGATCACTGTGATCTTCATTAGATGAAATATCCGAGTCTGGTTCATCTACATCACTTGTTCCAAAATTGTCAGGTTCCTGTTCTTCCAGTTCTTGGTTTGATCTACAAATATATACAAAATTTGTTTAGTCTGTGAGAAGTTATTAAGCCCTAAGCTAATAGGTTTTAAAATTCTCAAAAAATGGTAGGCCTATTGCCTATAACTTCCAACATTTGCCTGAAGAAAATTAACCCTTCTATGCACGCCAATTCTATGCTCTACCCGTCGATAGATAAACAACCAAGAAGCTTCTGAACTCTAACGGGACTTTGGCGAACTACAACAATATTCAGACAGTGAAGAACGTCAAGAATGTTGTACACGGTTATATTTGTATTCAGTATTTGGGTCAAACTATTTGGGTACATAACTATTAGGCCTATGTTATAACCTAACCTAACTCCACAGAGTGCTGAACAGTACCAAAATACCTATAACAGTGAATACGGCAGAACCAAATCAGACTTTGGTTTGACTCCTCAGAATACAAGCTTGGGTAAGTTAGGCTATACCATACATTTTACAAGATATTATGTTTTTAGGTAGGTTGGATACATAAAGGCTTAGTATTCGTGTTAATCGTGTTTGCCTCTATAAAACAATATAACAGCCTGCGCTCTGCGCCTAGGCCTAGACATATTAAAATTTTGACTAAGTAAAAACCGTTTTTGCCTCTTAGGTTTACATTAGTTAGTTATTACAAAGTTAGGCCTACCTTTGTGTTTCTAGTTCAGAGTCTGTGACTTCTAGTAGTGGTAGAGTAATTGCATCAGTCTCGATCTCGCTGGTAGATTTATCTTGGAAACTTTCTGATGTTGGCTCAAAAACATCTTCATCTTGGTCTTGGGTAGGCCTACTCGTCAAAGTATGAGGGATGTCATCCAGGGATGTAGATTGGCTTGGGTCTGGAACGTATTTTTGCCATGGGCCATTGTCGACTTTTATTTCAACCACTTTATAATTGATTTTTAAATTGTTCTTAAACTTGTAACTATGTTTCTTCTTACAGTGATCCAACCATTTGTCTTTGCGATGGATCGTGTTGCACATCACTTCTAGGCATTTAAATTTGTACAACGTTTTTGCTCTCTTAGGCATCTTTAGTTTTAGTTATGAACAAATCACAAATCTACAACTGTACAACATAACATAAGACATACCATACGCATAACAAATACACGCACATTCAACCTTCATTAACGTCCGTATCCGAGCTTCTTCAAACGAGACAGTTTTGTTCTGTTGCAATAGGTACCAAAACTCACGACTCACATTCACATCAGTACATCACTAACGGCTGTGATGTGACTGTGACAGACAGCAGACGGCAGACAAGACAGTGTTGCCAGTTGAGCCACTGCCAACCTAATCGCCCTAAACAAATAAAATATTTCTCTTAAGGATTTACACGGAGATCCTGGAGTTAGTTTAAACGGCGGAATAATATTTAGCTATGGCAATTTCGATCTTGAATCTTGATGATATGGTTAAATGATTAATCAGTACTTTTAACTTAACTGTTGAGTATAATTCTCATTTCTCTGGTTATCGTCATGGTTTTAAAATGTTAACATAAAAAAAAATCATGCCCCCCCCAAAAATTTTGATGGCGCAAATTGCGCCATGCCCCCCCCCCCTTCTGGGCACCCCTGACGCATTTTGTACTAAAGTTATTAGAGACTGAATTGAGATCACTGCACAATGTTTAAAAGGGCAAATGCATCTTTTAAATCCCAGCAACATTTGAAAGTTTTGTGTTTCTTTCTTGTTTGTTACAGTTTTCTTGCTTATTATAGTAAGTTTGGGAATTGGAGATTGTTGGACTGTTCCGTTCATGCTTCATGCTTCAGTTGGATAGTTGCTGCGAATACCAACAGCAATATGTTCATAATGGCTTTTACTGTACCACAATTTGGCTTCATAACTTTCATTTTAACCTTCCTGGCCCCAGTTTGATGCTTAAGATGTATAAATCATCAACTCCCGGTTGTTTTAGTGGTTTTCCGTTTAAAGTGGTTTAAGGAGAAGATCGCTTAGACTCAGAAGGTCTTTACTTTTAATTGTAGAGAACAAATGAGATTTACATGTAATCCACGAAATATGTCAACAACCGTCTGAAATTTAAAATAAATTTATAACAAGAGTTTTAGGAATGATTTCGCTAGCCTTTAGTCAATTAATCAATGAAGAACATGCAAAAAGTCTAAACTTTTCAGAGTCCTGTACGCTCTATATATTTTTCCATACGCTTGAAACAATTATGACTTGAGTCATCAATCTCTTAATTTTTTATAAGTATTTCTCTCTTCAGTGCTTCTTTTGTTCCTGAGTTATAATTATGGTCCCACATCTCATCATACCTTACTATGCACTTCAAAAGCTATCCCATTCTTATTGAAATTGAGCCGAAAACATCTCAGTGATTTGCAATCTGAGCTATTTTTATTTTTGCTCAACAATTTTGGAACCATCAGGTACAGACTTTTCTGATGCCAAGATACTTTTATCTTCAACAGTGTCTGACCTTCGTTAAGGTCAAAAACTGCATAAATATAGCGGCATCAGTGAGACCTTACTTTGGATGTCAACCATGACTCAAATCTCCACACTTTCTCATCCTTGCTGTATCAATAAAACAATTGAGCCTATGATAAGGAATATTTCCTATCAGCCAATTCAAAATGTTCAATGGTTAACATCTTATTAATGGTTAACACCTGTTAAAAACTTAAAAATAATATGTTGCACAACAGATAATGCAACCTCATGCTCACTCATGTCTGAATTGGTAAAAACAGGCCACCAACTAGGTCCCCCAATTTTGTTAAAAACATGCATTTGTAACATTTATTTCAAAATACAAATATGAACACCAGTCACATTACTATTAATAATGTGCAGATTGTCGCTTCTTCTGGCACCACATGACATTTATTAGAAAATTCCAATCACCAAAAACTGACAAAAGTATCAAACTTCGTAAAAAAGTTTTATTGATCTTATAAATATCTCAGCTGAGTTCAATGACCAGCTTGGTTCACCATTTCACTCCAATATGGTGAGCTTTCTTAAAATAATTCACAAATCTGTTATTTTATAGATAGAGAAAAATTGTTTTCTGTACAAATGTAGGTGGAATCCTATATTCATAAAAAAAATTAATATTTCATTTGTCACAAAATCTACCTACTTCTTCCGACTGAGCCAGAATGATTATTTTATACTATGGACAACATAACCATAAATAAAATACGTTATAAAAATGACACTGATAACTTACAGCAACCGGAAGCGGAAGTGGTATATCCTGAGTATATGAAAACAAGCGTAAATAAAAACAGTAAAGTGGACATTACTCTAAATTTTATAAGACTGTTGATCTAAATTTTCTACCACTACCAAAATAGATATTGACTATGCTGATTTTTAGTCAGTCATTTGCAAAATAATAATTCCCTAGTCATATTTTATTACGAAATTAACATTTGAAATCATCAAGTTAAAGAAAGTGAATGCTAAACAATCATTACAATAATGGTTTATAATTAGAGCTAAGAAATTTATTAAGCTTGAAAAATCACATTATTAAATAGAAAGCTTGAATAATTTAATTAATGTAAATGAAACGATAACAGTTATAGTTTATGCTGGCAATGTACCTTAATGACCCTTGGCAAAACATGTTATCTAAATATTTTCAAAGAAGAGAGGAATAAAGTTAGTTACACATCGTTAAAGTTGAAAGCCATAACACTATATTCGAGATGTGCAATCTAATATTTTATTCAGATTTATCATCAGTAAATGTCATAGGGTAGCAACAATAATTATAAACTTTACTTCAAAACTTCAATTCTTTATGGCCATATGACGATAAATGAGTGAATATTGTGTATACATTTAAAGGCAATTTAACCCTTTGATATAATTCTTTTAGCATGTGCACTTTTTCCTACTGCGCACTTGCTAAAATACAGTACAACACACTTGATTATTATTTCACTAAAATGCTTATTGTAGAGCTAGTAATACATTTTTAATACCATTTTTGTATGCATAAGATTACTTATTACTGTATGAAAAACAAAGACACATTGTCCATGCAGTTGTAAGTTTCGCTATCAAAAGCTGACAGTTTTTACAACTTATAACAGGTTTGAGATAATCTATAACAATCTCAAACACTTCACTAAAAGAACAATCTATTTCACTAATGTAAGAAACTAACATTACTAATGTAGGGCCTTGTAACCAAGTCTTGACTCTTTTATTTACTCACGCCATGAAGTTATTATCTGCGATCAGCTGACAGAAGCCTGTTGAATATGCGATTATCTAATAAAATGAAACAACTAGAACATGAAGACAATACAAATATATGTTTTCTGCTTTGTCTATAACGTTTTCTGATCGTTATTTAGTTGAAATAATTCAAGAACTGATCGCAATGACGTCAAACCACAAAATGTGGTCATAAGTCGTTACAATCACATATGAGTGTCAAATCGTGTTCAAAGTTCAAAAAATCTTTATTCAATAAATTTATTACATGCATTTCATGTGCTTCACAAAGCACGTGTGAAATGAGAAAGAAAGTAATTGTATTATTTTAGTCTATCTTTCTCTCTTTGTATTGAGTGATGGCTACGATCTTACATTCCGATTGTCTTGACTTTTAACTTTTCCATACACTTTTTGCATTGTCTGTAATTCCCCCCACAACATAACTGTAAGCTTCTTGTCAAAAAAGACCAACACGCTACATCCCAATCATGTGAATCACCTTGAAATATATATTTGGTTCTTGACATCATAGTACTAAACATGGGCCAGATATAAGACTCATATAAGGAGCCAATAATATAATTGACCAATCCATCAATTCAGAATTTAAAAGTTATATTTGGCAAACCATTTTACTGTGCAAAACCAGAAACTGAAAGCCTCTGGATTTTTCTGTTAGTATATAAGTGACCTAATCAATCCTCATATTTGTGGTATTTGGTACCAGTTTCAATTCATGTTACATCATCTTCAGTTACAGAACAATATAGTCATGATAAGTGATCACAAAATGTACCTCCTATATGGTTCAGTGTCAGAAGATAATTTAACATATATCAAAATTGTTCCAAAACCCACGAATAAGGACTTTGAAGGTGAGTAATCATTAATATAAAACAAAAAAACTTTTTGGCAATAAAAAATAACTAAACACTGTTAAGTTTTTCTTATAAATGTTACTTAGTCCATCCGTTTGAATTGTTATGAACGTTTGTAAGGTGTACCATTTAAAAATGATAAAGTAACCATGATTCAAACACTTTATTCCATTGGTTGTAACAATCTCTGCTGTAATTAATGCTGGAGAATCAGTAACATTGGATTCTTGAGGAATTTAGACATCTCAGCTCTTGGTTCAGAGTAGTCAACAAGGGGTAGCTTCCACATCCACAAGCATCACTGAAGTCATCGTAGTCCAAAGTCCAAAACATAGCTCCTTTTAGATTAAACCACTTATTTATAAGGCAAGACTGAAACACAACAATCAGTGGTCAACAAGGGGTAGCTTCCACATCCACAAGCATCACTGAAGTCCAAAGTCCAAAACATAGCTCCTTTTATATTAAACCACTTATTTATAAGGCAAGACTGAAACACAACACTCAAGTGGTCAACAAGGGGTGTGAATCACTGAAGTCATCATATGCCAAAGCCCAAAACATAGCTCCTTTTAAATTAAACCTCTTTTTAAGAGACAAGACTGAAACATAATAATCAAGTGGTCAACAAGAGGTAGGTTCCATATCTAAAATATAATTGGGATCAGTATAGACCTAGGCCTAAGACATGCCTCCTCGAAGATTAACACATTTGTTATGGAGTAAGATTGAAATATAACATGAAATTACTCAATTTTTGCAATGACTTAATAATTTTTACCTTTCTGATTATGTCCGTTGGGCTATCATAACTGATGAACTGATTGCCACTCCATGCGTAACTGTCATTTATTGGACTGTAGCCATAGTTGTAACCGCTTTTTATCAGCAGGCAAATCTGAAACAATACAGTTTACATGGATAAATATAACAGTAACATCTTCATGGAATATTCTGAACACTTTCTAAGTTTGAATAAGTTTTTAATGAGTTAAAATGATCAAAGATAATTTAAAGAGAGAGTTACTAGAGATTAATGATTTTGAAAACAACATTCCCCTTCCTTCCCAAAATGGATACATGGGTTGCACCTCAAAAACCATTTTTATGACTGTAATTTTTGAAAAGACAATATCAATAAATTTATGACACAGTGGATGAGTTCTTGTCCTGTAGAAACTTTGAGAGATATATTTAATTAAAATAATGCAACTTTGTTCATATAAAATATAATATAATGTAATTTTTTACGCCTTTCAAATCTTAACGGTTTATGACTAAAGTTATTCTTTCTCTCTCGGTTTTGAAATGTGTGACCCACTAATTACATACTGGCATTTGAAACAATTTTTAGATCACAATGTTTTTTTTTTAAATTGCTTTGATAACACAATTTAAAAAAAGGATGTGAAAATTATATGAGCTATAACTGTGTGACTGATTTTCAAGTTGTCATCAACCCAGCGGTTAATTATTTATTAAATGTTCCAAACACACACATAAATGACAGACTTTGTAAAACTAACTTTTACAGTATTTCTTACAATACAATAAAATTTTAATACAACTTGTAACAAGATGGATTTTGTACAGAAACAAAAGAGTTCTCAACAACTGGTTGTCTAAACCACTCTTCATACCAAATACGATTTATTACTACTTTTGTAAACAAAGTGTTCTCCAGTAGAAGAAATGAAACGGAATAATAGCAGTAGATACTAACAGTAGTCTTAATTTAACTAGCCAATCACTAGTTCTGTGAATGTTTATCAAGGAAGCCAATCACCTCATAGTATGCGAGAGTGCCTGCATTGCTGGTGTAAGTGCCTGCTGTGCCAGGGCCAGAAACCGGTACGCCAAACTGTGCTGGGGAAGTGTCAACCATTGTGAAGGTCTGACCATAGAACGGTATCCCCAACACAATCTTGTCAGGAGGGCATTCCAGCTCATTGATGTAATACTTGATAGTTTCGACCTAACAACAAATTAGGTCATTATCAGTTGCTGAAACTGAAAAAGTCCTTTCTCTTGGTCTAAATTACAGAAATACGTTCTTGAAATGGTAAGAGGATAAGGTTTAATTACAGAATCAAAACTGAACAAATATGATGGAACTTTATAAGGAGAGCTTATTTAGTACTCACCGCACCCCAAGAAGAATTGGTACCACAAGTAGGAGCGTTGGCTCCTGTCTCCCCATCTGCGGAACTGTGGTATTCATATGCCATCACGTTCACCCAGTCAACAATCTGACATAGTTCTTTCATGTTATAACCTGCACATAGTAATTAAAGACTAGTGTGAACACTGGGCCAAGTCATAAGCCCTGGAGTAGTTCAATAATCATCTAGAAACTATTAATTACAATCTGACATTGTTCTTTCATGTTATAACCTGCACATAGTGAGAAAAACACTGGGCCAAGTGATAAGCCCTGGAGTAGTTCACTAATCATCTAGAAACTATTAATTACAATCTGACATTGTTCTTTCATGTTATAACCTGCACATAGTGAGAAAAACACTGGGCCAAGTGATAAGCCCTGCAGTTCACTATTGACCTAATACACTAATTTATTAATTACAATCTGACATAGTTCTTTCATGATATAATCAGCACATAGTGATAAAAAAGTAGTGAAAAAAACGCTGAACCAAGTGATAAGCCATGGAGAAGTCCACTAATCACCTAAAAAGCTATTTTATTCACTACACACTATTATGTTTATTCAATTATTAGTTTAGTTAAACTAACCTTCTGAAAACCCTACACAACTAAACAGCTTTATATAAACTTACAAAATGCTACAATATGAACAATTCTATTAGTGGTTCAACTTATACATTTAACTAATGAAATAATTTTGTAATTCATACACTCATCGATAAGTTTTTTGCCACCAGCAGTAGCAGCTGTGAGCAAATATTTCTCTTCAAAGGCAGTTTTCAATTCAGACATAAGGCAGTTGAAGTTTTCTGAGTCAGTCGGGAGACCCGCTGTTCTATTGCCCTACAAAATAATACAGTAAATTTATTAAAATAAAGGCGCATTGAAATATTGAAAGCAAAATAAATTAAAATAGTGATGGAAAATGAATTTTAAATAAGTATACATGCAGACGTAATGTTGAGAGTTACATTAAAGAAACATATAGAATAAAAAATATTTTGACCAAATACCTGAGGGCAACCAGGATACTCATAATCCATGTCCAGACCATCAAAGTTGTACTTCTTCATGAAAGTGATGACAGATGCAACAAAAGCTGTTCGTGCTGTGGAGTTACTGAGAAGTCTACTCCACCTGTTGCCTGCCGAGTTGTTCCATCCTCCAATACCGATCAGTACTGTCAGTCCATACTCTTTGAGTGCAGTTACCAATTCAAAGAATTCTGTAAGAGTTGAATGAAGATGAAAGATATGAAAGACTCACTCTGCTGGGAACTTTGGAGACAGAATTAAAAGTTCCTGGAATTGTTATCTTTATTCAAATAAAGTAAATTTATCTTCCTGTTGTATACAACACTGATGACCATTAGGTATTATTTCCTTTACTATGTTGAAAGACATAAGTTGATTCTGACAAAATGTTGTGTTTATTCATATATTTGGTTTTCTTTCAGGTGAATGATGTATTATCTGAGGATTGAAAACAATAAAAAGTATCTCAAATTTAATTTCCCAAGCACTGCAATAATTTGATGTTAGAACACTGCTCCTAAAATAGGATTTCAAAATATCTGAAACACAGATCTTTGTCAAAAACAACTTGCAGTTTTCAATGGCAGTATCATAATGAACACTAGAAAGTTAAATCTTCATTCACAGGATGAGAAATTTCTCAATAGATGAACCCTAGCTTGAATATAAACGTTTTGATTCTATATTGTAAAATACTCACTATTGTCAATATCTGCCCAAGAGTCAGATGGAACTATGGTCAGAGTTGTCTCATCCAGGGAAGCAAAAGCGTATATGATGTGAGTACATAGGGAGGCAGTTATATTTTCTGGTCTAAACTTCGCTATACCACTTCGATACCAAGCCCAGTTTGTGAAGTAGCACACTACTGATTTTTCTTGTTTACCACCTGGAAAGAAGAAATAGCTTATCAAGAAGATATTTAAGGTAAAACGATTAAGTAGATTGTTCTGGTGAAGAATAATATGACAACTCAAAGTTCAACGCATTAAGTCTCTGAAAAATGTCCTATTAAATAAATTGATTTAAGTCACTCTTCAGAGAATCAAACTCATTTACAATATGGGTGATATATTAAGTACTGACTCTTCTGTAGGTGATCTTTTGTTTAGCCACGTACAAATAATGTTAAATTTCAAAAACTTTTACAACCTTATTTTAGTTTATTTACAGTCACGATTAAAATGCATCCAAACAATTTTTAGTTTTTTCAATATTTTTTATTTGTGATTTAGAAATATTAGAACTTTTTGTGTTTCATTGACAAAACATAAACATCTTACAAGAAACCTGGAAAAACATCTGGATACATATTTATCATAACTAAAAATTAGACATACCCCAAATTCTATGACCAAAAATAAGAGTGTAAAAGAGTTTGAAGTTTAACACAGTTCCTTTGAGGTACTAATAGAGAAGATAGGAAAACTCAATAGATGGATAAGAGCCCCCAACCCAAGTATGAGAGAGGCTAGTCAATCCACACTGAGTTCCAGATCTTGTCACAGGTACCAATGAACATAAAGAAAGGGATTAAGATGGTCTTGATGTTGGTACCCCTGCTTGCTGAACTTGTCTTTCTGTATCTGTCCAAAGAGTATGATAGGGACTGATTAGAGTTAGTGTAAGTGTAGTCTAGAATATTATTCACCTGTTTTACTATAATGTTACAACATGTTTATAACATACATGTTTTATTAACTTCTTCACAACACAAAACAAAATATGACTTTGCTACATTTGTTTATTCAAATAGTTGTCTATTTAATAAAGATAAAGCGATGTGATAATAGCGAATGTACTTTTATTGAAAAAATCTACCATATATTAGTAATATACGAGGGGTATAAGAATCCTTTGAGGAATCGAATAACCTCTTCCTTGACTTCATCATCGGTACTGCAGCATTGGCCACCCTAGTGTTCCTTTAATTTTTGGGAATAAGTGATAAATCTCAGGAATAAGCAAAGCAAGTTCGTGAATGGTGATTCTCCGATATTCAAGCAATATTGTCTCAACTTTTTCAAACAACTCCATCTGAAACTGAAGGCCGTCCACTTCGGTTTTTATCGTGAATTTCCATGCGGCCTTCACTGAATTCTCTACACTATTTCCGAACGAGTTGAACAGATATGCAGTTTTCCCCATAAACATCGATTAACTGACGATGAATTTCAATAGGTGAAATCTGTATTGCATTTAAAATACGTATCACAGCACGAATTTCGCATCTGGCGGTAACAACGAGCTCCATCTTTGAAGGCAGCTAGGCCGGCACTGATGGACGTAGCGAGGCGCGAGTGGTATAGATAGAGAGAGGGACAGCTGATGAGTAAGACAGTGTTGCCAGATTTCTCCCAACATATCTTAACCCTGCCTTTCATTGTTTCCTTATCCATATTCCATGATGTATAATTGTACCAACACCAGTGTTGAAAAAGTTAATAAAAAACCATCCATTGGGTTGTTTTGTTTCTGGACAAATCTCATTTAGTCACACAGCTGGAATCGAGAGAAAATCTATCAGGATGTAGCTGGAACTCAGGTATAATAGCTGATTAACAGTGCTTAATCTGGAGAGCTCTATAAAGGGACCACTGTGATAACTTTGTTTGTTTGAATTTTAACTGTATATGGTATGTTTGTTTTGGATTACCTTATATTAACAAATAAAAAATTAACATATTTGTTTCATACAATGGTATTCACAATATATTTACAAGGAATGTAAACATTTTTACATAAACTATTATATTCATTCACATTCCAAAAATATTCACGTTGTTGATTTTAAATATTATAACTTCCTCCCAAACTATTTAAGAAGCACACTACTAAAATCTTTCAAATATGAATTGAAGGGTTTACTACAAGCAAACCCCTTGTATACGGTTGATGAAATTTTCACCCTAGATTTTATACGGTTTTAAATCAATTTTTAACCCATTCTATTCATAGTTACTTGTTTATTCTATTTTTTTTCTATTTCTATTTATTCTATGTGTATAATTGTATTGTAAATTTTGCGGGAGTACTTTAGATAAGTTTTGAATTATGATATACTGGCATCAAAGGTAAATTTGTTTAGGATAGAAGTTAGCATCAACTGCTACACACACAAACACAATTTATACTCAAATGTAATAGATTTATTATTTATAAGTAACTACTGTAAAACTGACCCAAAAAAGTCTTTATCATAAAAACTGGTTTTAGATCTTAAAACAAGTAACACCTACTGTATGGTATAAATACTACTACATGTATCAAACATTGTGTTTAGAAGAAAGAAAGATGTTCCATTATTCAAAAACCTTTGACAAAGAAAAACTCTTTCTTGCTCAGAAAAGTGTCTAAAAGAAGAAAGAAGGCTATTATTCTTGAACTTAATTTCTTTTTCAAGTTTACTTCAATGCAGAATAGATTTTGTATTTGAGTTAGAAATAAAAGAGTTTTTTATACAAACTTGAGAGAGATTTCTCCGTGAACTTCCACACAAGCCAACCACCATTAATTTATGGTGGGCCTTACCACCAGCTTGCCACAGACCAGTGACCCTTGTACACTAGACCGCAAATATCCCTAACGTAAGGTGTGGGACTGAAACCTGTTATTCTACAATCTGATTCTACTGGTAATAGGTTTGTGTGTAGTGTCAAGTCATAAGATCTTGAAGTGTTAGTTAGTATTGTCTCAAAAGTATCACATTGTATAAGGCAGATGCCTTAGGGCGTACCTACTGGCAGTAGGAGTACTCAAGGTCATTCAGTAGAGAGCCACAGTGAAGGCGTTTGTTAACTACTTATGTGTACCCAGTAGGGATCACTTCTGGCTGGTTTATACCTACCAGTTGAACCCACCACTGGGCACAGCAAAAACCGATGTGCCACTTCAATCTGGGCCACCTTATGGATGTCTAGTAGCGGCACATCACTAACTGCAAATGTTGAGATTCTGGGGTTCATGGGCAATTCGATAGGTCTAATCTACTGTGGAAGATGACTGTTGGAGTTGGTGGGGTTTGTTCCCTTACCTCAGAGGTTCTTGTTAACCTCAACAAGGGTGTGCCACCCCCTGCCTACTTTGACTGTAGAGGCTCATTCAGAGCTGGCCTCCCCTTCTTCTTCCAGGATGACTTTGAGATGTAGTGCCCTAATTCTTCCTCATGGATCTCGATAGTAGGCGACCCCTACTCCATAACCTTACCCATCCTGAATATCCTATCACTCCGGAAGCAGCGCAAAGGTTCTTACAGGACTAAGTGCAATTTTTAAGCTTCTTGTCCTAAGAGAACAAAAAAAAAAAAAAAAAAAAAAAAACTACTTATGTGACAACTACATTTATCAATATATCATCCTCTCAATAGGCCAAGTACACGGAACAATCATTTGAGCAAAATCTGCGATCAATTTGAATGGTAACTTACACGTAACAATACAAGCATCACAGCTTTTTGTCAGTTTTACCAACATTTCCTTAGTGATACTCACATGCTCGTAGACAATATGTGCAGAGATCTGTGCGACAGTTCTGACAAGCATGGCAGGGAGGGTGACAGCAATGGTTACAATCACTGATGCCAGTAAAATTTCCAAACCCATCCTTATTGAACATTGATTACATCGGATACCCAACTAGGATGCGAAAGGCTCCCAATTGGGATAACCACGTCAGTTGTAGTGACAGTGAAAAATAGTAGCTTTCAGTGAACAAGTAGTACAGATGTTATTTGATTAGTTGATTAATAGGCTATAATTTGGGTACTGTTTGCTCAAATATGGAAGACGGCACACATTTCAATCATTACTGAACTGACGTACGTCACTGTTCCTTTTTTGATGTCATCATGTACTTTCATTCTGACTTTCCAGAATGATTCCAAATCACCGTTTATGTTGACATCTTTTTGCTGAATTTACATGTCAACTATGTATACAAGTTATATATAACAAGGCTTGAAGAGACTCCTTAAATTGGATTATTGTTTTCAACTCCTACCTTGATTTAATATCAAACAAACAAAAGAAAACATACATTTTTATACTAATTGGATAAACATCAGATCTGTTCTTATTACGGCCTGGTCAGAATCCTCGGTAGCTGAGCAATTAGCGTCTCAACTTATTACCTCAGGGACCCGGGTTCGAATCCTGGTTTGAGCACAGTATTTTGCATGTTAGAAAATAACTATCTGAGCTCAGCTTGAAGTATATTCTACACGGTTCTGAAGTAGTTTCAAATCATCCATTCGCAAAAAGAATTACACACACAAACACACATATATCTATATATGTGTATACACAACTACAACTGACTAGATTATGGAGAAAAGAGAGATCAAATAATGAAATAAATAAATAAACCTTGAAAATTGAGTAAACCAACACACCGAAATGTATGACAATGAGATGAAAATTCTGATTAGATGTTTAAACTTACTATAACTAATATTTGATCATTTTATATATGTTGAATATAAAACTAGGCTTAGTCTTGCCTTAACATACTTTGCAATGTAGAAGCATTTCTGGTTTGAATGAATTATATTACTGGTGCCATAGATGAGTTTGCCTTGTTAACCCAATCTAGAATACACGTGTCTCAGAAGCCTACTTTGGTAAAACAAAAACATCCAAGAGGTGGAGTGAAAAATGCCAACTTCCAGCTGTCTACTAATCTACTATAGTTCCCAATGTGTCAACAAAGTTTATTGCTCACCAAAGTTCTGCTAGTAGGGCCTGCCTACCCGTGCTTCTATGAGATTTAACAGTTTCTTCCCAATGCTGAAATCGAACTTATCACCTGGCTGTAAGGTTCAAAATAGAATTATTTTCATAACCTCAAGCGTCTCATAATCCAAAATAATGAGTTTAACAATCTCCTCCGACTGATTACATACTCTATACCTAGGATCTTCAGTAGTGAGTCCTAAGGTGTACAATTATTTCCTGAATTTACTGCACTCAGAAATAAGCAGTTCTGTTCCCAAAGGTATTTGTTCAGCTCCATCAGCGAGTTAATGAATTGGATGTTAGTGCATTTAATGAGCTTCTTACCAAATGATTGCTCACAGTAACTCTGCCACAGATGACAGTGCTTATCTTGGAACTAATTCCCAAATAAGTCTGAGTGGCTTACTTTGGTCAAAAAACTTCTAATCTGAAGTGGGGGGGTGAAAAATACTTCCAACTGTGTCTAGTATTCAAAAGATAAACTTTTGTGCTAAGTCTTTCCCCTGTATTTCAAACTATTTCAAGATAATGTGCAAACAAATGTACATGGACATCCTCCACTCAGACAAGAATTTAGCAGACCTGCTCGATTTACTAAAATTAATTTTCTTATATATACCATGGTTTTCTTTACTGCTTGAAGTAGAAGATGAATCGGAGTCTTCTTCACTATTTGAGCTTGAATCTTCATCTCCATCTTCATCTGAACTGCAGTCTTCTTCACTGTTTGAGCTTGAATCATCATCATCTTCATCTGAACTGGAGTCTTCTTCACTGTTTAAATCTTCATCTGAATTGTAATCTTCTTTACTATTTGAATGTGAAGACCAGTCAGAATCACCAAGATCTGCTGGCTTTACAAGGTAAGCAACAAGTAACAAAAGCAAAACGGATTTCAACATGTCTTTTTCGGGACTGAATGTAAGTTACTTAAGAAATATTTCAAAAGGGGAATAATACTGTCAGTTCCGAGACCACTTAAGATACAGGATGAATACTAATGTGACTAATATGAAGTACGAGGAGCCAATTAATCATATAATGTGAATATGTTACCAATTGGTCACCCCCTGACAGCCATGATGAAAAGTGTTTAAAAGTGGAAACTGTCATCATAAATTTTATATTCACTTCTACGCCTAAATGTGTAACACTTTAACTGATGTTTTTGTATGTTTAATAAAAACTGTGTATTTAGTTTGTATTCATGCACTACATATAGTATGTCATACTATAGTAAAATGTTTAAAAAGTTAATTTGTATATAGAGTAGTTTGATTAATTGATTCAGAGAACTCAGTGTGCTATAATGCAGTCAAATAAATAATTATTTCTTCATCAAGAATCTTGTGTGACAAATTACACATATTAATTATTACAGTATTTATATATGAGTAATAACAAATTTTAACATCAACATCTATAACATTAAAAATGAATAACAGGTAAATTGCTATAACAAACAAAATAATTACAGCTATTTAATAGTTTTAAAACTATACAAAGATTCTAAATTAAAAATTAAATAGTTATACACTTAGACTAGTTCAATATTGAAAATTGACATTTACGAGTAATACGTTTTATCTGTAAAATTGTTTTCTAGTTTTATCTAAATTATCTGCACACAATTATTAGAAAAAACATTATGAAACACAATGAAAACTCTTCATTTCTGTAAAAAATATTTTTGTTTAAATGTTTTGATACATTCACAATGCATTTGAAGACGAAACCTTTACTCGGGTCACTTGTTGTGATTTTACTAGAGCATTTGATTGTGTTGTATACAAAAAAGGTTATGATATTTTTATTTATGTTAGTGTGGTAAAAAGGTTTTGTTGATTTTTACAAATACTCATTTATTTTCTTTGTAAACTTCTATGTTCATAGGATTAAATCATATAACTAAATTATGCAAAACATCTTTTTAACCTTAACATTAACCTTCACCTTAACATTTTTTTGGATTGGTATCACATTCTGTTATATTGTTCATTACTGTAGGTTCAGTTACTAAATAATACTATCGTGAAATGTTACATTGGTCACGGAATACCATTTGTTGATAGGCATCAAAGAAGGAGTTGACAACTCCATCATGATAATGCTGCAGCTCAAACATCACAGCGTGTCCAGAAGTTGTTGGCTAAGCTTCAACTTTTACAGAGGTTAACCAGGCTCTCACACATCTGATATTCCTCCTTGTAACTTTTTTTCCCAAAAATAAAACGTCCGCTGAAAGGACACTGATTTCAGGATGTAGCAGAGATACAACACAATGCGTTACAGACGGCAAATTCTCAAGATTTCAAAAAGTGCATGCACAGGACATGTACATGTATGAACATAGATAATATACAAATCCTGCTTTGAGCAATGGAAAAGGCAGTGAGTTATGTATATGACATCAGGAAGGAATTACTTAGAGGGATTATAAGTCTCAAAGCCTTAAGTCAAAACCCTTCTCTTTCAACCTTTGAATGCCAAGCACTTTTGCTGTCAGAGCCAACCATTTATGACAGGTCACTTCTCTCAGTGCTACGCACTATTTTGGTATTTTTTATTATGTAGAGGAGAAAGAAGGCTATAACATAATATTTATTTAAATGATGAAACATGTTAACTTTTTTATAAAAAGAACAAAAAAAAATTCAATTTTCAAAAACTTTGGAATACACAAATTGTAATTTTATGATCTTAATTTATTTGTATGAATTTTTTATTGTTCCTTATGTAAATTGGAACAAACATACCAAATTTAAAAAAGTAAGCATCTGTATAACTGGTTTTAATTTTTTTTATAACTGAGTTTTGATTTTTGTACATTTGGTATTTGCATAGTGTTTCACAAAACAATTCACAAGTTGTCCAAAAACAAACATAATGGGATAATTTTTGTTTTACTGTGTGTAGGGGGGGAAGTACAATGTGACTTATAATATTTATTTTAATGATAAAATTTTTAAATAAAAAAGTGACAAAATATACTAATACATTTTCTATGCAACTTTATTATTGTTCCCTATGTAAGTACGAACAAGTATAACTTATAAAGTTAGCAGCTAATGTTTGTACAGAGATGCAACAAAAGGCATGAAATGCCTCAACATAGACAAAAAAATGAAAAACTAACAAACTTCCATAGTTTTTACATACTAATGATATTTTTTATTGCGTTTATACATCTACAGTTTTGAATGGACAAAGAATGACAAAAACATGCTTAAGCATTATTGTTTGTTTATAATTGAGCAGCTTTGGTTGATACATTTGCATAGGACATGTACATGCATGAACATAGATATACAAACTTAAAGTCAAATATTTACAAAACCACGTTGTTTTGTTACTTACTTTGGCTATCCATTTATGGTTTTTGTTAGAACTCTTAATCCAAAAATTTCATATTTATATAAAAATTTTATATAAATTATATATAAAAATTTGACTCTGATGTATCAGAGGTTTGCCGCCAAAGGGATAAACACTATTTTATAAACTACTGATTACATTTTAATTCTACAACAATAATAATAGAGATAATAATAACTATATATACATATTAGAATAATGAATAGTCAACTAGAACCCTTTAAAATTTTTTTTATTTCCAGCACAAGTTTTGGTATTAAATCACATGTCAAATCTTGTTAGACAATCATAAATAATGAGAATCATACTTCTAGAAGCGGAACTATTGGATTTCCAATGATCCTGTACTATTTCACTTTAATTCATGATTTAATTTTTAAGAATACAGAATTACACCCTAACATATAAAAACAAGATTTTCATCATTATTTGATGTATATAAAACATAACTGTCTGTTGTTTAATTGGCTACAAATATTAAAAGAAAACCTATAATAATTTGTTGCAGTCATGATTTACGGCAGTTACCCTGTTGCATCCACAAAATTCTATAACTTTTAAAAATTCCATAGGAGTTAATATTTTATGTAGAAACTTCAGAGTAGCATCACTGAAAAGTTCCATTTCTGGAGCAACTATGGTCAATTGAGTAGCTTACTGAAGAAGCAAATGAGAAGTTTACTGAGAATACAAACTTGCTTTGAAGTCAGGCTGATGAACCTAAGTCCTTCAGAGAAGATTTTGAACGACTACAGGCTGAGAATTTATTATTAAAAACTAAGTGTGAAGATCTGGAGCGACGTCTAATTGACTGTGAGCAATACTCAAGACAAAATTGTATTGAAATTCAAGGAATCCCGGTTGAACCAAACGAAGATGTGCTTAGTGTAGTGAAAAAGGTTGGTGATGCACTAAATATTAAAATTGAAAACTCTATGATTGATGCCTGTCACAGACTTGGAAAGAAACAGCACAATAATGGACCGCCTGGCATTATCGTAAAATTCGTAAGGAGACTGGATGCAGAGGAAGTGCTAAGAAAACGGCGTGTAAAGAGAGATTTGTCGACACACCACATGAACATGCCATCGGATACCACAGTCCACATTAATGAATCACTATGTCCAACAATGAGGATCCTACATGCCCGGGTTCGAGAGTTAAAGCGTGAAAGAGGCTTGAAGTATGTCTGGGTGCGAGGTGGAAAGATTTTTGTTAGAAAGGAGGAAAACGCTCCAGTGATAGTGATTGGTTGTCAGGCTGACCTTGAAAAGTAAAAAATTTAAAAAGGTAGGCCTAGTCTTTATATGCTTTCCTTTATATTAAATCAATTTTTTTTTAGGTTGTGGTATTTATGTTGTAAATTTTTGTTATGTATATATGGATGAGGAGCTTAAATTGGTTCAAAGTACAATGCTGTTAGTGTCAGGTGTATTTTTTATTCTCTATAGTAGGCCTACTGTAATATTGTATCATGTTTTAGCTTTTATGTATGTAGATAAAAATTTATGAACGTGTCAAATCTGAAAGATGTATTTAATAGCAGTAAAAAAAATGTTTAATTATTGTGAATCAAAATATCAGAAGTCTAAGATGTAATTTTAATAAATTTGTTAGTGAGCTGTCTGTATGTGAAAGAATTCCTGACTTGATTGTTCTGACTGAAATATGGATAACTAGCAGTGAAACAAGTTTTTATCAGATAAATAATTATAAATTAGTAACAAATTGTAATGATGATAGTAAGGGGAAAGGAGTAGCTGTTTATTGTCATTTAAAAATGATAACAATAATGGATGTTTTTATTGAAAAATTTAATACTGCTGATGTTATTGGAATTGATTTTGAAGCAATAAATTATAAATTTAATATTCTTGTACTGTACAGATATAACCAGTTTAAAAAATTGAATTTTATAGATGAATTTCAATCATACTTAGAAAATAACCAAACTTTTAAAAGTGCAAGAAATTGTATAATTGCTGGTGACATGAATATTAATCTTTTGGCTAATGATATTATAAGTGATAAGTATAAGTTGCACCTAGCAAGTAATGGTTTCAGCTCCTTTATAAATGAACCAACTAGGATTGCACGTGCAGATTTTACATGAACTTCACCCTCATAATGTTAAGCTTTATAACTACTATGTAAAATATAGGAACAAGTTAAATTCAGAGATAAGAGAACTTAAACATGATTATTATAGAAAGTTGTTTAAGGACTGTGCAGGAGATGCTAAGAAAACTTGGTCAGTAATAAACAATGTTACAGGTATAAATAGTAATACAAATTTGTATTTGAATGTGAATAATGTTCTAATTAAAGATAAACTACAGACTGCAAATGCCTTTAATAACTTTTTCATTTCTGTTGTTGATATGTTAAATCAGCACGAAAAAAAAAAAACATGACAGCTTTTATAACCTGGAAGCAGGAAAAGTGTTTAATAGTAATCTACAGGGGCAGTCTATGTTTGTTGATTATGTGTCTGAAAAGGAAGTGGTTAGTCTAATTCACAATCTAAAAAAAAGTAATACTACAGGGGTTGATGGAATAAGTTCTGTGCTTGTTAAAAACATTTGCTCAAACATAAAAAAAATTCTTGCATTTATTATAAATTTGTCTGTCTACAGGAGTTTTCCCTGATGCATTAAAAACAGCCATAGTGATTCCTATCTTTAAAAAAGGGGGAAAGCAAGACTGCAGTAATTATCGTCCAATTTCGTTGTTAAGCACCTTTTCAAAAATTTTTGAGAAAGCTCTTAAAAAAAGAGTGTTAAGGTTTCTGGAAAAAAACAAGTTTCTTTAGCAAAAATCAATTTGGTTTCCAAGCGGGTATAAGCACAGAGACTGCATTATTGCATTTTATGAATAATGTTACAAATAACATCAATTTGGGTCAAAAGGTTAGTTGTTTATTTTTGGACATAAAGAAAGCGTTTGATTGTGTGAATCATGATGTACTGTTAGATAAATTATATAAGTATGGTTTTCGGGGTAAAATACATGATTGGTTTAAAAGTTATCTCCAAAACAGAATGCAATGTGTAAAAATTCAAAATTTTACTAGTAATATTAGTGTGCTAAAAATGGGATGCCACAGGGTTCTGTTTTGGGTCCAATTTTGTTTTTAATATTTATTAACGATTTGTGTGATGGGAAGTTTAGAGGGCATGTTACTTCATTTGCTGATGATACAGCTCTTACGTATGTTGCTAGGAATTTGAATCAAATTGAGTTGGATATGAATTATGATTTAGCGTCTCTAAAATGGTAGTTTACTGAAAACAAATTACAGTAGAGTCCCGTTAATCCGACCTAATTGGGACCGAGCCCTATTCGGATTATGTGATTGTTCGGATTAGCCAGAATTACAGAAAATACGGTCTTAAACTTGAGAATGGGTCTATTTTGTTATAGAATTATCAATATTGTTTATTAAAACATGTTTTCTGACTGTTGCATTGTATTTCTTGACAAATAAAAGTGTTTGCGAATACTAAGCACATTTACCGTATTTAGTGTGAGAGTTCTATTGTTAAGCAATGTGAGCGTACTGGATATTGTACGGGTCCACGCGTTCAATAGTTGTACGTAACTACGCGTCATCCAATAGACTCTCTTCAATGCGACAGAAGACAGTAACAGAATTTATGTCTTTTAACAATTAATATTGTACTCAATAATAATATCAGTACTGTACGTCCAATTTTCGTTTGATTTCACTTCTTAATACAGTAATTTAACTCATACTTAACCTATAAGTTTCAATTTGATACTGTATTTAACTTCATTATTTATGTACTGTACCGTACACAATTTGTCTTAATAAAATACTGTACAGTATGTCTATTTAATTAAAGTTTTCTTTGTTTATGTACGAAATGATGCACCCATTTTAATTTTTTATGTAATTAGTTCCTATAACTGTTCATTATCGTTATAAATAATTCCTCCTGGACCTGTTCGGATTAACCGATGTTCGGATTACACGTGTTCGGATTAGCGGGACTCCACTGTACTGCTAAGCCCTGAGAAAACTGTGTATATAAATTTCTCTCTTGCAGGAGCAAAGTCAGATTGTTTTAGTATAACTTACCCTTGCATTGATTGTTTGGGTAGGTCAAGTAAATGTAACAAAAACTGTGTAAACATTGTTGATTGTGAGTATATTAAATATTTGGGGCTATATGTAGACAGAAGATTAAATTGGAGTATACAAATTAAAAATAAACTAAATAATGTTATAAGAACTATGTATATTTTGAGAGATCTGTCCTCCAGATATTTTAAGATCTGTTTACTTCTCGTTAGCACAAAGTAGGTTAGAGTATGCATTGGTATGCTGGGGTGGAACTTACATCAGCAACCTTATGCCACTGATAATCCAGCAAACATATCTAATAGAGTTATGACAAGAAAAAAAGTTTCTGACCATTCATGGCCATTGTACCTTAGCTTGAGAATTCTACCATTAAGACATCTTTTTGTTTTTAAAGTTATGGCAGCATTTTACAAGCACAGTGGTAATTCCCCAAAAAATTTGAATATGTTAAGAAATAAATTAAGAAGTAGGAAAAATATTTATGTCCCTAGACCATTCATAACCTTTTACAAAAAGAATTATATGTTTATTGCACCAAAAATGTACAATTTGCTACCATATGATTTAAAAAGTGCAAGAAGTTTCAACAAATTTAAGAAGGGCATTTTAAAATGGCTGCTGTTTACCATAAGCAATATAGAAGATCTGCTGAATTAAATATAACTTCTTAGGTGATAAAATTATTATTTATTGTTTTTTGGTCATTGTATCTGTTATATAAATTGTTTGTATTGTATTGTTATGTAAATTGTATTTATCTATTTGTGTCTAGTTTGAGTTTTACAAAGACAAATTGTTATTTAAGACTGCACTGATTATATCTAAAGAGTATAATACTTACTCTTACTCCCATGGCCATGGATACCCTAGGTGGTATTTGGCCTCGCCAACCAGCTGCTTCCATCTCTCCCTGTCTTCACAATCCCACTGACCCGCTCTCAATTTCCGCAAGTCCTTCTCCACCTGGTCCTTCCAGCGATTTTTGGGTCTACCTCGAGGTCTTCTTCCAACTGGATTGTGTTTCCAAACCTCTTTAATCAATTTATCATCCTCCCTCCTCATCACATGGCCTGCCCACCGAAGTCTCTTGCTCTTTGCTTCTCCTACAACGTCTGAAGATTGAAACATCTCTCTGATTTCTTGGTTGTGCCTGATTCTCCATCCATCTCCATCTCTAATAGGTCCGAAAATTTTACTCAAAATTTTATTCTCGAATGTAACCAATCTCTTTTCTGCCTGTTTATCTATAATCCATGTCTCTGCTCCATAGAGAAGAACTGGTCTTATAACAGTCTTATATATTCTTAATTTTGTTTTGTAAGACAGTAATTTTGATTTTAAAATATTATTTAATGCGTACATGCTTCTATTTGCCAAATTTATTCTATTTTGGATTTCTATTAGTTCATTACTCTTTGAATTAACTATTGCTCCGAGGTATTTGAATCTTTCAACCTGTTCGAATTTATGGTTCAGTATTTCCAAATCTTCTCTACCATTATTTCCTCGCCTAAAATAAATCAACTTTGCCTTAGCGTCGTTAATTTCTAGTCCTATTGACCGGGTTTTGAATATTAATATTCCTGTCATCTCCATTAGTTCATCTCTGTCATTGGAAACTAACACCACGTCATCCGCAGATGCCAGTGCGGTATTATGGTATAATGGTATTATACTCTTTAATTATGGACTGGGAGGAAGCCATAATTAAAGAGTATAATACCATTATTTAATTCTGATGACAGCAGGTTATGCTATTAAATATGAAGGAACCTCATAACAGGCTTGCCTTTGAGGCCCTATTGTTTTCCCTTTGTGTGGGTAAATTTTTGGTATAAAATGGAATTATTGTAAGCTATGTATTGTTTATACCTACATTTTAGGAAAATAAATTATTCTTGATTCTTGAGTATATTTATGTAGGGGTTATAGTTTTAATGTAACAAATTTTTGAAATTATATGTTTATTTGGATAACTACAAACAAACAAAAGTTTCAGTATTCAGAAAACCGATGAATCTTATTTCATTTTCACATATGTTATAACACTTTTTTTTAGTCATGTTAATTACACAAAATGAAAGCCTATGATCTGTAATGTTTTTTAATTACCTTTATAATTTTTATTGGTTACCAGTCATTATGGCACAGCTGTAACTGACTCAGTCAGTTCGGGTTATTTATTGTTTGGTGCGGATGTTGAAGTTGTAATAAAACAGTAATATATCACTTTCTTTTGTTATGACACGTAATTTGAAGTGTGAAATCATATTGTTTAACATACAGGGTGTAACAAAACTCTATATAAACTTTATGATGTTGTTCCATGGAACATGAGGAGCTAAAAGCTAGATGCAATCTCTTTTTGTTTACTGGCTGTCTCTTAGTTTGGTTTTTATTTTTCATTTCAAAAACCACTAAAGATATAAAACTGAAATTTGGTACAATTATTTTTCTTATAGTCTCAAATCATGAGAAAAATTAATATTTCATATATATTTTTATTACAATTTTTATTTTAATATTATATAATATCTTATTGTTTCAAGATGACAGATGGTTAAGTATTTAGCACTGTAATAAAATTATAAAAATGTTTACAGAATAAAAAAGTTGCTACACCTAATTATATAGATTTCAACACTTAGAGCATAAAGATTGATCAATAAATAATGCAGATATTAGCTTTTAATAGTTGTAATGCAAGGTTAACGATCACGTGAACATACAAGCAATAAAAATATTGCTGTGCATTTCAGCTCAATTGTTGTTTCAACATTTTTTGTTGCTATATAAATTGTTATTTTTAAGATTTTAAACATTAGCTAAAAATTAAGTTGTGAAATGGCAACTTTATTTACCACCCACATTTTTTGAATAGTCAAACATTTGTATTGGGCTATTCTTATCTATTTTTTAAGCGTACCTATTATTTACTGATTGATTTATGGCGTTACCATCGGTTGACAGCAAGTTTGATGTTTCTTATCTGGTGAATAAACTATTTGCTCATTCTTTCCACAAATACAATTACAAATAACAGGATCGCAAATACTGTAATACTTACTGCATTTTTGGTTTGCACAATTTTTAAAATGTACTTTTCCCGATATTCCATGATTCTCTTCACTGTCTTCCTCACTGCTTGAACTTGAAGATGAACTGGAGTCTTCAAGAGCAGCTGGTTTTAGGAGGAACGCAACAAGAAACAAAAGTAAAACGTACTTATACATGTCTCTTTCGGGACTGAGCACGGCACAAGTGTATTTTACTAATATTTAATCAGGTGGACAGCACCAACTGTTGATTTGGAAACCACTGCCAATACACAGTGTGAATACCTAACTAGGTATGAAGAATGAAAATCACAAGTGAATCACTAATTAATTGTTTAGTCATTAACGTCAGAGTTAATGAGGGATCAAATTGTAAGATTCTAAATTACTCACTTTACAATGTTTGTGTAAACTCTTGACACATCTCAATCACAAGAAATGGTTATGAAATGATTAATATGATTCATACACTAATGTCTGTCTTGTTTAGATTTTATCACAAGTATTATAAATGCATGTAGCAGGGACAAGTATGACTCAAGGAAGACTTTAATTCATTTTTGTGTGTATTTCTTTGTATATATTACTCACCTTTTACAACATTCACATGACTTGAATATTTAAGTTTTAAACAATTGCTACTATTTTTAAAAGAGATTAATTATTATCAACTACAACAATAAAGGATGAATAAAAATATTTTGTTCTGCATCAATCAATTTTATTTAAAAAGAGTTCTTGTTCAAGACATTTCAGCTGCTTGACAAAACCCTCATTCGGTTTAATGCAAGGCCTCACGTTTTTCAAAGCGAAATATGCATCTTTGTAACACAGTTTCTCACGTTTCATCAAAAAAGCGATCACGATTGAAGCTGATCTCGAAACACCAGCATTACAATGAACTAAAATTCTACCCCCGGATTCAATTTCATCAGCAATTAATTTTATTGCCGTTTCGAAAACTGGTCTCATATCAAACTCTGGTAGATCCAGTGCTTTTAATATCGTATACTTGACACTCGGAAACTTGTGAACCTCAACTCCGACACTGAGAATATGAGTAATACCGTGTTCTTGTAGAAGATCCGAGTCCTGAGTGACATCCTGCGAACCCATAAACAACCCTGGGACAACCCCAGCCACTTGCAAATCCGGTTTCAAATCCACAATGTATCCCACATCGGAATCAATTTTATGCAAAGTTATACTCCCGGCTGCATTGTGACTCTCCAAAAACACGTCACCGGCTGAAGTTTTCACGAGCGTATCAGTCTGCTTGAGATCACTCTTCTTTTTCTGAAGCGCTTCGAGAAAACTCATCTTAATGTTTGACCACTTAAATACACTATTATTTTTTATAACTTCAGGAATTCAACACGAAAACCGTGCAAGCGAATTCTTAATCTTTATTAGCCTTGTTTTTAGGTTGATCTTGTCCATGACGGTACCATCAAACTCGGTAAGTTGCTTCATTATTTGTGCTGCCTCCTCTTCTAGGGCTTGGACCTTGCGCTGCTCAGCGGTGAGCTCCTCGTTGTACGACAAGTCCTCTGCGTGATACAACACGTCCACCAGGTATAGACCGCAAGCTCCCAATGTCTGGTAAACAGGAGTCCAGCTGTCCTGGACAGGTTTGTCTATTAACCGCTGGATATCAGCGAGATCAACTCTTCCCTGGCCATATGTAACCAGCGCAGACACCATTCGTCTCACCTGCATAAATCAAAAGATAACACACTCACTTCATGCGGTTTTAGAACACAAGCAATAAATATTTTTATGTTGTTAAATCTTGTTCTATTTCAAAAAATTCAAAGCTAGGCCACTTTATTGTTGTTTGAATTCCATTTCTTTTTTCACTGCCAGATATATATTTATTACATATTTCAAGTGACCTCATATGTGAGCTGATGGTATTATATACCCGACTATTCAGAATAACGTGGTGAAAAAATTATAAAAAAATTATTTTAATGCATAATGCTTTGTTTCAAAAATAAAAAGTAATTAATAAATTTGTTTATTTAAATATTGCTACATCATGAAAAACATTTTTTGAATCTGACAAAGACATAATTATATAAACCAATGCAATGGTCTATTGGCAATAAACCAATAAACTGACCTGACAGAACCAAAGAGTAAATCACTCAGAGGGCAGACTGCCCTTTTACCTTTTGATCCCAAAATAAAGTTCCATTATATATATGTCTGACTCTTTCGTTATGTCAGGTTATTTTATATATATATATTTCATGTCTCTTTCTATCACAAAGTCGGAAGACAGACAGACGTACTGCTCTTTGATATAAAAAATTTAGAACAAAAAATACTATAGAATATTTTATAAATATTACACAACTTTTTTCCTTGTTGTTTTTAACTTTTTTAGTATTGCTCAGTTTGCACAATATTTACTAGAATTATAATAAATATTAGTTTGCATAATTCATCCTATGCATCAAAAAATGAAACAATATAATCTTATATGATAATCAAAATAAAATATAAAACACAATGTTATAATTGTTTACAAACACAACAGAACTAACACAACAATGTCAACAGGTGACCTATGCTGGGTGAATTATCATATGTTTTGAATAGAAAAATAATGTGTTAACCCTTTGGCTGTTTGCCATTTTTTTAAATCTTGACATAAAACTGTTAGGTTTTTAGCATGGGTCATACCCAGAACTGTTCAGCTCAGTTCTTCTAATAGAGTATGCCTCAGAAGCAGCCTGGCAGTCAGTTGATAGGATTAAAAATTGAGAGGAGTTGCTCTTTTTTTCCCTATGCGCCATAATGAGCATTGGGCCTTTCCTTACATAGGTCTTTTGACCAACAGCATACTTTCCCAATATCTGTTTAGGTATACCTTTCCTGTCTTTCCTAATAGTTCCAGTAACTAACAAAAGTTTGGTGACTGTACAAAGTTCTAGCAAGTGCAATTGAAGTAAAAAAGTTGTCAAGAAACATATTGTGCCCTTTTCCCAAACAATTTGCCATTCTTAGCAAGGTCATTACAACTGTGCCTCCCAAACCCGTCTCAACAACTCTTTCATTTTCCTCTGATCCTTGAGCTCCTTTATAACAGTAAAAAGATACACAGTAGCGTGTTATTGAATCGCAAAGGACCCACAATTTAATACCCCACTTGTGGTGTTTTTTTTTTTTTTGGGCAGGTACTGAGTAAGTCCAATTTGTTTTTTAGTTCCCACCAAAGACTCATCTACAGATAGGGCTTTAGTTGGCTTGTAATGAAGCTTGAACAGCCGGTTTGCATGGTCGATTATAGGTTGAAACCTACCACAAGGGTCATACCCAGGATTTCCGCGAGGGACTAGTTTAGTGACATCTACAATGTGGAAAAAGTTTAATAACAAAATGAATCTATTTGAAGTCATCACTTTGCCAAAAAATGGAGTGATTTGTGTGAAATGGGTATCCCAATAGCTGGCAATACTAGGCTTGTTGATCATGCCCATGTTTATTATGATTGCCAAAAAAGCTTTCATCTCAGCTAGGGTAACATCTACCCACTTTTTGACTCGACTGAAAGGTGATAAGGTCTGCTCATTGTCAGCAATGTAGATCCTAGCATACCTGTTTGTCTCAGTAACAAAAACATTTAAAATTGCAGTTGTAAAAAACAGTTTTATGTACTCTATAGGTTTCGAGTTTTGTGGAGGGCAGTGTTTAGGTCCACTTACTTCAGAAAATGTAAATTGGTGATTGTAAGGTGGATCATTGCCTTCCTTTACTTCGTCCCTACTACTATCATCATCGTCAGCTGGATTATTTTGTAGAACATTTTGATTATCAGTTGTATCGTTTTGTGGCCCCAGTTCACATTTTGACTAGCCCCAGTTCTTTCCAAACTAACTGTACAACGCCTACGACGCCTTGGAACTGATAGATTTGGCCTAGGCCTAGGCGGAGTTTCATCTACCTCAGAGTCAGATGATGACACATCAGGCTGGTTACGGCTGCTAATTGGTAATTGTATGTTACCTCGTTGAAGTCCTGTTGAGGTTGATGGTTGATAAGGATCATAACTAGGATCCTCGTCCGTGTCATCTATGAAATCGTTGCTAGATTGTTGATCAGAATTACTGCTATCTACATTAGAAGAATATTCGGAGTCACTGTCACTTCGGAAATTCAAACCAGCAGTTTGAACAATGTTTATCTGAGTGTTCTCACTAATGGGAGATTTTGATCGTTTTCCACTCATTATTATAACACTTCACAGAGATAATGTAAACAGCGCACAATAACCTCAAAAGAACAGACAGGCAGCCGAGAAAACAATAAAAGGCGCCAAGCGAGCGATTCGTGTTGGCACTGCCAGTGCAAGCCCGCCCACCCCCCGCCAAGGCCACTCAAATCGCGACAATGGTCTTGGATTCATTACAGCGGATGTACGTAAAAAGAGCATAAACATTTATTTTCTTGTATAGCATGTATTTCTCTACTGATTGATATATAGTTACGCTAGTTTATTTAAAAAAATTACATTAAAACGAATTGACTGTGAAACAACAATATATCGTTCTGAAACAGTTTTCAGAAAAACTACCAACAAAGATATATCGTTGTGAAACAGCCAAAGGGTTAAACAGTAAAAACAATTCAAAAGAAACTTAAATGTGGGGCTCATGAACTGTAGAAATGTCAGGAATGAACTGGAAGAGAAATACGAGACCGAGAAAGTATGAATAATTTAGTACGCCTAAGGAGTGGAATGGCCATTTATAAATGTTGGACTAAGTTTGCCCGTAGAGCGCAAAAGGTTTAAGTTGGTCTTTTTACAACTTAAAATACTTACATTTCTTAAAGAGAGAGCCAAGAATTCAATTTTACCACACAAGAACAATGCTAAATCATAAATATATTTTACTCCCTTATTTTTATTGTAGAATTATGTGGAGGTATATCACTATTAAGATATGACTAATATGCATCAAAATGACTTTCAGTTTTCCTAAATTATTGCGTTATTTAACAACAAAATCTCTAAGACTTAAAAATAATGGAAATTGTTTAAATACTTCAGACTATTTCTGAATGTTTTTAAAGGGTATAAGCCATCTGTTAAAATGAGGTGTTTTCCAAACTATGCAACCAAAAATAAGGGAGGACAATGGTTTGAAGTTTAACAATGTTCTAAAGGGACAAAACTCAAGGTCAGTTAATTAAGATTAGTTCTTAAGTTCTACTCAGAAAATGTTCTTCAAATATTTAACTCAGGGTGGCACAGGTACAAAGTGTTTAGTTGTGAACAGTTTTTTTTCTTTTGCAAAATGAAAACACATTTTTAAAACTTTAAAAGTGTTTTACCTTATACATACTGGAAGACAGCAAATTTTTTTATGAATAGATATATTTAAGTTTGGTACTTAATATTAATGATTATGACAATTAAAAAAAAAATATTTACCTGTGTTTTTACCTAGACAAGGTTCTTTTAGAAAACAGACTATGAAAAAGGTTTGGATTACATTAGGTTAAAGAAGGGGTTATAAAATATTCTTAATTCCTAACATGTCTGTGCACTCTAAGTTCCACTAGTAGGGCCTGCCTACCCTTGTATCTTTATGGAGATCCAAGAGCTTCTGCTCAATTCTGATGTTAATTTCATCACCTGGCTGTGAGGTTCCAAATAGTGTTCATCTCCTTATCTCTCGTTTCTCACCATCCAAAATAATGTCCTTAGGAGTCTTTTTCGGCTGATTACAAAGTGTACAACTTGGTTCTTCAGTAGTGAGTCCTAAAGTGTGCAAGTGTTTCCTGAAGTGATCATGTTCAGTAATAAGGGAAATCACCTGTTAGTGAATTGGATGTTGGTGCCTCTAATGAATTTCTTATCAAATGATTGCCCAGAGAAATTCTGTCACAGATGACAGTGATTATCTTGGAACCATTTCCTAATGGTCTGAAGTATAAGCAGTTGACTTGCTTATACTAAAAGCCAGTTCAGGTCTAAGAAAGGGCGTCTTTGAGCCATAATTGTTAGCCTACTTCGGTCACAAAGCTTCTATTTGTATTACCTTTGAAGTAAATTCTGTCAAATTGAGGACCTTAGGAGTGGCCTGGCTATCAGGTAATATCACTACCCGTTGATCGACATAATTCCTAATCAATCCTATATTAGCGCAAGCTTGAATAGTGTATGTTTCCGCCTGAAATGCTCTCTCCCAGACTCAATGAGTGCTGTTCTAGATGATGAACTTCACACCCCATAGTCAGATCTGTCCTTGATCAAGGAGCCATCTGTGTGCCAAACTTGATCCTCTTTATATAACTTTACTTCCCCCTTTACTAACCCGAGATCATATGGTTACGATACAGGGCTTCCTAAATACAAACTCTTTTGCCATAGTGTCTGATGTAATATTGGATCACGTACCGCTATGGCAAAAGTTGCATATTATATGTCAATCAAATATTGCATATTTGTGCACAAAATTAAGACTATGGTTTATATGATTAATTGTATGAGTAATAATACAATATTCAGCAGTTTAACATTGTTTTAATATAATGTATTTGAAAATAAGCTGATATTTGGCTGAGAGTGTTGGTTCTCGCCACTCTGATGGTTAAATACATGTCTTTCTTTTTCTAACAATGGGTAATATTTTAAATATCTGTTATTTTCATATCCACTTATACCCAATCAGCATAAACAAATTTTGAAATACATGGACGAAAGATTATAAGAATAATAGGTTTGAACTCACGTATTATGTTAAAAATATTTAATAATTTGTTATTAATATAACATATCTCTGAGAGAAATGATCTTTTAAAACTTGTGAGTGCGGATTCCGAAATTTTACAAAAGGTTTAAAACTTACAAAATCAAAGTTTTAAATTTTACTGTATCATATAATCACTAATTATACTTCATAATTGTGTTTTTCATAGTTTTACGTAACAGGTGCGCTGTATTAATTTAGCTTGTTTACAAAGCAACAGCTAGTTAATGATATTGCTCGTTTATTTTTTTGGTCGCTCATGCTTACATTGTCATGCACTGACCAAAAAATCTACAGAAAATTCTACTTATACATCATTACACTTTTTTTAAATATTGTAAAATAATTGGTTTGCTAATTGGTTGTAAGGAAAAACTTTGTTGATGACTTTTTTTAAAGTGATATCAAATTGTTTTATATACTTATAATAATTAAAAAATTATTATTTACAATAAAGCAGAAACCAACAGAATTTCATCTATTAATAATTGATTTTCTACCTTAACTAGTTTCTGAGTTAAGATTTAAAAAAAAAAAAAAACACTAAATGGTCAACAATCTATGGATGATCACATATTTCAGCACCACCACCCAAAGTGTTAAGCTTGTTTTTTAAAGTGATGAAAATATTGAATTCTCTAATGGGATAAAACAAAATTTAACTATCAAACATTTTACAATTTTAAAAGATTCTGCCATTTAACCACTTAGCCTTTCTAAAACGTCTGTCCGAAGTTACCTGATGGTACAGAAATGATTTCCCAATGCAGGAGAATTGCCAGAAGGTGTAGTCCTCAGTAAGCTGACGGTTGGGGATGAATGGAGCGGAAGGGGACAGCTCTAGGCTGCGTATATCCCTCACGGTCGTAACGTTTCTCCCTAATTTCTCTCTTGATTTTGAGCAGAGTGCACCAAAGTCCTTCACACCAACAAATATGCCACAAGCTGCCTTTATCGCTTCCGAGTCAAATGTAGAATCCCTGAGAACAAATAAAATTATCAATGAATATAAGAAAGATCAATCTCAGTGTTGTTTTGCAATGAAGCTTCATGCAAAATTTCAAGCCTATGGACCAGTTCGTTTGAAAGATATTGTAACAAACACAAATTAAATTTGTCCAGCCTTTCAAGTGATTGACTTTACTATCGCTCAGCCAATTATAAACATTCAGACAGCTTGTTAATGTTTATACAGTACCTCATCAAAATATATCAAATTAGTGGTCACAACTTCTGATGGTTTCAGAGGAAAACAATAAACTGTTCAACAATATACTGTGGTATTTCTGTAAAGCTAAAACAGAATACTAACTGGAGGAAACAGCAACGATTGTGCTCAGTGAGAGGGGACGGTACTAGTGGTCGCTGCCGCCATAACGCGCCAGCACGTGGCACTGCCAGCCGGTACAGGTACTGTCTCTCATAGGCCTGGTGGCGGCTGTGGAATTGGTCAGGCACTTGCTGCACTCTCAGGATCCTGTGGACAATTATTTATATCTATAACTACCCTAAATATAAAAACAGATCAGCCACAACAAACATTAACATTAGCAATAATATTGTAGGTATAAAATAATGAGACTGATGCTGTAACAGAATAAGTAGGAATGCACCAAAGACAAATGAATAATAGCTATGTAGTGTGAAACATTTTATTCTTAGAGTGCCTCCAATATTTGTAATCATACAATATAATATATTGTAGCCTCCATTTGTTTAAGACCTATTGTTTAGTTTTGCTGGAAAATAATGTCTAACAATACACATGAGTATATTTCATTAAAATAAGAGTACAGCAATGATTGTGTATCACAATATGTCTATTGCCCAAGTGTTTTGGTGGTTTATATGCACTTCAAAGATTACTGAGAAGACATTATTCATAGCCATACCTCATATCACTTCATTCTTCATTAAACTTAACATACGAGTAGCTTTACTTTTATGAAGTAACTGAAAAGTTGACTAAACTCTTTCTACTTTGACTTATTTAATTAAATTTTCAGTTAAGCAAATTCTATAATAAACTGTTATGTTTTTTTTTCTCAAAAAAAGGAGAAGCCGATCCCCTTTTAAGCCTTACTCTATCCGTTCTCATGGGCCACTGGCCTGTGCGAGGATCTTATCAAACAGAATAAGGGGAAGAGTTGATACAATACAAGGTCAAGGTGGTTTGGTAAAGGACAAAATACTTTAAATATTTCCATGATGGAATCAGTTACTGTACAATAATTAAAAATATATTATTACATTTAAATTCATGTTCGGGTAGAAAACTATGAAATTTGCTAATTTTTAATAACAGGTATAACAGTTTTTTTCATGGTACTGTGACTTCTAAGTATTATAATCAATTATTTTAATTTTCTTAAGATTCATTTCCACCATGCTTCTGATTCTGGTGTGGAATTCATAGAAAATATAATATATTCAATTGATATTGGAAAAAAAGTTATAGGCATTGTCACGCGCATTTGACAGCGTTTCTCACAACTTTCTAAAAACTAAATTAAAAGAACTGGGAATATAAAAAACAGAGCTTGCTTGGTTTACTTCATACTTGAACAATAGAAAACAGTATGTAGAAATACATTTCACATAATATATAATGTGCAATAACTATATTCGGAAAGTTGCCTCTACACAGCAAGTAGTAAAGCACGGGGTGCCACAAGGGTCTATATTGGGACCTCTACTTTTTATATGGTATCTTGAAGGAATAGCTAAAAGGACCAATTTCAGTAAAATGTGCTTTTATGTGGATGATACAAATTTGGTAGTAACAGGAAAATCACAGGACAAAAATTGAAATATCAGCTTTTATAGACTTGGCTAATATCGAACAATTTCTTAATCAACACAATTTGTTACTGAACTCAACAAAAACAAATTTCATAAGATTCTCATCAAAACAAAATAGGCAAAGTTTGGAATATCTATACCAATTAGCGTTAATTACATAGATCAGGAAAATGTTTCAACATTTCTGGGACTAATCATAGATGAAAACCTGACTTGGAACCAACATGTGGAACATGTATTAAACAAGACTTTATCAGGGATTTATGCATTGTGACACGTGTCGGAATTGTGTGATTTGGATGCTCTGAAAAAAGTATACTTTGTGTTGATTCATTCACACCTAGCATACGGAATATGTATATACAGCGCAATATCGAAGCAAAATCTGGATAAAATATTGATAAAACAAAAAAAGCAATAAATAAGAATTATGCTAAAATTGAATAGATTAGACTCGGTGAAACACCTTTTCGGTGAACTTAAGATCCCTACCATTTATAGTTTATATATAATGGAAGTAATACAATTTTGTAACAAAAAAACCCAATGAACCTCTAAAATCTACACATATTTACAATACATGTAACAAAATCACAACTGACAGGCACAATCTGAAATTATATAAAATGAAAACAAGCTTTACTGGCAAGTGACCTACCCCTCCCCCCCTCATTTTTGGGAGTTTCAAATTATTTTCCCAAATTATTAGGGGTCAAAATATTGGGTTTACGTTAAAAAAAGAAGGTAGGTTTCTGGTTCAGTCGATATACATCGTGGATGGGTGGTGTGCCCCACCCTATACATATGAGAAGTTGCTGTTCTCTATTACATGGTGAATGCGTTTACTGATTGATGTTCAAGTCATGTCAGTCTACACAAATGGCTACCTGATGTCGTGGTCATTGAACGTAAAGAATTGGTTCAAATGCAGATGGATTGAACGTGAGCAGATCTTCCTTGGGTCTCCGTCTAAGTCTACGTGGACTGTGTTGCAGAGGGCATGAACTCCCTTGTCTGTCCTGTGAACAATAACCAAACGTAATATGTAATGGAAGATGATTACTAACATCATTATCAAAGAAAATAAATTGATCAATGTTCAAAGCTTATTTCCATTATTTCAGTGTCAAGATAAAAGACTCTGAAATATGAATTTTCCGGACATTGTATTGATGTATTATACTGATTTACACACCTCAAAACAATTAAAGGATCACTTTTATTGCGTCTTGTAAAACAAGTATTAATAACAGAAGAATGCTTGAACTTTGCACACTGATAAAGGAACCTCTCTAGAAAAGATAAATAATTCTTGTTTATTTCTGACTAATTCAGTAAAAGATAAGAGCGATTATTTCGATATCATGTCCAAACAAAAATGAGATAAGGAAAGGTTCAGGCTCAGTTTTGTCAAAAGTTGATCTCGTTCAGTCTGGATTAGGCTTCTATAGTTAGCTCTGTGTGTTTTTATTGTTATGGCGGGTGTTAGACGGTTTTTGTCTGAGAGTGATGTCAGTAGAGCTGTTACTTTGATAGAAGTGGGAGTTTCCCAACGAGACGTGGGTAGATGCTTAGGTATGAGTCAGTCAGTAATTTCAAGATTATGGAACCAACATCAGGAGCTAGGAACTCTTCGAAGACGCCCAGGACAAGGCCGCTCGAGATCCACTACGCACATAGAAGATCGATTTTTACGAGTTAATGCACTTCGTAATCGATTTTAGCTGCTAGAGAACTTCAAAACGACCTAAGCCAGGCGACTGGAAATCGTGTGTCGGATCAGACTGTTAGAAATCGACTCCGGGAAGCTGGATTGAGATCTAGGAGACCTGTCCGAGTGCCGAGATTGACTGCACGTCATAAGAGAGCCAGATTGCAGTTTGCAAGAGACCATAGGCGTTTGCAGCTGAGACAGTGGCGTAAGGTAATGTTCTCAGACGAGTCAAAATTTACAATTTTTGGTAATGATGGCCGCGCTCGAGTGTGGAGAAGAGGAAATGAACGGTTTATTAACTGTTGCCTAGCTCCCAGAGTTCCGTTTGGCGGTTGCTCAGTATTAGTGTGGGGTGGCATAACAATTGACGGTCGTACAGACCTTTTCATAATCTGAAACGGTACTTTGACAGCCCAGCGTTATGTAGACGAGGTGTTAGACGTTCATATTCGTCCGAGAACAGAGCAGGCAGGTCAAAATTTTTTATTTATGCAAGACGGAGCTCGACCACATGCAACAAGATTGGTCCGTGAGTCCCTGGGCGAACACAACATACCACTGCTGGAGTGGCCAGCCTGCAGTCCAGACCTAAACCCGATTGAGCACGTCTGGAACCAACTAGGACGAAGTATCCGGGGCCGCCCAAACCAACCCAGGACTTTGGATGAGCTGGAAATGGCGTTACGAGAAGAATGAAGGCGGTTACCTCAAGATAGCCTCAGACGACTCATCAGAACCATGCCACCGCGTGTTCGTGCGGTTATATCAGCTAGAGGTGGCAATACAAGGTATTGAAAGTGAGATTCAAAAGACCAGATCATTTCTTATTACATTTGTACTTTAATAAGTTGTTTTCGTTTTAATTTTGCTGTTTTAAACTTTCTTTACTATTCGAGCCTAAAATAAAATATCATATAAAAAAACATAAACGATGTATTTTACTTTCAACACCGACTTTGAAATAAAAAAATAATAATTATAAAATTTCGAACCGTTAACCGAGTACATTCTGTTAAAAAAGTGATCCTTTAATTGTTTTGAGGTGTATATAATACAATCAACAACATATTGTATTGCTCAATGGCAAGTGTCCGAAAAAATCCTATTTCCTTAAAAATCCTTCTTTCCTTAAAAACAAACTTCAAACAAAGGACTCTGAAATGTTTGTCATGGAAATATTGGCAGCACCAGACTACACAAAGTCAAAAAGAAAAGAATACTCAAAGCTTTCTTAAAATTTCTTAACTTCATTACATAATTCCTGTTTAAAGTTATTAGTGATTATTTGAAAGAGTAAGATCAAATATTGGTCATCATTACAAAGGGTGTGTAAAACGTTTGAAAACGGTTTAATGTTTTTCAACCCAAGCAAAACTAAAATCTATTAAAATTAAAAGGTGAAGCTAATAATGTATAGTTTTAAATTTTGAGATAACAGCCACCTGTGAAAATTACCTTACCTCTGACTGAACTGGAAGGTATATTTATAATTAAGATCGGTTTCTTGGTTTGGGTGTTCATATACATTTTTACACTGTATTTATTACAAATACCTTTTAAACCCTATAATTGACAATATTTTAAAAATATATTGACATGTCATTTACCATAGGGTATTTTCTGATATTTATGGTGTTATATGACAGCGTTAAAAATAATAAGATACTAGAAGGAATTGGTAAAATATGGCTGAATATTGCTGTATAAAATGTTTTTTTTTTTTTACCACAATTTAACTCTCTAGGTTATCAACATGAAGAGTGTTATTTTAAATAGATCAATAAGTAAGTCAGTAAGGAACTGGACAGTAATATTTATTTATTCATATAAATGAAAATACATAAAAAGCAATAACTAGATTTTTATAATAAAGTTTTTATGACCAAGCACGTTTTTAAAACAGCAATTAATAAATTTCAAACATATTCACTTCACTTTGATCGAGGCTGCAAATAATATTAACGAATCAGAACAAAAACAATTTATGTAATAGCAGTCTTCATTTCTCTCTTATCAATATTGGCATTGAAGACTGTTGTTAATCAAAACAGTTTTATTCATGGCTGTCTTTTATTATATACCCACTGGTATGAATATTAAGTCCTAAAAATATTTTTTCCATTACTGTTCAGGTATTACTGCTCCTTTTGTACTTCAGAATCGATGTTTTCGTGAAGAAAAATATTGGGTTGACACTGATTACACTACACACAATAATCAGTTAAAACAGTAACAATAATTTCTTTCAATGCACCAATACATTATAGGAAGACAATAAACAATTTAATTTGATGGAAATACATGGAGTAAAACACTTTGCTAAAATACCAGAATCTCCAGTTTATGAGGAGCCATTAGTCTAACATGAAGATTATACTGAGTAAGACAGCAATTCTTGGTCCGTCCTTCTACTTCTCTTATGTACTCTTCAGTCTTCCGTTCAAGTTTACAAGAGCTAAGGAAGGTAAAATGATCAAACTAAAATATTTAAAGGGATTGTTTTAGTAAAAGATCAACTTTACACAATATACTGCTTGGTCTAAATGTCTGTGAGACCATAAGAACTATTGGAGAGGACTTTCACACCTTGAGGTCTTGTACGTCTACAGGCTACGTGAAGAAGTCTAGATAGAGGAGTACTGGAGAGGTTTTGCACATTTGAGTTGACTAGGGAATTAGTTAGTGAAGAGTTTTTAGAAGTCTGAGCTAGCTAGAGGACTCCTAAAGAGATCTTCGAAGCCTAAGTTGGCTAGGAAACTAGTGAAGAAGTTTTGGAAGCCTAGGGGAGTTCTTGTATGCCTAAGTTACTTACATTGGGGGAATCATTCGAATGTGATTGCATCAAGAAGAGGGAAAATGGCTTAACGAACAATATTTGGTATTTGAGTCTGGTTTATCAATAGAGAAATAATTGCACCAATATGTTTTCCTGCATTACTCACTGATTCATTTGGATATTGAATTCTGACTTATATAACAAAAAAACTAACTTGTAATTCCTTTTCTTTGTTTGCTTTTTTTGTACTGCTATGGTTTTTTCCCACAAACATAAAATTATTAAATAACTGTCATGTGGTCTCCTGTGAATTTTCTAGTTTAATTTATTAATTTCAACCAACTTCCTATGGATTTTGCTAAAAAGAATTTCTTTCTCAAAATAGAGGTTAATCTATAGGCTACATTATGCCAGTTATGGTTTTAGAAAGAAGCGTTCTTGGTTTAAGCCTTCCCTTCCATGTACAGTAAGAAAAAATTAGTTGTTGTTAAAAGGAGTTAAACTAAAACTGTAGTTAAAATATTGCTAAATATATGTATCAATGTATTAAAAAAAAAAAAACACCAATTGGTTCCATTAGTATACAAGGGGGAGGGGGGGTTTGTAACTCATCATATTCAAAATCAAACCAAGCATTATTCACAAATGAAACAGTTCAATGTTCTGTCGGGATTATTATTAAGCTAAAAAAAAACACAACATAATAGCCACAAAAATCATATAAATTATCTCAATGTAATTAGTATTTGTGTACTACACATTAATTTTCTTAATAATTTGTAATCAGGTTTTATATTATTAAATATAATACTAATCAAATTATTTTAAGACTTTATTCTAGAATCGTTGATAACATCCAACCTAAAAACATTCCTTACAATTATCAACCAGACCAATGTAAAAGAACACTGAATATATAAATGAGTTCCCATCCACAATAAACACCCTTAAACCAAACTAAATAAAAAATACTAACCTCATTAGTGATGACATTTAGAGAAATTTAAAACATACAAAACGGTAATATAGCACAATTAAAGGTATAAAAATATAGTTGAATCTTTTTTACATGATATAGTATATTAAAATATTATAAATATAGAGTGAAAAAATTAGAACCTAATGTCACTTGCAAAAAAATCTTCTATTGCACAAAACAGAGTTTCCATAAGCCAGATGTAGTTAGACAAAAATATATTTCTATTGGGTAATTGTTTATTTAGGGTCTAATTTATTGTACAATTTCATTGAAAAACCAATAAAATAATTGTTTAGTGATTTCGTGAGTCTATTGTAACTTATGGAAACATTATTCTTATTTCATGTATTATAGATATGGATATTCTGGTTGAAGGTTAAATTATGTGGATTATTGAGAGCAATCAGGTCAAACAGGTATAAATTTATAATAATTTGTATTTTTAAATACAATAGCCTTAGATGAAATTCTATCAAAGGCTGAGAAACACTATGCAAACGAACATTTATAATTAACACTCCTTACATTTATGATTGGCAAAATGTTTACACATCAAAATTTTGCATCTGCCATCAGGGTACAACAAGCAGATCACACAATTATAGACCAATATCATTTATATATACATTTTCTAAGATTCTGGAAAAAAATATTGTACCAGAATAATACCACACCTGGAGCAAGAAGGCCTCATAACCATAAAACAGGATAGATTTATAAAAGCCAGATTCACTAACAATGCTAATAGAATTGTCCAATTAATAGAATCTATAATACACCAATTGAACGATCAAGAATATGTAATGGATATCCTCTTTGAATACTCTATGGCTTTTGATTGTTTATACATAGAGATATATAAAATGGCGATCTCTCACATTTAGACAAATATTCCAAGAGGATAAAGAAAAATATGAATAATAATAATAATTCTTTGTAAAAGTGTTACAATATTGTAGCTACAAAATTTGAAGATTCATCCTTGTTAGTACCAAAGATTGTAATCACACTTTACACTATTTTTGTGTATAAAACTTAAATGTGTTTTAACTGTTTTAGGACCAGTGTTCCGAGTGGTGACAACTCAAATGATTTTTGGTCTCATTGCCTGTTTGGGTCTAACATTTTTCTTCTGGTATGTCCCTGGGTACAAAGGGTTCACAAAAATAATCCTTCCAATGAATATCGTACTATCCTACTTTTTTACACTGATTTTCTCTCGGACTGATATCCTCCGATGTTTCAACTCCACCTACTTCTTGTTGCAAGAGACCCAACACTCCCACAACATCCTTGGTCCCTTCTTCTTAATTTTCTCTATAAGTGTCTTAGACTATCTGTTCCATACCTTTCACATGATTTACTTTTCCAAATTTGACGAGAACTATTTCTTTCCCACTGCCTACTTGATCTCCAGTGCACCAAGATTGACCTTTTGCTCGCTCTGCTTTGCTGTGTCTTTCGTCCTAAAGGATGTCCACTACCAGCTGAACGCTCTACAATGCTTCTCTCCCACATCGGAAAGACTCCAGATGCTGGCACGTCTCCAGTGGCAGGCTCATCGACAAGTGGAACTGATATCCCAAGCGTTCGGCCCGTACCTGCTAATCTTCTTGCTCTTCAACTCCGCCTGGTTGTTGAGCTACGTTGTGACTCTATCTAAGTCTCAGTATGCTATCCGGCTAATCTTTCCACTGATCACTTCACAATGGGAATTTATTGTGCTATGTGTCAGTAGTTACTCCATCAGCTATCAGGTCAGTAATCACTCAATTTGTAGTGCAATCCTTTCCTTTCTCAGATGTACTAATCCCTTTCAGTCAATTACAACAAAAAACTAGATATCATACTTTGATACTATTAGGTTAAAATGTGTACAAGGTCTATGAAAATAAAATAAGAATAACTACAGATCAGACAGAAAAGCTTAATTTTTTTTAAAAAGGAGAAGCCGATCTCCATTTTTGCCTTATTCTGCCCATCCTCATGGGCCACTGGCCTGTGCGAGGATATTATCAAACAGAATTAGGGTGAGAGTCGATACAGTACAAGGTCGATGGTACTGATAAAGACAGGATTCGAACCTGCGCTATCTCTAACTCAGACTCAAAGTCCAACGTCTTAGACCACTCCCATTGGCACTCCCAATTGATAAGCATCTTAGTAAAATAAACTTGGCACATACAAAATTTGTTCTTCACCAAAGTTATTTTTAAAGTCGTATTCTTTTCACATGTTTTGTCCTTTTTTCCATTTTGATAATTAGACAAACAATAAAATTATCATGTATTCAATCATATTAAAAACCTAGGGTAACTAGTACAATCAATTTTGGTTGTAGTTTTTTTGTAGTCTTGTGTAGACGTCACGGAGAGCAGTCTGTTGACCTTTTAGTTTTTTTTTTATGTGAGAGCAAGCTATAAACTGTTTATTTGTGTATCTGGTACACTGACCAGCTACTTGTTTTTGGTCAGTGACTTCCTAAGTTTATTTATTTATTTAATCATACACAGACAAAGTTTTATGTAGAAAAATCTTCAGGTGATCCAAGTCCTAAAAAAGAATGGTAAGATTTAAACAAGTGGGAAAACAATGATAAAACATAAAGAATGCAAGGATTTACTTCTGACTGGTTTACACCTTCCAGTTGAACCTACAATAGGTATAGCAAAACTGATATGTCACTTATATCTGAGCAACCCTATGGATGTTCAGGAGCAGCACATAACTAACCGCAAGTGTCAAGTTGATGTATGGGGTACAAGATTGATAGGTCTTGACTACTCTGAAGGATGGTCTTGTCTACTCCGAGAGGCTGGTCTCCATTTCTTCTAAGTTGACATAACTGAGATATTACTCAATATTCCTCCTTATGTATCTCGACAGAAGGTACCACCTACCTCCAACATTACCCATCCCGAATATCTGTAATTACGGAGAGCACAAAGGTTCTTTAAGAACTAAAAGCAATAAGTGGTTTTTCAGCTTCTAGTCATAAAAGAATGAAAAAAAAGATGGTGGGCAAATTGTGTGGTATCAGAAGGCACAATGATGCTGGGCTAGGTTTGTAGTTACAAGGAAACTACTTAGATTTATGTAAGAGTCTCAAAACTGTAAGGCAAAAAACTGTTCATATATAGAAAAAACAGACCTGATACTTTTTTTAACTAACTTTGTATTTAACACTTATAAAGTATTCTTGTAATGATTCTCATCATTTATATTACATGTAATTTAATGCATTCACTTAAAGAAAAATGTATTAAATAACATATATTTTGTAATAATCTTTTCAGAACATGACCATTTTGTGGCTGTTCAATTTCTCATACTAACAAGACTACTTAGTAGTCAGCATACTAACAAGGAACGTCCATGTTTAACGCAGTGGCTTTTGTTAACATGTTTAGCCGTCATCAGGGGTCAGACAAATAAAACAGAAATTTAATCTTAACAAAGATCTGCACATTAATGAGAATTTACATTTGCTTAAATACTCATGAGATCAAGAATTGAATAACTTGATTCCAGAAAGAGCAACTTGCTTATAGTTACAATCCAATCTTGTAATCCTCAGTACAATATTTAAAACATATGAGGTTTTTATTATTAAAGAGAGTAAACAGCATGGTTTTAGAATGTTTTTTTATATAAGATAGGAAGAGCAGGTTTGCTTTTGCCAGATTGTAGGGATAATTTATTCTTCTCTTCTTAACATAGAGACATTACAAAAAAACTCACAGAAAAGTACATTTTGTGTCCACTACGTTAACCATTTTGCTGTTTGTCATGAAATATCCCATTTTTGTGAGTTCCTTTAAATATCTCATTATTAAGAAGAGGAGGAATCTCATAATCCAAAAGAAATAGGATTATTCTTCCAATACGATAAAGGTAGCCCTGCTCTTCTTATCCTATCAAAACTCTCATGTTTAAAATAATGTTTTTCTCAGAGTCTGCTCAGTTCAAGTTTTTATTTAATTCCACCCATTACTGGATTATGAAATTTCCTCAGGGTCCAAATCCCTCATAGCAACCCTCTATTTATCAAACATCTGTCAGAATAACACAGTACTTACAAACAACTTATATTATTTCTAGTAATTGCGGTCAATTTTCATGCATCTTATTAATTTCAAATCTCAACTTTCAGGGATCTAAATCAACACTACTGGTGCACAAGATGATTTCTAAGGCTGAGGCATCCGGTCAAAACTGCAAAACGGTAATTTACACCCTGTTACTACAGTAGGTCAAAACTTCAACACGTAATATACTAAATGTATTTACAGTAGGACAGACTGAGGAACACCATATTAGTAAACCAATATGTAGTCCTTATACATAGTATGTTATTATTATCAGCAATTGATCAACATGGATAGCTAGGGTTATTGGAACTATGATTGAGCAGTAACAAACTCGAATCAACAAATATCGATGTCAATATAGTATTAGTTGCTAATTCATTCTACATAATGAACACAACTAAAACACATACCGTAACATCAAATGGGACAGGCACGTTGAAATGTTATGCAATAAAGTGTCTAAGGGTATTTTTTATATTAATTAGGCTAAGATATATTGTAACTACAAACATCCTCATTACTGTCTACTATGCATACCTTCATAGTTTCTTGTCTTATGGAATTATTGTATGGGGCAATGATTGTAACACAAAAAAATTATTAATTTTACAAAAACGTGCTATTAAGATTATAGCTAATGTAAACATAAGGACTCACTGTAAACCTTTATTTAAAAAGTATGGTATTCTTACAGTACCTGCAATTTATATTTTGGATTGCCTATTGTATATAAAAAGAAATTTAAATGCCATACCTACAAATAGATCTGTACATATCCATATAACTAGAAACTCAAATTCTCTTAGAATATCTCAATGTAGTCTGTCAATGTAGGTTTTACTACTTTAAATTGTTTTGCTGAAACATGCGTTAAACTGTACAACTCTCTTCCTTCTCATCTTAAATCTCTTGAAATTAACTGTTTCAAGAAAAGTGTAAAAAAGCTATTGATTAATATCAGCCCATATGACATCAGTGATTATTATGCTGCAATTGGATAGACACTTGTTACTAGGCCTAGGCAAAGCATGTAATAGATGATAGTTCATGCCGAATTTGTTTCTGACACTGCTATACATTGTAAAGATGTTCTGGCAATAAAGAATTTGATTTGATTTGACATATATTGATGTTAAACCTAACATCAAGATGCGCTTCTATACACCTAAGTAAGTAAGTTCCTATTAACACTTAACCTAAAGGGTTTGGGTGATTTACCAGTCTGTATGTGTTTTTAACTTAAAAATTGATAACTTATAAACATTGTGAGTTACAGCATTGTTACTTTGTTTTCTTATTTGACTTAATAAGACTAGAGTTAAAAGTAAAAATAAAGGAAATAATTTTCAAAATTGTGGCTGTTTACACACTTTTACATAATTAAACCTCACTGCACAATATATGAAGTAACAAGAAACTTAAAAGACACATAAAAATAGACCATGAAACTAATGAAGATTTAGTATCTTATCCCTTACACTAATTGGATAGAATGTAACTGATAAATCATATATTAACCGATATCGTGTTTTTTTACCAGCAAGTGCACTTATAAATGATTTGTTCATTTAACACTTTCAGAGGTTCTACAAAAGTCTAAATATCCTTACTATGAATGTTGACATTGTGATGAGAGTGTTAGCTGAGAGTTATTTTGTCAAATATCACTAAACAGTGAAAAAAATAATTGATCAAGTACAATCATGCTACTAATGCTAAATTATGTTTTAGTGTTAGTAAAAGTAAACAGATAATTGAAATAAACCACCTCCAGTCAGTACATCATATATTTTTGTGCAAATGTTAAATTGCTTTACTTGCTTCACCCTTTACATGTTTCACACACAAACATTTTTCAACAAAAATAACGCAAATTCTAATGCCTGAACAGTTTTTATGAACACTTGTATATGCATCATAACCATGTTATAATTTCAATGCAAACTGTAAACAATTATAAATTAATAACATTAGAATTAATATTTTGTTACGTTCTAATAGACATGTGTCAAATGAAGCAATGGAAGACAATTTACAACTCACCTTCACTAGGATCAGCCATATATTGGACTAAGTTAGATATGCCCATAATTATCAAAGCAGCAACAGAAAATGGACATTGGGAATATAAGTATTAAAGATCTATTTCTTAAACTTTGATATACTATTCTTTGAAATAACAACTAAAAATGATCAACTTTTGAAGAAAGAATTATAAATTCACTGTTCGAATTAAAATAAAATAAAAGATTTTGCTTCTTCTATATAAATTATATAGTTATGACATATTTTACAAACATAATGTATCAAAGTTTATAAGTTTATTCTGTAAAACTTTGCTTCAGAAAAATTCTTACACTATCACGTAAAATTTATAATGGAACTAGCAGTTACCTGCGGCTTTGCACACAATTTCCTGTTGAAAACCAGTACACTATATTCACGTATTATTTTTCTATCATCTTCTAAACATTCCTGAGATAATTGATAGTCCTGAGCCTCTTGGGCGCATTATGAAGGTATGTACCATATTTCCTGCCTCTATCTTTCGTGGTTTATGCTTTGATAAGTTATTCAGTACAATTAATCTATAGAGATGAACCTCGATAAACTAATTAGGTTATTAAGAATCAAATTCGGTATGTTAAAATTAGTTTTCTGTCTAAGACATTTCTAGTATTATTGTGGAGTTTGCCTTATGGTCCGATCAAGAAAATGTATCAAAGAAAACCAATTTTGATCATAAAGCGTTCTCTCTCGGCTCTTTTCATTTAGCTTCGATCTAACCAAATTCGATTACCTTATTTGCGAACACTCACGGCTTTGGGCAATGAGGTGTTTTATAACAGCGTTTAATAGTATTTTCATTGCATTATATAGTTTATTGACCACTGGTGAAAGCTAAACTGAAAATTAGGCAATAACTTCTTCTATGCTATATGCATTACACTACTGATCAAGAACTTTACAATAACAATTTTCTAAATATTAAATGTTTCTGCCTCTTTGACAAACTTCAGCTGACAGTATTAACAGCTGTTAAGTATCAATTCACTTTGTATTATATGCCGTAGCGCAGTCTGCCAGATGCAATTTAAAACACTCCAAAATCAACAACTACTTACAAATGAAAAATTAATTAAAAATACATTTTCCAGTGGACCAAATTGTGAATCTAAACCATTCTCAAATTCCATTGAAAACACATACAAAATTTCATCAAAATCGGTCCAGTCGTTTAGGACACAAGAAATATATATATATAAACATATGTAACTTCTCTTCAAATACGAAAAATGTATAAATCTAACCAAAATGAAAAAGAAACTAATCTTTTGCCCTGTATATTCAATAACTTTTTACATCTATCTAAAACCATCTGATTGTGTATATCACAATATTCTCTCAAATAAACTGTATCTATCTGACATTAGAATAGGTAAAGCCCTACAACAAATAACATGATACCTCAAAATTAGATCTTAACAGGGGCAGGTTTGTGACAAGCTATCACAGACAATTTTAATTTAGTATGGGTCACAGGGATCAATACTAGGTCCTGTTTTACTTAGGACTGCCTCTACTCTCATAGTTTGTAATTTGTCTGCAGCTGTTGGTGATGATGGAACAGTCGCATCTAAGTGAGCTACAGATCTCTGTGCTCGACTGCTTCGACCTAGGACTGCCTCTACTTCTCATAGTTTGTAATTTGTCTGCAGCTGTTGGTGATGATGGAACAGTCGCATCTAAGTGAGCTACAGATCTCTGTGCTCGACTGCTTCCACCTAGGACTGCCTCTACTTCTCATAGTTTGTAATTTGTCTGCAGCTGCTGGTGATGATGAAACAGTCGCATCTAAGTGAGCTACAGATCTCTGTGCTCGACTGCTTCCACCTAGGACTGCCTCTACTTCTCATAGTTTGTAATTTGTCTGCAGCTGCTGGTGATGATGAAACAGTCGCATCTAAGTGAGCTACAGATCTCTGTGCTCGACTGCTTCCACCTAGGACTGCCTCTACTTCTCATAGTTTGTAATTTGTCTGCAGCTGTTGGTGATGATGGAACAGTCGCATCTAAGTGAGCTACAGATCTCTGTGCTCGACTGCTTCCACCTAGGACTGCCTCTACTTCTCATAGTTTGTAATTTGTCTGCAGCTGTTGGTGATGATGGAACAGTCGCATCTAAGTGAGCTACAGATCTCTGTGCTCGACTGCTTCCACCTAGGACTGCCTCTACTTCTCATAGTTTGTAATTTGTCTGCAGCTGCTGGTGATGATGAAACAGTCGCATCTAAGTGAGCTACAGATCTCTGTGCTCGACTGCTTCCACCTAGGACTGCCTCTACTTCTCATGGTTTGTAATTTGTACTAGATATATCTGTCTTGTGCCAAATGATTTTCCATCTGCTCATCTTCTCTTTTCAATTGAATGTTTTGCTTATTATATTTTGTAGAATAGACAGTTTCATTAAGTACATCAATTAATATCTCTAAAGATCGTCAAAAGACTTACAAAAGCAAAAGTAATGTTATTTTCTTACACACAACCACATCCTATACTAACGTGTGTGTGTGTTTTGCAGTGGAAATTGGAGATCCGCTGCTTCTATATTAACAACTTCTTTACTGAAGAGACAAACTGTTGTTGAAACAGGCAAATCACCTTAAATATATCAGAGCATTGGCTCAAGGATAAAGTTTGCATGCTGATGAGTTACGAATACAAACTAATACAGGATCAGGTGCAACTGGAAAGGATCTTCTACAAAGACTAGTATTAACTGTGTAGGATGTGGATGGTAAAAGTTAATTCTAACTAATGAGCTGTTATATTAACAACTTAGAACCGGGCACCAAGCGTGCATAGCACTCAAAGCAATAGGAAAAATTTTTATGATATTTTTATTAACATGCGCTTAAAAAGTAACAAAGAAATTACAATATTGGGTAGACTACTATTTATGGTAAGAAACTGAGGTTTGTGTATTTATTACTAAAATGGGTAATGCTTTGAAATCAAACTTCATTTAATAAATATTTATAAAAAAATAAAAGATCTAATGTTTTATTTGGTAAATGTTTGTACCGTATGGACGAAACACATGGGCTTGGATACTGCTGAGGTCGTAGTAATGAATACTCAATTTGCAAAGTTTACTTATATGTTTAAGTGTGGTGAATAAACATAAAAGCACCACTTCTAGATGTTAAGAATAAAATAATGTATTGCCACGTTGCTGCCAAATAGTGATAGTGAACTAAATGATATCATGAAGGTGGGCCTAATGGTTCCAATGTTTTGCATACGAACTTAATAATTATAAAACTTTAAAATTGACTTCCCTTCACGTTGATGTCAACTCACAAGTGCGGGCTCAGCATTTTTGTTCAACATTGCAGCAGTAGTCGGAAAAAGTGAAGATTAGTAGATTAAAAGTTGTACTCATAGTTAAAATCAAAATCAAGAGACTCGAAGTTGAAATCAGAGACTCGGCTAAACTCGTGCACATTGGCACAAGAGATGTTGCTCAGCAGCAGGAACGGCAGCAACAAAGTTCATGAGAGAAAATATTAATACACATGCCAACTATGTCATTAATTCGCCAAGAATTTAGTTCCAAGAACATCACATGTAACTTATATTAACCAGTAACGAGTAATAGGGTTGCGAGAATATGTATTATATAAAATATAACTAAATAACGGTACATGTTGATCCACATGAGTGGTGCACGAAAATGATGTTTGATTTTCATTTTGGATAATTTTTTAGTTATTGTGAAATAAGATTAAATGTATTGGATTCTATTACTATAAAGAGGAGAAGTTAATAACAGTAGGGAATCAAGATTACAGATGTAACATAGGTGACAAATATCCCTGTAGACACATTGAAAAGAGACCAACAATTGATAACTGCCTGCGTCAATCTTAATTTATGTTATCACCTGTCAACTACAGTCTATTATGAGAAACATCATGTCATCTATATATTTCATCTTTAGATGTTGAATGATATTAATGATTTTATACAAATGCTAGTAGTCAACGTGTAATGAAACATTAACTAATAACTTATTATGTTATCATTGAGTTTCAGATGGGTAACGTTTTCGTCACATACTTTGTAGTGTTTGTTCAGCTGCAGTGAGTCTACAAGAGAACTTCAAAATCATCACATCAGCTCCAATCAATCTTAGAAAATCAGTGTACTTATTTACAAAATATATAAATACTTAAAATTAAATATTAAAAATAATACTGTTTTTAATATTTTACATTTTCATGTGCTTATGATAACACTGTTATTTCAATTAACAGATTACAGCTGAATTCAATCAATTGCTTAATTTAACTGCTTTTTGTTTGGAGCTAATCAAAAAGCTGAAACAAGTCTAATAACTAAATTTTTTTCCAATTCATAGACTTCCTGTACTGGAGTTACGCCAGTTACCAAAACCTGAAACTAATCAGGCATAGTATTACACTCGTGGATTAAAAATTTTATAAACTTACTGACTGATATCTCGATTAAAATGGCAGTTTTCCAATATCGGAGTGTGTCAGGAGAAACGTACATTTTCACTAAAAATGGTATAAATATCACAGTCAAGTAAACTGATTTCATGCTGTCAAAATTCACACTTGAGTTTGATGTCATGTATATGGACACAGGCAATGGACAGAATTGTATGGCGTGTGACCACCACTGTATAATATTTGCAACATCCAGTAGAGTAGGTTTTAGTTTTTAGTATTTAGTGAAAGACTCTTTGATAGCAGTAGAAATAGTTTAGGGCATTCCTATGCCAAATAAATAAACCAGAGAGGTTATCCAGTAACCATTAGGCCTATTGTCAGATTTAACCCATTGGCTTATACATATTAACACGCTTTTTTTTACTATCAGCTCAACTGGAGTTATCCTATTAAAAATGCTAAAAAGTAAGAGTTTTGTTATGTGTTTATAAAAAATTTATTTTTCAAGTTATTTGGTTATATTTTATATCTTTTTGGATTAACATGAAATGGGCTTTAATAATAAATAGATAGTGATATATTTGATCATAATTTAAAAATAATAATGCTGTATAAACTAAAAACGTTTTGGAATTTTTTTAAATAAAAAAATTTTTTTACTCAAATAATATAAAATAAAATACCCCATTGTTGCTTTTATTTTATTTGAAATATATTTCTCTACCTAGCAATACTAGAATATGTATATATATATATATATATATATATATATATATATATATATATATATATATATATATATATGCATTGTTTGTTTTTTCTAAATACTGAAAATTCCAAGAATATTGATTTTTTCTCTTGTAGTACACTAATATTCTTATAGTAACTTATTATTCATTTAAATTTCAATTAATTGTAGTATTGCAGTTTTTCTTATGTGTTGCAACAATATTAGTCTAATTTATACTAACATTTGGTTGAAAAAGGAGTTAAAAAAAATTATTTAGATGACGCTGTACTTGTCACGGAACGGTTCCGTGATATAAATTTTGAGCCCAGACTAGCTGTCATGGAACCGTTCCGTGATACAAGGCCAATGGGTTAACAGCTGCCTCTCATTGGTGGATCACGTGGTCCCATCTGTCTGTCTGTCCACTGTCCTGGTAAGTCCCTTAAATGCCTGAGCAATCAGTTGTATCGTCACACCATCGCAGCTGTTCTGGAGATATGGTCCGGTCGCGGTCACTGACAAAGTCTCGTACTTGGTTCACTCTTAGACAGAGTAGTGCCATCTTGGGCCTCAATGCCCTCTTTTCTTGTACTCGTTAGAAGTTGTACAGTTGGAGTCAATCTGAACATCACATGCTCCGGTCGTGGTTGCTCACAATGGTCCAGCCCTTTGTCCTCGTGGTAGTGGAAGTGTCGCCTCGGGTCCCACACAGGTGATTCCTCTCTGAACTTGCTTCCTACCCCGATGCCAGTGACTGTTCTTAGTGACAACAGAAAGTGACCCGTTCTTCCATGGATCCCACTGCAGTCCTGGACTAACTGGAATTTCCCCCCTCAGATGAAGCGAGGCAAGAAACTACATCAACATCGTTGAGTTGGCATCTATCCTCAATACATGCACCTTTCACTTCCTAATGCTCAATACCATCCTTCTATCTCCAGATGTAAATGTTTTCCATTTTAATTTTATTTGTGATCCCTCAAACTTAAATTTTGGTTGCTTCCGAACCAGATTTTCTGTTATCTCTCTCTCATAATTAACATTTTGATAGAGACAAGAACAAAGAGTAAATTACAAAGTTAACGAGTTACAACAGATGACAAAGATCAGATATGATTGGGTTGCTCAGTGTGAAAGATACAGTCAGTCGATCTTTGACCGAGGATCAAAACTGGTTGCAATCAGTCTGTTTGTCAGTGGACGCAGTTTTGCCAAAACAGACGTATAGCGAGTGTGGTCGTGCACACTCTCTGACCCTTGTAGCAGGATGGGTATTCTTTGAGTCTTAATAATTATTTTAATTAATTATCTTGGGTAGTATTATTGTACATTAGTTAAAAATTTATTATAAGGGGCTAATTGGGTTAAACGGAGATTAGAGTGAATGAATGAATGAATGTTTATTGTCATATTACATCTTACAAGATCCAGCTATGCTGGTAAGACAGATGACATAGTCAGAAATTTCCCTTGTTTTTTCGGTCTCCCATCGTTAGTACTAATAGATTTAAACAAGATTCTAGCTAAAAATGATTTACTAACAAATAAATAAGCTCTATTCTAAATAACAGTATTAATATTTTCAGCTATGAATAAATTAACTATAAACTAATTAACAGTATATTAAAACCTATGTCAAACATTTATTTTGTAAAGCATTCCTGAGTCAGATAACATTAAAATTGTAGTACACCATAATGTAATAACAATCATTCATTAACCTAATTAACAAATAAAACAATAGAATTAGTTAAATAATTAACAAATAAAACAATAAATTACTAAAACAATTAACAAATAAAACAATAAAATTAGTAAAACAATAAAATTAATAAAACCATGAATAAAATCAAACAATAAAATTGGTAACAATATAACAATATTCAAATAACAAAATGGAGATCAATTATTGAATTTTGTATTATATTAAATTAAGTTTCTTAGGAGAAAACACTTAATCTTCATAACTAAATTATTATGTTTTTTGTCATTTAGAAATTCGGAAATCTTGTAGTAAGCCTTTTTGACAAACATACTTTTTATTCTATCTAAGAATTCAACTTGTGGCATTTGTTTGAAATTGTTAGGCAATTTTGTTGTAAAGTTTAATACCCATATAATACAAACTTTTTTCAAATATGGCTGTGGTGTGTACTGGATATATTAACAAATTGGTATTTCTAGTATTGTGTTGATGAATAGTTTTTTCTTTTAGAAAACCAGTTCAAATTTTGATGAACTTGACTCAGTACTTCATACATGTACACACAAGGGACAGTAAGAATTTTCAGTTTCTTAAATTTTTCTTTACAAGAACTTCTTCTTGATGAGAATGTCATTATTCTTATAATCTTTTTTTGGATTTTTAACACTTTTTCTGTTATCTCTACTGAGCCCCACAATGTAAATTCCAAACTTCATTATTGAGTAAAAAATAGCCATAGTAATAGGGTCATCTTTGTTTTTAAACTTGTGATGTGTGTAACACAGCTCATATTGAAACAAATAGAATTGAGTTTTTTACATAAGTTTTGTATTTGTTCTGTCCAAGTCATATGCTCATCAAAACAAACTCCCAACAGTTTTTACATTTTTGCAGCTATTTATTTGTTCTTTATCTATTGTGACTGTAAACATTTCTTCTCTTTGCTGTCTGTTTTTGAAGTGAATAATATTTGTTTTTTGTAGTATTCAGAATCATTCCATTAACTTTAAACCACTCTTCTAATTTAACTATAGTTTTGTTCTATACTAATAATTTCAATTACATGTAAGTTTTTCTCCTTGATTATAGCTGTGGTTTCATCAGCATATAAGACTAATTTTCGTGTCTATGTCTTGTGGTAGATCATTTGTATACAATGTAAATAGTAATGGTCCCTAAAATCGATCCTTGCGGAACTCCTGACACTACCATTTTCATACTCTGAATGATACTTTTTATAGTCTGATACTAAAAGTTGTTTTTTGTTTTCTTTCTGTAATATATGAACTTAAACCAATTTTAAAGATGTGCCCCTCTACTCCATATAATTCTAATTTTCTTCATTAAGATATCAATGATCTACACAATCAAATGCCTTTGATAAATCACAGCACACTGCCACTGTAGACTGTGATCCATCCAAAGCACTGTAAACTTCCTCTGCAAGGTTGGTAAGTGCTGTGTCAGTTGAGTAATTTTTTCTAAAGCCAATATTGACATCCAGTAATCAGACTATTTTTTTCTAGGTATTTGTATAATTGATGGTTTACTACTTTCTCATATAGCTTGGAAAACACTGGTAACAATGAAACTGGACGATAGTTTTTTGACTTGAGTTTTCTCACCTATTTTGTAAATGGGTTTCACTACTGAATATTTAAGCTTGTCTGGAAAAACACCTGTTCCTAACGATTGATTAACCAAATTTGTTATTGGCTTCACAAGATATTCCTTACAGTCTTTTAACAATTATTGAGGGAATTTCGTCCCAGCCAGTAGACCACTTGTTAGGCAACGTTGATATTAATTTATGAATTTCTTTCGCTTGAACAGGTTTAAAAACGAAAAGACGTACTGTTAACTTTTTGTAATTTTCCCACTGCTTTTTACCGGAGAGCTTTTATATTCAATTGTTCTACAGTCTTTAAATAAGATTCATTAAAATGAATAGAGGGTTTCTGATCTTAGTCAACAGGACAACTGGACGCAGGAAATCTATATCTTATAATTTGACAAAAGCTTTTGATATAGTATACATCATGGCATTTTGGTTTCTAAGCTGAAGTTTTATGGGTTTGACAAAATTGACATGTTGATTTTTTTGTCTTACCTCAAAGACAGGAAACAATTTGTATTTTTAAATGTAGAATTCACTACTCAGTCCTTGGTAAGAAACGTTGTTCCACAGGGATCAGTTATGGGACCTCTTTTATTTATAATTTATATAAATTACCTGCCATCAAACCTTAATTGCCTGAACACCTCCTGCTTTTTGCAGATGACATCGCTTAGAATTCAAACTAAAATAATTTATTTGAATTAGATAGTTTACAAAAACTGTGGAAAACTGATGCACAGCCAACAAACTACATATATATTTAAAAACTCAAAACACAATTTTCCTTTAAACATGGTCATCAGTATGACACAATAAATTTTTTGGGCATTACATACAGTCAAATCTTAATTGGGATAACCATATAAAGTTTCCAAAGGAATTTTTATACTTCTGCGATTAAGTTGGAGAATTAAAATTAATATTTTAAAGAGCTTATATTATGCCCATGTCCATAGCAGTATTAGATTTTTAACTTTTTGCTTACAGAAATAAAATAACTCTCTCTTCATTAATTTAAAAGATACAGTAAAAATAAACTAACTGAAAACTTTTAATACTCCATTTGGAAACTTTTTTCATAAAGGTTTTAATTGCTATTTGTTGATTTTTATTTATCGATTGTTATATGTTGATTGTTTGTTATTGGTTAATTAACTTTTGCTATTATTTTGCTTTTACCAATGTTAATATAATATACATTGTTTTTTCCATATTACAGAAAATATATTAGAATATAGATAGTAATATATAACAGATAGAAGTGCCAAAACTTTAGTATTAGTATTTAGTGTAAAAGGACAGTTTTAGCACAAAAACTGTAAATATCTTAAGGAAAAAACATGCCGGTTGCCTATACTAAAAAGATGTTTGGCAATAAAAGATTTAATTTGAATAAATCTCCAGAAGAGGACCGGTTTTCAAGGTGAGAAACATCAGGGCCAAACCAGCTATGATTTGAAATGAAATGAAATGAAACGTTTATTCTCTCTTCACAATCAATTAATTGTAACAAAACAACAACAATATTATACTTCTATACTTAGTGTTTGATCAAATAACGTGTTAACTAATTAGGATGTGTTTTTCTATTATTGAAAATAAATGTTATAATAGAAATTATTAAACAAAACAGAAATATAAGCTGATGCAGAACTGCTGAGAGAATAAATACACACGCAAGAGAAGATAAACTCTTCTGATTTTGCGTGGGAGTTACCAGTATTTTATATTTTCAATTTGGAATTTTACTGTTGTCTCCTGTTAACCAAACACACACACACACACACACACACACACACACACACACACACACACACACACAAAACACACATATCCACACATCCAATATGAAAACATAAGCTATCACATGCAATATCATTACTGTATCTATTATCCGTCTTGAGGCAACTACTGTACATTTGAGGCAAAAATAATTTACCCAAAAGTAAATTTGTTTATAACTTTATTTTTTTAAATAGATTTTTTACTTATTCTTTAGAGGGACATATTATCTTACCTGTTTGGTTATTATAGTATTGTTTAAGAAAAGTGTAGTTATTATTAACTAGTTTAATACAGCAAACAATTGTTCCAATTGATTAGTATCATGATTCAAGAGCCAATCCTTGACACGGATTTTTAAGGTATTCATTGTGGGTGAGTTTTTAATATAAACAGGTAAACTGTTGTAAAACTTGGGTCCGAGGTATATAAAAGACTTCTGTAGCAAAGAGCTATTAACTCTCGGTGGCCTGATCATGCCGATCTGCCTGGTAATATAACCTCCAAGAGTTGTTTGCAGATCAACAGTGACTCCTGGATTACCACTAATTTGGAAAAATAACCATAGCACTTTAAAAACATATAGATGCCGCAGTGGAAGTATTCTTAGCCTAAAAAACAATGGAAAAGCATGTTCACATCTATTTTTCCGAAAAATAATTCTAATGAATGATTTTTGAATACTTGTAATTTTCTTTAAATGTGATTTAAATGTACTGCCCCAGCATGACAGACCATAGTTTAATTTAGAATGAACAAATGCAAAATACATTTTTATTAATACATTGTCATGACAAAGTTGTCTAATAAAATAAAACTTTCTAAGAAATACAAGTAAATATGTTCTAATTGTTTTTATATGTACTTTCCAAAGAAGGTTTTCATCAATGTGGAGTCCCAAGTACTTCACAGTGTTGCCCTGAGTAAGGGTGACACAATCACATTGATTCTGTTGACAACTCAAATTATGGTACTTCAAAGGTTCATCATAATTGAAAGTTTGAGTTAATGAAAAATTTATATATAGTGATTTCTGAGCATTTAATGCAAGTCCATTGTTACTAAACCATAATCGAAGATAGTATAGATCTTGTTGTATATAATTCCATAGAAGTAGTTCAGTTGGGGCACTATAAGATAAAGCTGTATCATCAGCGAACCCAGTTAGTTTACCATAAAAGGGGCCTCTATAAAGATCATTAATAAAAATTAAAAATAATATGGGACCCAAAACAGATCCTTGTGGCACACCGCACATAATTGTGCTAGTCGAGCTTTCATAGCCACCAATACAAACAAACTGTTTCCGCTCACGGAGGTATGATCTGAACCACTCATGGGCTACACCACGCACTCCCGCCCTATCCAGCTTTTTTTAGTAACAGCTCATGGTTACTAAAAAACCATTATTATTTAAATACATTGCCAATTATCTCCCCAAAATATTTCCCCACCTCGGATATTAAGCACTGCTCCTATATACCCTTGCATTAAAATATTATTTCACAATATAGCTTGAATTGTCAGCATGTACCAGGTAAAATATGAAAATAGTAGCTAGGCGTTTATCGCTATCCTGTCTACTGAACTTTCCTACCTAGAACCGAATACAATCAGTTCCCACTGCAGACAGACCAACTGCCCGCTTCCTTGCTTATCACTTATCAGATCTATGATGGATCTATTATTAACGTAGCTGGCATATAATTGCTAGGAATAAGGGAAGGATCATATTAAAAACAAGTGGTGCCAGATTGCCACAACAAGTACAGCTACACTACAGACCCGTGACATTTACCTTGACTTACAGGTCTCTTAAGAACAGCAACATTAAAAACCAATGACATTTACCTTGACTTACAGAAATACTGATCTCTTAACAACAGCAACACTACAGACCTGTGGCATTTGCCTTGAATTATAAGAATTCTGATCTCTTGAGAAGAGCTATACTACAGATCTATAACATATTAGAAGAACAATGAATAAAGTATTTCTTTGTTTGTCATAATTGTTATGTAATGGTTACTGACATTATGTTGCTTGTATCTTACCTGCTAGAAGGAATTATAGTTGGATGATTGAGTGGTTCACACCCTTTTAGAGCAATCTCCAACAAACCACAAATTGTGTGGGGGTCGTCATACGTTGGCTTTCCACTCACATTTTGCTTTTGAAATCCTCTGTAAAAAATCAATTTTAGAAGTAATGTATTTTTGTCAAACAACAAATAATTAATAATACAATAATGGTACAATCATTTTTATTGTATAGTAAAGAACTGCTATTTATGTAAATCCTCATCTTTTGTAAAGTGGAGCTCACAATAGTGATAAAAAAAACACTTTCTAATTATTACTGTAAGCTACTATGCACAATCATCATTTGGTCTGAACTAGAACATAACTTACAAAAACAGTTTTGTTGACATTCAATATAATAGAGAATGACTGGCTAATCTGTTATTGGCCACGCATTATAAATATATCAGAAAGATGGTGTGATAAAATTCCTATTGCTTAAATCTTAAAAAACTCAAAGTGTAATACTTATGGAAGTTACGGTACTTTGGGATTATACTGACCACACCAGTATGAAGAACACAAAAATATAAATTTATAGAAACAAACATGATAGAATGAAAAAACAACTCTTTAATTACAAAATTACAAACTTACAAGCATTTCCAGGTATTGTGATCGGTATTGTTGTCGCTGTTATCTTATCTTTCTCGAAGAATCCCGATTACGGCAGGCCGCGCGGCATCACATGATTATTTAAGTTTTTTGCACGGTACATAATTACCTTTCCATTACAATTCAATTTATATTTCTGATCAGCCCCTCTAGAATTTGATATTACTGATAGGTACTATCTCGAGGGATGTTTTTCTTTCGTTGACGTTTTTCCTTCGGTGCTGCGCCACGCTGATGGCCGGAGGCACTCGCATTTTGGGTGGCAGAGTGTGATCAAGAATAAAAAACAAGTTTTGAGTGTTTTTTTTCAATAAAGAGTTTAGTTTTTGTTTGGTAATGTTTGTTTTTGTTGAATTTTTGTGTTTGGAAAAATATAGGGGTAAACACGGAAGTACAACAAAGCGACGCACCAGCTGAACGGGCGGCGAGACTCTGCAATCACGTTATCTACTAGACCGCTCGACTTTGACCTCTGTCTGAGGATGGGGAGGGGTTTGCGATAAGACAATTCCTGTTTTATATTGACGAAATATTGTTCTACGCTAATCTAGTAATCAGTAGAAGCAAAATGTCAAATAACGATTCATGTCTGGGTGTAGTCGGTATAATCCCAAAGTACCGAAGTTACTTGTGGTAACTATTTAGTTTGAAGTGAATGTAATCGGTATCGACGTCAAATGTAATGACCCATTAGCAATTCTTTGTATTGTACCATAAGGACGGAATGTTAAACAGTGCACTAGAGACTACTAATGTTGACACCGAGTTATGAAATGTTTTAACTTTAGATACAGTTTTACTTAATTACATAATAAGCCATTCAAAATATACTTGTTATTGTAGTATAGCCTAATCCATTCTACAGTAACGTTTGTATGGTTTATCCTTTAAATATATGTTAGGCCTATAGCATATATTCAGTGGATGTGACAATTTTTTAATAATTCTGAGACTATAAAATTACACCAATCCTGCTGGTGGTAATCTATAGTTCTTTGCCAACCCCTTACGTCAAGTGCCACTGGAAAAATGTCTACATACACCATAAATAAACTTTTATTATTTTATACAGAAAAATAGTATGCAATAATTGTATTAAACTCTTTAAAATAAGCATTTGTTTTTTTAGGTAAGTAAGATAGTTTCTCAAAAAGATCTTAATTACACTGATAAAACTGGTCATAGACAAAGAAATCATGAGATTTCAACCCTTATGGATGTTGTTGTAATCTTTATGAAAATGCTTTAGTTTCTCTATGTAATGACAAGGCATAAATGTGCCAAATTTCAAGTTACTGATATATCGTGATGGAAAATTAGTGATGAATAAGTGAGGGGGGTTTTGCATTTTATAGAGATGTATATTTTAGATTTTTATAATGTATAAAATAATCAAAATACAAACATGTCTTTTAAACAGCTGACATATTATATACAGAGTACAGTACATTAAAAAAGTAAAAGTCTTTAAATTTCTATAAGAGCAAATAGTATCTCAAAACCCACTGTAGAATTGATTCCCAAACAAATTTAAACAGTTGTTTTCTTTTGATTATGAAACAAAATCCATATACGAGGTGAGATCAAAATGTACAGTGAATTAATTTTTATAGCAGCAACTGCTAACGCTACATCTGTTGAGACAGGTAGTGAAAAGTTTCAACACGCTGGAACTTGTCAGTCGACTGCCAGAGCCGCTAGAGTGAGGTCGTGTTTATTGTGTCTGTCATACATCATGGATTTTGAACAATGCATTAACAAAGAAATTTGGTTTTAAGTTGCAAAAGAATAGCAAAGAAGCTTATGAAATGTTAAAAACTGTGTATAGCGATATGTGGTAACTCTGAAGACTGTATACAAGTGGTATGACCGATTTAAAAACAAATTGAAGACGAACAGCGTTCAGGACGTCCAATAACCTCAAAAACAGACAATGTGCAAAAAGTAGAAATAATACAGTTTCATTCAAATAGGACTAACTGCGAACATAGCAGCAATAGTGGTGGGCATGGAGGAAGGGGGAACGATGACTCATACTGCCTCACCACCCTACTATTGCACTCACTAAATTCTATTAATTGTCAGTCGGCCAGTGCCTCTTCAACCTGCAGAGGAGTGAATTGATAAGTTGATACTTTCATGTTCCTCATGTTATTGTTGACCGATAAAGTTAAAATGATCTAATAGGACAAAGGTGTCCCGTATAAACTTAGTAAAAGATTGGAACATCAACAATATCAGACATTAACCCTTTTCGTGCCAGGAATCTCGCTGTGAGATGATTTAAAAAACACGCTTGAGTGCCGAGAGTCTCGTTCCGAGACGAGACGTTCCTATGTGAAAAGTGCAATGAAGTCTCGGAACAAAATGATTTCTATTATATTTTAGTACCTGTAAACTTATTCCATACTGGTTGATATCATACCAAAGGCCAATACATGAACTAAACTAACTTATTCAACTATTATTTCTACTTTGAATAGAATAGAATAGAATAGAATAATTTATTGGCCACAAGATATTTCACACAAATACATAGGTAGGTCAGTATAATTTATAATTGTACTTCACTAGTTAAAGAAGTCATTGTCAGTCCATTGACTCAATAAAAAAACTCACTTATTGAATAAAATGCATTATTTGACAAGAAATTATATAATTTTGATTTAAAAGAACAGTCTTTTAATTTTTTCATTTCCATAGGCAATTTATTCATGAATTTAGATGCAATGTGCAGAGGGTTTTTTTTCACTTTTGCTAAGTCTATGTGGGGGTAAATTTATTAAATGGCTATTTCTTGTATTGTACGAGTGATTTCATTTCTGAGCATAATTCTGTCTTCATTTTTTCTAAGATACAACAAGCATTGCATTATATACAGACAAGGTAGAGTGAGAATCCTGAGCTGTACAAAAATATCCCTACAGCGATCAAGCCTACCAGCTCCAGCAATGATACGGATAGCCTTTTTCTGTAGTATAAATACCTCTTCGGCATGGGAGGCTCCACCCCATACAACAAGACCATAGGTAATATGTGATTGGAAAATACCAAAATAGGCAGTGCGGATCCCGTTCTGGTCCAATTCACCACATAAGCGTTTTAAGGCATAAAATGCTTCTGCTAAGTTTAATTTTGAGACCAATTATGTGTTGATGCCAACATAATGTTGGATCAAGGGTTAAGCCCAAAAAAGTTGGATTTTCTGTGTGTTGTTCTGGTTTTTCTTTAAGGCCAAAAAAGGTTGTCACTGTTTTTATTTGTATTTAATACCAATTCATTAGCAGTCAACCAATTTTGAATGAGATTTTGATTTGATTTAGCATGTGCCAATGCTTGACTGCTACTAGGTTGTTTATTTATGATTGTAGTGTCATCAGCATAGAGGACGACATCCGCAGGTACACATTCACTTAAATCATTGATCATAATAATGAAAAGTATGGGGCCAAGCACTGACCCTTGCGGGACACCACAATTTACATCTAGGCTGCTTGATTCCTTGTTGTTGCTTACTACATATTGTTTGCGATTTTTCAGGTAACTTTGGAAAATTTTTAAGGCAGAGCCTTCAATTTTATAGTGCTGAAGTTTATTTACTAAAAGCTCGTAAGACACACAGTCAAAGGCCTTGCTGAGGTCACAAAAGGTGACCGCAGCAAGTTCCTTTTCTTCAAAGCAGCCTAGAATTTGTTCCACCAATTTTTATTAAGGCATTGGCTGTAGAAAGACCTTTTCTAAAACCAAATTGTACTGCTGTTAGGAGACGTAAATAACTAATAACTAACTAACTAAAACACGTTCTCAGTTGGATCACGGTGTCGTGATGTCTAGCCGAATGCTTTTTATGTTTTATAATTTTGCATGTTTAATAATTTATAATTTTTATAATAATTGTGTTTATTCTACAATATTAGGTTATTACACATGATATTTGGGTGTTTTAAAATACTCTTTATCATAAAAGTATTTAAATTTAAAAATAAATCTTTCTTATAGTAGTTATTTTACATTAAACTGGATTTTTATTTTGTTTCCATAAAACAGTCACTGTCTAAAGTGATTTTTAATGTTTTAAATTGTTTAAACATCTTATTGTTATATATTTTCTGATGGACCGCTTATTTTCTTTATGGTACAATATTGTTTATGGTACAATATGACTTAGGTTGTTTTTAAACACTCCTTATCATGAAAGTATTTTAAAATAAAGTTTTTTTATATTAGTTATTTCACCTCCAACTTTCTTTTTATTTTGTTTCCGTATAAATGTTGCTTTCTAAAGCAATTTTTTGAATTTTAAAAATTATGTAAAAATTTGAATCTTAATTAGTTTCTGATGCATAATTCATTTACCTTTAAAAAGAATTAAAAATGGGCTTTTTATGATCCAAAATAAATTGTAGGTAAATTTTTTCTAGAACCTTGCATTTTCATCCAAAACCCTCTGGCTCTTTTCACATAGTCATACAAAAAATAACTCGGCACTTTTCATTATGGATTTGTTTTAATCTCCATATATATCTTTTTATATTATATCATGGCCATCCTCGAGAATTAAGATGGAAGGTCATTGAGAAAGTCTATGAAAACAGCGGAGAATAAAGAACTGGAAAAAGCAGTGTTTTAAGTGGTTCATGCAGGAGCGAACATTGGGAAGCCTCTTTTAGGCCTGATTATTTTCAAAAAGCTATGCTTTTTGCAGAGAAAATGAAAAGTGTCAGTTCATTAAAAGTGAATAATGGGTGGCAATGGAATTTTAACACCAGTCACAGAATCCTGCAACTACTCACCATCAAACAGATGATACACTTGGTGGCGCAGAATTGATTTAAGGCAGTAAAACAGCTTAACTGTCTAGTATTTTAAAGAATAATGTATTTTACTGTGATTTAGTACTGTTTGTCAATATCACGTAATGTAAACATTGTCACTGACATTGTTTTTTCATTATAAATACTATAAATATTTTAAGCTATTTTGTTTGGTTTTCCTAAAATTATCTTTTTTTGAACCAATTATGTGGATTTTTGATTAACTGGATCGGGTCCGATCCCAATTAATCTGGATAGTTGGAATTCTACTGTACCCATAATGTAATTTGGTTCGACATTCTGGTTTCAGTAGTTTTACTTAAATCATGAATATCAAGGATTCGATAGGCTAATCATGAATATCGATGATTTGATTGTCATGGTAGCCGCTTATTATACTGCAGCCTTGATTTGCACATTCTAAAATCATATACAGTTTTGTTCGGGAGGACAAGCCGAATACGTTAATAGTTAAATTTTGATCGACAACTTTGACCACTAACTTCAATGATACCATTCCTGTGTATTTTACATCTCTAACCCCACCAAATTTTTATTTTTTACAACCGGTTTTAATAACATTGGCTTACAAGGAAAATATTTACAGTATGGATTTAGATTATACATCCTAACCTAAGTCCATCATGGTATTCTTTAATACATTGTGAACAAAAGATACCAAATATTATATAGGTTAACTGAAGACTTCTTATAAACAGAACCTTGCAAACAACTCGTTAACTGTGTACCGTGACAGAAAAGCCAATTCTAGATTTCAATCCATAGTCCCAATCCCTAAGATTCATGCCGGTTCATTCAAACCTAAAAACACTACATTCTATTATTGACTTACAGGAAATTACATACTGGAATACCTATATCGTGTTCCAAAGTAGGACAAATGTAGTAAATAACGTCTCATAACTAATGTATTTCAACGATTTCAAAATATAAAATTCATATAAATCTGAATTCTTATCAACAATAAGAACCTTAACCTCAACTTATAATAGCAGACAGGTTTTTGATTTTATTGCCTCATGCATGCATGGCGAGGCGATTAGCACATGTCCCGACCAAGTTCGTTGGTCCCGACCGGCTCTTTTTTCTGATTTACTTATAATAAATAAGAGGGCTTTGTTGACGTCATAAAGCCCCGAGGTGCATTGCCATGTTGGTTGCTTCTATGAATGTGGACGTGATAGGAGTTGTGTGACATTCAATACAACGTGCAATATTATGAATAAGTTTATAGGTTTACGTCTTTAACCGCTCGGCCACCTTGGCTTTCTTACTTGTAGTGAAAATATTAAAAGATGTCCTACCAATGTAGTGTTAGTCAGAGACAGAAGATTCTAAGGAAGGGTGTCATAGAAAGCAGGAACTCAGAATTGAAAATTGCTTCTTGTCTGGGAACGTCAGCCGTTCCTAAAAACCCGAAATGAGTTTGGGGCCACGGACAAAAGAATCCTATCAATAACAACTTCATGTTTTCTAATGTATTTCATATATCGTTCCTATATGGTTCAATTCATTATTCCTAAAAACGTATTAATGTCAAAGACACGTGATTTAATAGGACTTCTATACAAGGAACCACCAGAGAGTGCAGTTGGCGGCGACCAATAGAATGGACTGGCCTGCGCGACGTTGCCACACAACTGCCGCTGCCGCGCCCGGCACGGCTGGCGCATTGTGGCTGATAAACCGCTGCGCTGTCACAACTAAAACTGACACTGAACATTTAAAACTTATCAGTATAATTGAAAAACAATATTTAAAATGCGTTGACAGTTTGCTATGTTATATTTAAATTACTTGTATAGTTTATTAATGTTATTACAAACTAACTATCGATTAAAACAAACAAATCGTCCCGTCAGTTAGTCAGAGTAAAGTACTTGCTTATTTCCATACGATACAACTTTCAGTGATTTTAAACGATTACTAAACACACACAAAATTAATATACATGTTTGCTTATATTGGACACTGCATGAACGTGTTGCTTGATTAAAAATAATTTAAAACAATATAACAAGATAATCAATTTTAAAATTATCGAACAATTATATTTTTAAATTAATAAATGAAATAATCAAATTTTCCACTAAATAATTTTTAGGCCTACTATTTTAAAATGAAATACGTTAAAAAGCATGATTGACTTAATAATATTCTTACCTATGCACTTGTATATTATTTATTCGCTCTCAGGCGGCAACATCGTAGCCAAAACCTCGGAGTCTTCTTCATTTTCACTTTCTGCCTCACTGCTACTCGTGTCAGAATTGTCTGCTAAGTTTATAATTATTTGATCTACAACACTTGTGCGGATACATTCCTTTTCAAAATCAGCTTGCTGCAAGGCTTCTGCGTGCTGAACTCTTGATTGCCAGTCTTCTTTATTCACTTTGTCCAGAGCATCATGAACAAGTTTCTCAACGTCGGTTATTTTAAATGTCTTTATTATTACGTGCTACCTCTCCCTTCACTTGAGCCCATACCATTTCAATGGGATTGTACTGGCAGTGATAAGGAGGGAGCCTGACAACTGTATGTCCCATTTCATTGGCTAATACGTCAAGTTCATAAGTTTTTTGTTGGGTTTTATATGGGGAGAACCCTCATTATAAGTTCTGGTTTCGTTTCTTTCATACAGTATTGTATGTTTTTTCGAGACAGACAGCCAATTTTGAATCTCTTCCTTTTCTCCACGATGAATTTTGGAATTTTCTCGGCGAGTACTGAGTGGTATGGAGCATTATCCATAACGATGATCGAGCCTTCTTCCAAATGCATAGCAATTTTTTAAACCATTTTTCTAAACGATTCAGCGTTCATTTCATCGTGATAGTCCGAACTGGATGTTGTCTTAGACCGAAAAAAACCCATCTTTTGCCGAACCGACATGACAAATTATTAATCTTCTACCTTTGCCGAGAGGAACCTTTAGTCCACCAGACTCAGTCGTATCCTGCCATATGTATTTTCGAGTATGGTTTTCATTAACCCATGTTTCATCGAGGTAATATATGGGCCTACAATCACCAGATTCTCTAAGCTCTTGCATAGTTCTCAAAAATTTTAAACGAGCCGCTACAATATAATTTTCGTTCCAATAAAAACTTTCTACCATCATTGGTTTTCTTATACCTGAAACCAACATGCCTTAATAATCTATTTGTTGGAATTACCGATCCGTTGTAATCAAGTTTTTGTTTGAGATCCTGCGTGATTCTTTTTGATGTGGGAAATTCCCCTCTGTCGTAGTACGAAAGGACAGTTCGTCTCAAAACATCTTTTTCAAAGTCGTCAAAGCCTGTTATTTTTGATTTTCGACTTCTTTGTTTTTCCTGGCGTTGAAAACTTAATTTCTGATGATGAAGGTCCATCTTCTTCGGACAGCTTAGCTTCTTTACTTATTTTGTTAACGGTTCTTTCACTTACACCACAGGCCTCAGCACACAGTTTAACCACTTTTGCTTAAAGTTTAGAGTTTCTCCGGAAATTTGTCAATGACAGTTTTTTTGAAAAAGTTGTAAACGTTGTAAATAATACGTCGTTCTCCCACTATGTAGGGGTTTTCCGCTACCACTCTTACTTCCGGATGGCTGTGCCACCTTGAACAAACATCATCACACTCCATTTTGTCCAAATAAGGAATCACAATAACAATTATATTACAATTGACACTACACAGAAAATAATTGGTACACTTATAATAGCTACCAATAAACAACACTTAAAAACACGAAAACGTTCATCAACAGTAAAATTCAGCACAAAATAATATACGCGTACTGGAATTGAAGAGAATGCAGTATTTTCAACCGCCACTGATGAAGCGACAATAGGCACTGACTGACGGTCAGAGACAGAAGGAGGAAGGGGCTGTTTTCTTGGAAATAGTATGACTCATCCGTCTGGTATTACCACCACTGCTGGCTGGTGCGGCTTTTGTTCACAGGGTATTTTCACCCATTTCCTCCACATTTTCACTCGTCTGAATCATCTATTATGTACTGTGTTTAAATTTCATTGGATGTTATAGAAACCCCGTTACTTTAGAATTTTATAAGAAAGTGCATTCATATTATAAAAATACTTGTGCTGTATGATTTTTCAACTATGACCAGTTTAAAATATTTAAATCACCCACTTGTTATAAAAAACAATTTTACATAACACAGATTCAAGACTATTAATAGCCAGGCAGGAAAAAATGCTTTCAAATGGTTATAAATTTATGAGAACCGAAGTGCGTAACAAAAACCGTTGCGGCAACAATTCCCATCGTTATGTACTGAATAAGTATATTATGGAAAAGAACATATATTTCAAATGTATTTGATAACTTTCTTACCAAATTGAAAATCCATTTAACATAACATGATTATACTATGCACACATGTAATGCCTTATTATATATCAATGATAATGGCATTATCTAACTGTTAAATACGGGAAAATTAACGTTTTTTTTGCGGTATTTTTATGTTTCTTTTTAATTTATATTTCGGCTAAAGATTTTAAATCCTACGATCTTCGTATATGAGTAATATAATACAATAATTTATTTCAATCCATTTAACTCAACATGGAAATAAGCTACAGAGATGTACTTTTTTTTTAAAATGACCGTAAAATTACATTTTGTAATACGTAGTTAATTAATTCAAGACAGCTCTAACATTTCTTTCGAGCGTAACGGTTAAGTATTTTAATAATGCTGGACTCGCGTGGCTTGTGTGTTACAGCGGGGAACAAGTTTGGCAACGTCGCTCAGCTCTCGTTGGCCGCTCCAAGTTACGGGCAAAATAGGCTCCTCCCTCAACTGCACTCTCTTGTGGTTTTTTGTATAATATCTCGATTAACTTTCTTTAAAGTTATATTAAAAGAATTATTTCTAAAATATTCATGAGGACATAGCATAATTAAAAGTTTTATTGTTTCTTCTACTTCTTGAGTACAATATAAGCAAATTTGAGAAAATAAATCTTTTTCAGCGTCTTATACGTATATGTATGGTCTATTGTTAAACAGCATATGTTAACTATATATAATCTGTTCATCTTAATACTTTTAAACCATGCCCGTGGTACCATATCGTCTGAATATTTCAATACCATCGTGATTTAAAGGACTACAAAATAATACTATTAATTTGTCTAATATAGACTTTTTATTTAAAAAATGATGTTCAGTCTTCCTGAAACAGTTAAATACAAAACATCATCTCATCCAATATGGCTGACCTCTTCGGCTAATTTATTGACATTCTCGTTACCCTCGATGATTATATGAGTTGGGGTTCACTGGAAAACAATATCTTAGTCAGAATGTATAAGTTCTAAGCATATCTTAATGTTTAGCTCAGTTAGAAGATTGATACATTGCAGATTTTCGATTGTTTTAATAGCTAACCGAGAATCACAGCACATTGTAAATGATTTTTTTTTACGTTATTAAGATATTCAATCTTTTGAATATTTTATATAGTTTTGCTGTGAAGCTGGAACATACTGAGCTCAGTTTGAACATACGAGACCACCTGTTCCTTTAGCAGAGTCGGAATGTTATCCAGTGTCTCCAAGTAGCAAACGTCTACAAACTTACCTACCTAACTATACTCAGACACCAAAATCCCAGCGTTTGTTCATCATTTTTTGTGTGTTTCTAGTGCGCTTTATTGTGTTATTCTATATACTAAACATTTTTAAGTGAAGATAGTGCAAAAACTCTACTCATTTTTGTTGATTTTCAAATGATTTAAGCTCTTTATCTCTTCATTATAGAGCCTTAGCTTCATCCTTAAGCGAGTCTCTGTTATATTTTTTATTATTTACTTATGGTTTATGTATAGTTAAAGACTTGACTAGGATAAGTAGAATACTATCTGTAGTCTTTGATTGCCAAGATATTCTGAAGCCTGGTTCTGATCCTGGAAACGTTGTCCTTCAATTTCAAGAATATTATTATTCTAGAGTGACATGACTACAATTAAAGAAAATTGACCATCATTAACCACATATCTTCACCAATTGTGTAGGTATTCTCTATTCTCACGATCTCACCAAGACTGGCTTTTCAACCGAGAATTTTGTTTAATGATTTAGATAAGGTTAGTCATCTTCACTTGGATTTACTGCTCCTCTAGGACTCGGTCTTGAGTAGGTAGAATGAATCTGATCAAAGAACACTCGAGCTGAGGAGTATTGCATGAATCTGAATAAATCTAAAATTTAATAAACTATGATTAATCCAAAGTAACACTACCACTTTATTTCTAACAAGTTCGATTGCTGTCATAAATATTTTTAGGGCCCTTGGGTGGGTTCTATACCCCTAATACCTCTCCAATGTTACATCACCCACATATAGTTTGAGCTTGAGTTTGGGGGTGAAGTTGTTCGCGTCCGTAGCTTGCTACACGTGCTCCCTGGGTAACGCTAAACGAACAGCAAATTTTTGGTAGCTGGACCGTCACTCTTGTGATCTCCCAGTTATGGCAGCTATCGAAGACCAAACAAACGGTCCTTCTCAGGCCCAAACAAATACTGATTTTTTAAATATTGGCTCTCTTTTAAATATATGTTATTTTAACGCCGAGGGTCTTAGCAGATCTAAATGTGAGTGCCTAAGCAAAATTATGATAAAGAACAACGTCGATGTCCTAGCACTCCAGGAGACTCACATTGAGAATTCTAACACCTGTGCAAGAGGCAATATCCCTGGATATACACTTGTAGAAGCCATTGGCCACAGAAAATACGGAGTGGCAACTTATGTTAGGCAGGGCATCGATGATTTGTCCCCGATTTACAAGAGCTGTGATGACGATATTTTTGTACTGGTGGTGAAAGTGTCAGAAACAACTATAGTAAATGTCTAAAAACCACCTAATAGACAATGGTCTGACACAGTACTTCCCATATTTGGACACCCCGTCCTTTACATTGGGGACTTTAACAGTCATCACAGCTCGTGGGGATACTCATCGGATGACGACAATGGTACGAGTTTAACTAGTTGGGCTGAAAATAACAACTTAATATTAATACATGATGCCAAAGACGCCCACACTTTTTATTCAGCCCGCTGGCGTCGTGGTTATACTCCAGACCTATGTTTTTGCTCTTGTGACCGCTCTCTTCAGCCTTTAGCAGTTGGGAGGAAAGTTCTTGGTGCCTTCCCTCATTCTCAGCATAGGCCTGTGCTTATTTCAGCCGGAATCAAGATTCCTCTTGTAAGATCGTTCCCTCGGCCTCGCTGGAATTTTAACAAAGCTGATTGGAAAGCCTTTACATCCAGGCTTGATGATGGCATCAGGTTCATCCCTCCCACGATAAGAAACTATGACCGGTTCACAAAGCTAGTCCTGGCTACTGCTAAACTGTGCATTCCACGAGGATTTCGAAAGAGCTATGTGCCAGGTTGGAGTCAAGAGTGTGAGGACCTTTACAGTGAGTTCAATCACACAGGGAACACAGAAACAGATGATCGGCTGCTACAATCTCTTGACAAAGCAAGAAGAGAAAAGTGGGTACACACAATGGAAAATCTTAACTTTACCCATAGTAGCCGTAAAGCTTGGTCCCTCTTGAGAAAGCTCTCCACCGGCCAGCCTTCGACGAACAGTTCTTTGTCACATCCGAAACCCTGTGCAATAGCAAAGCGTATTGTTACTTTGTCCAAGTCAGATCGCCACCCATCTGACAAGCTGGTTAATTACAAGTTAAACGAATTTAAAAGCAGTCGGCAAGCTCCGTTGGAAATATCGAGAGCATTTGAACTTGATGAAATTGAAGTGGCCATCACCGCTCTGTCAGTTGGGAAGGCAGCCGGTATCGATAATGTCTTCCCAGAATTCCTAAAGTACTCAGGAATCAAAGTTAAATACTGGCTTCTTACGGTGTTCAACGAAATACTGGCTACAGGTAACCTGCCTGCAGCATTTAAAAGATCTAAAATAATCGCCGTTTTGAAGCCCAACACAGACCCAGAGCGTATTGAGAGCTATAGGCCCATAGCCCTGATGAGTGTGTGTTATAAGCTGCTGGAGAGGTTGATCTATAATAGAATATTTCCCATTCTCAATGCCAGCATTCCTATAGATCAAGCTGGCTTTAGACCTGGTCGTAACTGCTGCGACCAGGTGCATGCGCTAACAACTTTTATTGAGAATGGTTTTGAAAAGAGAACAAAAACCTCTACAGTCTTTAGAGACCTCACTGCAGCTTACGACACTGTCTGGAGAAAAATGCCTTTTAGTAAAGCTTTATAATCTAATTCCTTGCCCTTTCCTTCTGCGGCTTCTTAATTCAATGATTAGCGACAGGCTTATAAAAGTATGCCTTGGCCGTGAGGAAAGTTCTTTCAGGCAACATAAAAATGGCCTTCCACAGGGCTCAGTACTTGCTCCTTTGTTGTTCAACGTGTACTCTGCCGACATCCCGACAACGTTATCCAGAAAGTTTATTTATGCGGATGATATTGCCTTAGCCTACCAACATAAGGACATAAAGAAAACAAAACAGGCACTCACTGATGATCTTTCAGTCCTCGCAGATTATTTTAGAGCCTGGAAGCTAAATCCAAATCCTACTAAAACTGAAGTATCATGTTTCCACCTAAATAACAGACTGGCGAACTACAAGTTAAATGTAACTCTTGATGGTGTCAAATTGAAACATAATGAACATCCGCAGTATCTGGGAGTTACCTTAGACCGATCTCTCACTTTTAAAAGTCACCTTCAAAAGTCAGCAGCAAAGCTGAAAACAAGGGCTAATATAGTACAGCATCTTGCTGGATCAACTTGGGGGGCCAACGCAAAAGTACTGCGTACCACTTTTTTTCCCCTTGTGTACTCCGCTGCTGAATATTGTGCTCCTGTGTGGCTTAATAGTGCACATGTGCGAGAGGTCGATGTCGTTCTTAACAGGGCCATGAGGACAATTACTGGAACTCTCATGGCAACACCAACACCTTGGCTCCCAGTGCTGAGCAATATAGCACCACCTGAGATTAGACGCAAAGAGGCTCTTCTGAGAGAGTTCAATAAGATCGTGTCCAATCCCGAATTGCCCGTTACGCGCGACCTTCCTCAGCAAGATAGCCGGCTCAAATCACGCAAGCCATCAGTACGAACAGCATCCCAGTTGATAAAGTGATAGAGGAGAACTTTACGCCTAATGCTAACTGGGCGTCATCCTGGGAATCATTCGATGGACGGAACAAGTTCTTGATATCCGATCCTACGAAAGCAGCGGGTGGCTTGGAAATTCCTCGAAAGGAATGGGTTTTATTGAATCGTTTTCGAACTGGGGTTGGAAGAAGCAATCACTGGAAATTTAAGTGGGGTATTACTGACGACCAGACGTATGATTGTAGCGCAAACTCTCAGACAATGGAGCACATTGTAAAGGACTGCCCTTTGCGATTGTTTTCTGGTGGTCTAGCTGGTCTGAGTGGTTTAGAGGATGGGTCTCTAAACTGGCTCAGTAATTTGGATTTAGCTTTGTGACGGGAGATCTTAATGTTATTTTTAATTTATGACTCAAGAACTTTGTTCTTACGTACTTTTTAATAATTGTAATTTTTAATTTATTTATGGATAGCTGCCTTTGTCCCCCACACGATATATATAGTTTGAGCGATATCTGACAGAACCTACGCCTCGGGTCAAGATGTATTTATTAAATAACTTGTTTGCAAGTAGATCCTCTTTACTGATCACTGATGTGGTCCGATGAGATGTCATCACACTCATGACAGTAGCTTGAGGTTCAGGATGATAGTCTACAATATAATATTTTTATTCATAAAGAGACAACAATGCTGTGTTATGAATAATGTATCAGGTTATGACTTGTTTTAAGTCTAAAAATCTTCTCAATTTTAAATACCACATCAAAAACACATACTAATGTGTTTAATGTGCATATGCCACCTGGCCTGAAATCTGGTTTACACTTTGCAAAAATGTATGCTAGGCCACCTATCCTTGGACTTGTTGCTCCTATCTTTAGTAATGCATTTTCTCTAGTATCCAGTACTGGAGTGCTAGAATATTGTACGTCATTTGGATACCCCATCAGATAGGCCACAGAAATGTCCTTGACATGGTTCAGAAGTCGGTTGATGAGTGTCAGAAGCTGCATAGGTTTTCTTTATGTAGATATTCAATGCATTGCACAATACCAGCTCTTACAGCTCTCATTTACAAGAGAAACTTTTGATCTCTTCTTTTCCTTTAAGATAGTCAGTGGCTTGATCAACTACCATGATACTCTAAATGACTGATTTCACATACATCTCTGAACTTGTCTTGTTCAGTAGTTCTCCTTAATTGTAAAGCAATCCTCAAAATGAAACCAATGAAGAAGCTCAAAATGAACTCTACATCATTTCGACAACAGAGACACATAGAATGAAAAAAGTAGTGTAATCTACGTGAAGAGGTATTCTCATTGTATCATTAGGTGCACAATTGAGTGCACTACGATGTTTTAGACACGATCTATAAGCAAGGTGGAGGAACCGAGTTGTCGACATATAACGTAGTTACAATGGAAAGGGTTGATTCAATGTTTAGTTCCAGTTCATCTTCCTCTTAGTGCAGTGTCTAGAATCTAACGTTATTACAGATTTGACTCCTGGAATCTGGAGTAACGTTCATATGAAGAATACAAATAAAACTGTGAATCTGATACGGAAACGATGTAAATAGTGCAGTTTGTACTTCTTGTAACCGATGTTTTTGGGTTTTTCAGAATAACATGACTCTCGATTCCAGGAGTAAGATCTGTGACAATGTTCAATTCCAAACGCTGCACTAAGAAGAAGGTCAACTGAAGCTAAACTTAACATTCACACTGAATCAACCCTTCCCACCATAACTATGTTATTATTGAGCTATTCTTTAAGGAACGTGCGGTTGGTGCACTATTTATTACGTTTTGAAAATCAAAAGAAATGCTCAAACTTAAAGAATACAAAAAAGCCTAAAATTCAAAGTTTCTTAAATAGCAATATACAATAAAATTGTATAACTAATAAAAAACCCCTTTTCAAAGAAAGTCATTTCACATTTTAACTTGTCTGTTACTGTTTGAAAACGGAAGCAAAAAAAGAAAACATAATTATGTAGATTGGTTCAAGAAATGTTTAAAATTACTTTTGTATTGAATTAAATTTAAAAACATTTTTTAATGTTCATAAAGCCTATTAGCTCTGAATAGCTGAATAGTTCTCTCAAATAGCTACAATCGACCATTTTACTGGTCTGCAGTCTTCCCCTTTACGTTTAGAAAACACAATTAAAAGCGCTCCTACCACACTTTCACTTACATTATGCTTAATAATAAGCTTGGAAAACAATTGGTGTTGTTCCATTTTTATTATGCTAACATAGTTTAAAGGCCTATTTAAAACATTTTGGTACACTCTGTAAATATGGTTAAAGATATTTTTGCCAAAAATTATCAGTGTAAATAAACCTTTAAATTGATCTGTCACACAATCTAGGGTTACATTTTAAAATTACTCAATAAAACCCTTTATCCCACAGCTGGACTCTTTTGGGGCATTTTACAAAGTTGACAATAATAAACGTTGGATTCTGTGCTGTACAATTAGGGGAGGATGAGAAAGAAAGAGTGTTAAAGTTAGTTTCTGTGATAACTTTATATCACAGGCAGTCTGTACCACTCTGTTTACCAAGTTTTAATCTCTCATAACTTTTCTATCAAGAAATGCTGCACAGATCAGATGAGTTGACAGACAGACACGATTTTAAGAAGGGCCCGTCAGGTCCTTAATAAACATAAATAAATGGCATATTTCATAGTCAGTGAGTAGGCCTGTTTTTCGGACAATTTTACCGGGACACGGGCCCTCAGGGAGTCCAGGCCGGCCCCGCCACACTTGTAGGGATGCGGGTGGCAGTATATGACGGCGTTCAGCCGAACATCTCTTTGGGGCTCGCTAAAGCTGAGTTCGACCCTGAGTATGAACGCCTATTTTTGGAATGGCTAGTACGAGGAATTCACTCGAATCTACCCCGCTATACCACACGTGAGATACCTACAGTACACAATAATAAATTATTTAATTGATTATGTATGTTTCAATACTTATCCTACACTTTTGGAAATGTAAAGATCTTAAGTATGTAATTGTGTTTTTGATTTATCAAATATATGTTTTAAGAATTTGAATTGAAAATCAGAGTAGGATACGCTGGGAGCTACAAAGTTTATCAGTGCAGATTTATTTATAATTCCTAAAATTTTATTTCTATATCTTCCTCAACAGTTTTAGACCAGTGAGTGACGAGTTATGTGTATTTGTCACTACGACTGAAATGCTGGCTTTGCACAAATCTTCATCAATAGGTAAAATGTCTTCGCTCAGTGAACCAGATTTGGTCCTAGCTATTGCTGTGAGTTCTAACTTTAAAAAAGAGAAGATTTAGTGTTCTCATAGTAAATACAGTGAGTCTCACTAAAGGCCAGTACCATACAGTAGGAGGATGTAGCTGTGCGCGTGGCTGAAGCAGGTCAAATTGTACAGCCATATGTAAAAATATAGGTCTTTGTATAATCACCTGCGAGCGGGAAGGTAAGTGGTGGCAGTGCTTAGTCTGTTTTCAAAAACGCAAGCAGTTCTACCCGTGCTATGCCTTACCACCATCCACAAAGGCACAGGCACAACTACATGCCTCCTACTGAACATACTTTAATAAATTAGGTCATGTTTTTTTCTTATTTTTGCTTGAGAGCTTCATTGTTTAATGGATTTATCTTATGTGAGAAATTGATTTACCTATACTACATAAAGCTACTAACAAGGATACCAAGTTACAATTATATGTATACCAGCAAGAGAACAACTGGCAGTAATCTTAAGAGGCCATCTTGATTTTGGTCCCATAAGAAAAATTATAACACAAATAAGTAAGTATTTTTACTCTCTTATTTGTGGTTGTAGAGTAATGGGAGGTGTCTCAATTTTAAGTGTAATTAGTATGGATCCAAACTTTTCTTGATTATTTTTGTATGATATTATATTTATTTTTATGTATATTATTATATTCCGAATAACATCTCAAACTTGTTTGTATTTTATTGTTTAAATACCTACTCAAAATGTATACACTTTACCAGAAAAAACATTGTTCTGTAAATATGTGACAAAAAAGTGATTAAAAGACTTTTAAGTCATTGTTCTTATGGGATAAAACTTACAATCGTAGCATTCCTTAAAGTAGTAAACTTGTAACTCCTAGCAAAGAATCATAAAATTCTGTTAGTAAAAATTTAAATATTATGTAGGCCTACTAATTTGATCTGTAAATTAAGCTGTAATTTAACTTTACACAAACAGTTTGGAAAGCTAAAAAAAATAATAACTGGCACAAATAACCAGGTGTTTTGACAAAATAGCTTATTGAGACTGACTAACACATCGAATGAAGGAAGAAGGATCCAGTGGGAGGAGAGGAATTGATTTGTAGTGACAAGAACGCTAAACATGACAGCTTTCACAAGTTGAGCAAATTTGTCATGGAGACTGAGAATGCTCCAAGTTACGTTTTAAATGCTGTCGCTGAATGCAAAATGTGACTGTCTTTATTTTAATGGTGAGTGTTTATAAATTCAGTTGCCGCATTCAGATTACAGCTAAAAATATGCATAATGTGATACTCGCCTTAACTTTGGAACAAAATTCAGAAACAGCCAGAATTCTGCTGAAACGAGATAATCTAGGTATTATAACTTTAGCATGAAACCTGATTAAGAGAAAAATATTAACCTAAAAGTAAACTTGCTTAGTAAATAACCACATACAAAACAAATTTCACATATTTTATTTCAACAATAACAAAAAACATCAGAAAATTATTAGATAAATAGAAAATCACACTTTTGATACATAATGATAAAAAAGTCTTCCACTCTTTAAGATACAGCACACAAAAGATACAACATATTAAGTTATCATTACCATTCTAATGAAGTATTAAATAATAATAAGATATTTCCTTTGCACAATTAAATTATCAATTAATACATATTTGGGCAACATTTTGATACAATTGGTACACACCACTGCTTAATAATAATTATTGTAACTATACCGCTATAGATTATGAGCAATAAAAATATGAAACTATATTCTTCCCAAAGCTTCCACACTGTAATTTCCCTCAGAAATATTGACAACTAAACAAAGATTTCAATATATATAGGTTTTGATATTTCATACCAATAAAGAGGAAAAAGATACAAGCATTAGAACTGCAAATAACCCTGGTCACCAAATAAGGCAAGTGGCTTGAAATGTGCAGTTAGTGCATTTAAGGTAAATATATAAATAATTTATTAATTACATATATATATATATATATCAGAATCAGAGATATTTTATTTTCTTTTGATTCCACCACAGAGTTAAAATTTATACCACTAGTATCAGAAACAACTTTGGAATATAACTCTGTATTTTGATTTCATATAAACATTAAAGTATATTATAAAATACTAAAACTAAGAGGAAAAATTTAAATCTTTAACTTTATTTACTGGAGATTTCAGTTATATTTAAATCATATATTTGTTCTTATCTGCAGGCAATGGCCTTCAACATTTTTTGCTTCAGATATTTTTTTAAGTACCTATATTCATTGAATTAGGAATAGTATACAAATTTGAATTATTGACTGTGTTTACGGACCAAGCTTTACACTATTAGCCAATGTTAACTATGATAAGCCTACTTATTTATGGCAACCCTCAGTAAGTAATATGTTTAGCAATTTAAGCTTCATTAATTTTCTTTATCTAGATAAGAACCCATAATGTTTTATTAATAAGAAAAAATATAACAATTTCCAACCAATTTTAAAAATGTTGGATTAAACAAAACATTCATCAGCAGAGCTTGGGTATGACACAAGTAAACAAGTCACATACATATATTCATTCCTTTACATTACATTACACATTTAGAATTATTTATAAATTATTGTACTTTTAATGTTACATTCCTACATTTTAGTAAGTTATTACTGGTAATAAACATTAAATTATTAGCAGTGTAACAAATACTGAGTGAACCATACATACCACACCTAAATTTTGAACGAGAATTTTCAAACCTTTTTAAGGATATGTAATAACATAACTCAAGGAATTTATTGATGGATTTCAAAATTATCTCTCACTTTCCAAATGGGAGTAAAAGGACAACTCTTAAATTTTTAAGTGGGGCAACCTATTGAGTAACATGTCAAATAAGATATATATTGTCTTGATCAGACAAAACCATCCACACCACACAAACCATTATTCTTCTTTTATAAAGATTTGAAAAATGAGGTGTTATATGATAGGGTTACTATTAGAAAACGATTACCTCTCATAAAATAATTAGAATTTGTAGAAGTAAAAGATCTTAAACAGTAATCCCAATGTGTGACACCCCATTTTAAAGGGCTTGATAAAAAACAATAACGGTTAAAATTAGAGATCTCCAAGTGAACTCTATACTATCCAACATAGCACACGATCAAAGTAAGATCTTCATTTAAATGGTACCAATTTTGGCCATAGCGGGCAGAAATTAGTTTTTTTTAGTATTGTTAGATACAGGAGTGCTTTTAGTTTGAGGTATTAATCTATAGTTAATCTCATTAAAAATTTATAAGATGCCACTACAATATATTTTCAAGGATAGTGGGTAATTTAGAAATTTGCCAAAATATTCTAATGTGTTGTTATTACAAATACCTGAAGATTTGAAAATTCTGAACTGTTTGAAGTTAACAGATGGGGATGGAGAAGATAGACTTGGAATATCCCATAAAACCTCAGGATAAGCCACTATACTTGCTAGGAATTTTCCACAACTTTTTTCTTGAAAAAAAAAAAAAAAACAGATTTCACTTCATTAGTACTTTTTTAAACAATCAAGAGTACATCTATAAATTCTTGTCTTGATTCTGTTAAACTTTGGAGCATCTGGTAACTGGAGATTTTATAAAACAACTAATTCGCATCTCATTTAAATTATTTCTAGGAAACAAAAATCATTTGGCCACACAGCATAGAGGGCTCTGTCAACGTAATAAAAACTACATTGTATATGTTAATGTTTACTGTTACAATGTTGAAATAGTATTTTACCTTTTTATTTTTCTAGCTCACCTGTTTTAGAAGCCAAGTTCTGACCTATAACTGAAAGGAACACGCTACAAACTGAAAATCTCTATAACAATTCCATTCAAAAACAATTTAACCTACAACCGAACTGGTCTGTTAATTATTAACCTAATAAACTGATGGAATATAATATGGATACCAAAGATTGGAAGGACAACAACTTAACTAAATCAATAATGAGAAGCGGAAAACAAGGTTCGAATGTAAATAAAAATGAAATTAATACAATGACGATGATTTAACATTTACTCTCATATTCGTGTCATCCACACAAGAATGCAGTATATACAAAACAATGAGATAAATTCGATCTGAGACCAGTGTATCGGTAGGAACGAGCACAGTGCTGTCACATCTCACGGGTCTCCTCACGGGTTGTTTGGATCTTTGACGATCTCCAGACTACTGTCACTGCCGTTGGTGTTGGCGGGCGACCCAGAACCTCCCGAGCCTCCTTCCTCCCGTTCACGAGGTTCTATGTGGGTGGAATCCTCTCCTCTCAGCTGCCAGGCAGGAATCCCCAGCGGAGCTGGAGTTGCAGGAAACTGACTTCTAAACCAAACAGCCATAAGATTGATTAGTTGTGAATGGTAAAGATTAAAGTGAAGAAGTAGAGCATCAAAATTTCTTTCAAGTCATGGTTTAGTATTGTCTTTTTTATAATCCTATTATAAAAAATTAGGATTATATTATCCTTGTATATAATCCTATTATGATTTTAAATCAATTTAAAATTTAATTAAATATAACGTAATGAAAAAATTATCAGATTTTAAAAATTAACTCAACAGCTACTTACTACTACACAATAACAATACGTAGAAGATAATTTACTATCAGGAAAAATAAATCCATAAATAAGATATGATTGTTAGTATGGAAGAAATCAAATATTATTTATTGCCATGATACGTAATGGCGTATATGAGGGCTATCCAGAAAGTTACAGATGTTTTGACATGGGGCAGTAGTGGGCGGGACTAGCGCCATCTCGTTGGTGTCAGAGTGTTTCTATAGTCAGTATGCAACCAACTGTGGTACATTGTACATTTTGCCTATTGTAATAATGAGTGAAAGAGTAGAGTGAGGCAGTGGTTTATTGATTTTTTAAATGGACGAACCAGTGTTCATGATGAGCATTGTAGTGGTAGGCCTAGTCTTGTGAGTGATCAGTCTGTGTTGAAATCAAAGAAACAATCCGTGAAAATTGTCATTTCAAGATTACGGAACTCTCAGAATATTTCCCCCCAATTTCACATAAACTTGGATAGGCCTACCACAAATTTTGTGCCAGTTGGATTCCGAAAATCCTAACGGAAGACCACAAAAAACAGAGACTTGCTGCAGTATTGACATTTCTGGAAGACTATGACAAAAGTGGACACCAAGTCATCTATTGTATTGTAACCAGTGATGAGACTTGGGTAAAGTACATCAACTGTAAAACCAAACGGCAGTCAATGAAATGGGGACACATGCACTCACTCAAGAAACCAAGGAAGTGTTTGAAAACACTGTTAGCAAGAAAAATCATGGCTACTGTGTTTTGGGACGGTCATGGAGTGATTTACATTGATTTTCTTGAATGTGGCCAGATTGTCAACTCAGCAAGGTATTGGCAAACACTCAGAAACTTAAGATGCGTGATACAAAACAAGCGTCGGGAAAAACTAAGGAAGAAAATTTTGTTTCTCCATGACAACGGTTGTCCACACATGGCCAATCATACCCAAGAGCTCTTGAATGGGAAGTTTTCAATTCAATATCTGTCATACAGCTCGTATTTGGCCCTGAGCCAATATCACCTGTTCCCAGCAATGAAGACATGGTTCCTCACACAACGACTTGACACTGAACTGCGTGCTGGTGTAGTAAACCAGTGGTTTAACTCGCAGGCGGCAGATTTTGACAGAGATACTATTGAAAAGCTTGTACCACGTTAAGAAAAACGTCTTAATTTAAATCGCGATGATGTAGAAAAATAGTCCAAGAGTTTACCTTCAAAAGGTAAATAATAAAAATTGTTATTGTCTCCGTTTCGTTAATTTTTTAGTTTCAAAGCGTCTGTTACTTTCTCGACTGCCCTCGTATTTAAACATACACTATTTACTACTGTAAAAATACTGGTGGTGGGAAATCTTTGAACAAAACCGTACGTTAACAATTGATCTCTAATCTACATAACTCTAGCCTAATGTTTCTTGTTTGTTCCTGGAAATTCTTTTTACTCTAATGATTTGAAGACTAACCCTTTAAGCGTCATAAAAAACTGATCCTGATCTTTGATTAAGTTAAAATTTTTTTTAATTTCCAATGTGTAAAGTTAAATTTATTTTTGTTTCTGTATCTCAAAATAGAGTTATTTAATGGTAAATAAAATTTTTTTAGCCCTTTTTGGATTTCCTAGGCTAATTTTTAACTTTTGAGAATATTGTAGAATAGCAGTATAGTTGTCACTAATTTTTGTATCATTTATTCAGTAAGTAGGGGAATGAAACACAGTTTTACAGATAAACATATACTATATTACAAACTAATAAAATTAGAAAAATATAAAAGTAGACAAAGAGTGTTTATTTGGTGGCGGGATGTCACAACTGGCATTCCGTGCGTCTCCCGCAGCCACTGTTATCGCGTGGACTTTGAACCTTCTTATCGCTCTGCAACCTGTAGGACGGCCCTGTGGGGCTTGAAATTATGTTTCTTGCTTTCTGGCAACATCCTTATGACCGTAGTAAAATATGCGGTTGACCAAGTAATTGTTCAGAATTACCAAATCTTCAAATTCCGAATCGTCTGGATTCGCCATTGCACACGAATAATGGTAAAAAAACACTAAATAAACACTGGACACTGCTGTATATAATATTAATAATTTACTTTAAAAAGAATAGGACACAACAGAAAATTAGCGATAACCGAAATACATGTGCGTGTACCGGACGCTTCTCACTAACTAACTGGCTAGATGCCTTGACGGGAGCTCCCGTCAATGACTTTGTGGATGCCACGGGGCGTAAGCCCGCTAGACAGTGTTTGGCGAATTTAGAAGCCACTGCCACTCCCATTGTAATAGAATTCGAGGCAGGGCAACCCGTCTGTTTGTCGCTCGACTACCAGAACGATCTAGCGGCAAAATATTCAACTAACATAGCAGTAAGAAAATAAAGAATGCAAAAACGCGGATCCACGGCAATAACGTTTTGAGCTTGTAGTGGCCCGCCGTGGACCCGCGTCAATAACGCTGGAAAGGTTAATAGTCATTAACACAGGGGGAATGTGTTTATGTACTTGGGAACCCTTGTGGATGACTTTATCCCTGGCTACGTGTTTTGCGCCCCAATATAAAGAATTACTTATTGTTTGCACTTCAGTCAGGCATGCATTTCAAATACATAACTGCATAGAAATGGAAAACAACTGCCTTCCATGCACAGCTGAAGCATGATCAGGAGAATGTTATGGCTAGATGCGGCAGATGCTTTACTGAGCAGAATAGTATGGAGAGTAGTCTGTGTCATTCTATATATGACCGCAGTGAAGGTGTTAAGAATTAATATTGGATTTCAGATAAACATAAAGAAAATAGGTAACATTAAAAAGTGTACAATTACAATAGTTTATGGGACTATATTATTGTATAAAGACTTGATAAAGATTCATTATAACAATATTTAATAGATTAATGATACAGTTCATAACTGGCATCACACTGAGAACACGTAATATGTGTGTTTTACCACAGTGAAAGTTTCACATCAAAGCAAAATAAACTAGACGTTGACGTATTTGTATTCATGGGATAAATGCTCCTACCATCAGTAAACTGATGAGCATTCAAAGGAGATCAATTAATAGTTGTAAATAAAGCATAAACTCTACAGATATTGTCTCAAATTGGTAAATAATTTATAAACTCACCTGTTCAACAACAGCGCCTTGAGGCTCCCAATCTCGGACTTGACCTCTTGTATCCGTGACACGACGACTCCCTGTGTCAACTCTGAAGCCTTCTGTTCCGCCAGAGTATCCAGGCTAGTGCGGATAATCTGTATATCAGTTACGCAGTTGCCTACTGCGGCCTCCAGATCTGACAGTGAAGCTTCTATTGGCTTCTTCTTTGGCTTACAGCCAAATAACCAAGGTGATATGTAAGTCTGAAACACGCACAACTGAGTCAATAAAACGTTAAATGATTCAAACGAGCACTACTTACAGTACAAATAATCCAATATGGCCAACAACCGGTGTCATTTCGCCCAGGAAATCTACTAACTTAAAATATTCTTAAAACGCTGCAGGACTCCCTGACTTTCCTAGGGCTTATCAAACGGCTCTTGAACATTACAGATTGATCTACTTACTTTCCAAAGCCAGTAGAGGGCGTACAAGATTCCCCCTATAGACGTGACTGTGGTGATGATATTATGAACGGTTGACCAAACCGATGTCACTGGAGCAGGGGGGAGTAGAGGAGGCGGCAGCTGCGGGATGAACAAGAGACTGGGAGTACTCAGCCTGCACACTTTGCTGGAACACAAACGAATCTGTCAATGTTGTTGCAAATATCAGCCATGCCACAATGATTACTAGAAACAGCTTCTGTTATTTGCCAATAGAGTGAACACACAGATTAAGATAACAATAATAACAGATTAGATTAGAAAGCCATCTCTTAGACCAGGGCGTGGTAGCTTGTGTTGGCAGATATTGTCTTGTCTTAACGTTGGACACTTATGGAGCTCCATGAATTCTAAAATAGAATTTTAAAAACTATTTTAAAAACTATTTTAAAAAATAGTTTCTAAAAACTAGACCTATCGATCTACCTTTGGAAACCAATATCTCTACATTTGAGTTAATATGCTGCTCCTGTACATCCATAGGATCGTCTTAGATTTAGGTGACACACGTTTTTTCTGTACTCTTTATATGTTTAAGTGGAAGGTATAAACCAGCTAGAAGTGAACCCTCCTGAGGAGTGTAGCTCACTTAGGTAGAGGCTGTTACTAGCCTATATATGAGGGAGTGCTGGCCCATGCCCGCTTTGAATACAGAGGCTGGAACAGAGCAGGTCTCTCCTTCAGAGGTGACATAATTGATATATAATTCCTCACCATCCTTCCTGTTGGGATCTCAACAGGAGGCGGCTCCTATCCTCTACTTACCAATCCTAAGCGAACTGAACATCTTTACAAGATGAAATGTTTTTAGTTAACCCTTTAAGGAGAGTGTGTAAACTCTACATAGTGAGTAAGGACGTCATATGACATTAAGCCTCTGTATTTTTATATTATCGTAAATGCATTGCTATTACTGATTGCCCTTAGGTATATTTGTCTGTAAAGTGGTTTCATCTATCGGTAACATATTTAACTTCCATGTTTGTGCTTGCATTCACTTGTAATCTGGTTTTACCACCAGATCATAGTAGAGACCAGGTAGAAGCCACCGACTCAAGGTCGCATCGCGCGCGCGCATCACTTTGCTGTCAGAATATGCCGCCACATTATACTAGCCATTCCTTGTATACTGCATACTGTGGCCATATTTATCTTGTGAAAGTGACATATTTGTTGAGCAACCATCCAGTTTGTTACTGTTGTCCAAATGGCAGACAATACTGATTAGTCTGCTGTAGTGAGGAAATAAGACATTTGATTTTGAAAAAAGTACTGAAATATTGACTTGTAGAACACGTAATCCTTTTTTATTAAGCTTTGAAATGTAAATAAACATTTTTTAAGAGATTTTTAAGATTTCAATTTTTTACTTCTTTTGGTATTTTTTTTTGGATTTCACCCAGGACTCATTTTAGCCTATCAAAGGAAGACGTCACATGACGTCCATACGCCTTAAAGGGTTAAAAATAAGCGACTGATTTTAAGTTCACCACTCAGAGTAAGACCTGTAACTAATTTACTCATCAGTTTAAAAATACTCAATAAATTCTTAATTTAAATATTATCATATCTCTCTTTATAAATGGGTACAATATATTCAATAACAGTCACAAAACCAATTGATATTATATAGAGTGTTATCTTACGAGTCTACAGGTCATCTAGGGTTCAGGTGTCAGTGGAGTACAGACCTATTAACCCCACATTCATTCATAAATATACATACAATGTCAAATTACACACAAATCCATAAACAGAGATTGACTAGTTTTTTAAATTTTTACACTGCTACTTACGGATTTTATGACTTCTGCTCGCTGGAATGCCATTGAGGCTTCATCTTCTGTTAATCCTTTTTTAATAAGAACATCCTCAGATGGTGTGGATCTTGCTGGACCAGTTTCTTATTAGTCAGGAATAACACGGCTTTGCTGATCTGTAAAATACAAAATTCCCTCATCAAGTGTTTGCACTTGAATTTGCAAGGTGCAAATTACCTGTAATACTATAAAATCCTGAAGTATAACATTTTATCTTTTAGACAATTTAAATTAAGACTCAAGTTTTGCAACCATGAACATGGAAGTAGTACATTAAAACGTAACAGGCTGAGATTGCTTGAAAAATTTCAAATCCAGAGCTCCTTTATTCTTGAGATATCTTGTGGAGAGACAGACAGACAATCAACGAGAAAAGATATTTTTACATCTCCTCTCCTTAGGCATGTAAAATAGAAATTGTGTCAGCCTACTGAGCGATAAGTTTCTTTGCGCTCAGCCAAATCCCATGGAATGACATGCACCGTCATCGAACTCGATATTGCCTAAATAGAAATGAAACTGCATTCTTGATTTCAGTTTCTAGGTCAGTTCGTTCTCTAACTATAGTTGGATAGACAGATAGAAATTACATTTCTCCAGTTCCTCGAGTGATGTAATGCTCGGCCAATTACCAGTACTCTATTATCATTACTGATGAAACATATAATAAAGTGATATGTATTATTTTATTTTATACTGTGCTATTAAAAATCAACAATCAATTTTTTATTTATAATTGAGCCAACAAATATACAAATATGATTTCTAAAAATTGTACATTATTATTTATGTCCAAATAAATAAAATGCATTAACATTTATAAGTATTACAGTTTAAAAATGCATAAACTCAAAATAAATTAACAGCATGTAAAAGATAATGTTAGTTGGCAACATAAAACTACATAATGTACAAAAGTATTGATGTTAAGTAATTTTTAAAGGAAAATTAACAGCCAACTTGTTGCAACAAGTTTAGATTATCATTTTAAAATTCAAGAGAAAATAATACGGATTTGATCATAGACTGTGTAGAGAATTTTTAAAAAGCGGAACTGAACCAGTAGAAACTAGAGGAGGAGACAAAAATCAGGTCAGATCCTAACTAGGAAGAAAGCTATAAAGGCTTTTATAGACTCTGTTCCAGTTCTAGAGAGCCATTATTGCAGAGGGAAAAATGTCCACCGGCAATACCTTTCAAGTGACTTGAGCTTTCGTAAACTATGTAATCAGTATGAAGCTACATGTACAAATGATTTTAATGTACAATATGATTTTTTTTCGTAACTTTTGTAACACCCATTACAATATCGGTTTTGGGGCTCCAGTGATCAATTGTTGCGCAACTTGTTTGTCTCTGAAAGCAGAAATGAAAATCTGTACAGACCTTGATAGGAATCAAACCCTTAAAACACAGTTAATTATACACAAAAAAAGGCTGATGCTTTTTATGAGCAAGTAAGAACTGAAAATGATTATGAAATTAAAAGTTTTACTGTCAGAAAAATCAAGTAATACCTAAAATTCCAGATCAGTCTGCATATTATCTACGGCAAACGTATATTTACAATTTTTGCATTTGTCAGGGACCTTCTGAAGGACCTGAGCGTCTTTCAAAAGACAATGTATTTTCATATATTTGGCTTGAAAATGAATTCAAAAAGGGGTCTTGCCAAGTAGCATCCGCTGTGTATCACAGATTAAAGGTGCTTGACCTGACAGGTATCCGCACCATTAAGCTACTTGCTGATGGTTGCGGAGGTCAAAATAAAAATTCAATAATGATTGGCGTGATGTCAAAGTTTTTTATTATGTGATGCTCCACCTACTCTTAAAATTATATTCCCTGTTGTTGGCCATTAATTTATCCCTCCGGACAAAGTCTTTGGGAAAATTGAAAAAGATATAAAAAAACATGATACCTTACTGACTGATGAAGACTATATCCAAATTTTTCAAAAACACGCAACAGTTATTCATTTGGGGGATGACTGTCCTGTTCTAGATTGGAAGAGTACTGTTGCAGAGGCAATAAAAAAAACCTGCAAGCTGGCATTTTAAAATGCAGCCTTGTAAACGGATTGTTGTGTCAAGAACAAAAAACAATCCTGATAGATGCGTAGTAAGAGGGGAATTGCACTACAACCAAAATACAGGAGAAGGCAAAAGTATAGCTAAGTGAGGGAAAACTGTAAAGAATTTGAACCCTACAGTTATTGAAAAAGGAGTCCTTCTAAAAGAAGCAAAGTTGAATGATATTAAAACACTCCTTTCAAAACATTTCACGAAAAATTGGTGTGGAAGAGACGACTTGAGATTTTTCCGTAATGTTTTAAATCAGCAAGAACAGCTACGGTTAACTGCTGCACAAGACGTAGAAACTGATAATTCAGATTTTGGGGACATCCAAGAGGAAAATGCGGACATTCCAATTTAATTACATTGACATAAATGCATCTTATTGTAAATAAATTATATTTTTTAATAAATCTATCTTTAATGTATTATTTTGTTTTCACCACAAATTCCATTTTAAGAGTATAATAACTACTCACCTATATTTTTTACAAAATATTACTAGTATTATAAAAATTTAATCAAAACTGATTTAATAAAAAAAATGCTGCAAAAGTGATTTTATTTTGTCCAGCAAACTGCTGCAAAACGCATTATGTCCAAAGGTTTTTATGGAATTAAGGACGTAATTAAATTTGGATTTGTCTACAATTAATACATAAAATGAAGTATTTTTCTGTAGATTTTTTAGTATAATAATGAAATTTACCAAATGCAACATAAACAAATGACAGTTTTTTTTCATTCCTGAAAATTTAGTTTAGATGGACATATTGCCTTTTGAAACTGGACGACTCAAGTAATATATTTGAATAAATACATAAATCAGGTAATTTTTCATAATTCATTTATTATAGCCTTTATATGTTTCAATTAGCCAATGAGGTATACTATTTATTAAACAATACAATTTTATAAAAGAATTGTCTAACACCGGTAGCCAAATGACTTCAAAGCTAAATCATGACATTTTACTAAAATACATATAATATGGTCAAGATCTTCCCCAATATCTCTCATAATTCTTTGATTCAAGAACTGGCCACAAAACCTATTCTCTGGCACTTGGTCTTCGGGCAGTCCTATTATATCATACTTCATGGAAAAATAGTACAGTTTAAAAACATCACCAGAAGGTATATTACATGGTAATAATTGAAACAGTTCTTTCATAATGAAGTCTATTACTTTGTTTTATGAGTAATCTACATTCATGAAACTCTGAGTTTGCTGTCAACTCTTAAAACCGGATATAATATAGTACAATAATATAGTATAATATTTATAATGCTTTGACAAATTTGGATGCGACTTAGTACATCAAGAGTTTTAATTGTATATTTGATACGACCTAAACAAGCAATAAATATTGATCATATTAAGTAATATGGGGAGAGTATGATCAGTGGAACAGGTTTTTTTTATATCAAAACTAGCGGGCCCGGCGCGCTTTGCTGCGCATTTCAATAATTTTTTGCAAAAGTTGCCCGCGGCTTCGCACGCAATTTCCCGTTGAAAACAGTACACTATATTCACTTATTCTTTTTCTATCACATTCTAAACATTGCTGAGATAATTGATAGTCGTTCCATCGTGAGCCTCTTGGGCGTATTATGAAGGTATGTACCATATTCCTGCCTCTATCTAGCTGTTACCCACGGCTTCGCACGCAAATCTTAAGAACCGAAGTCCTTATATTACTTAGTAAATTTTTTTTTTACTATAATAAATTTTAGATTAAATTAGTTATATCTCCGATGCCACGATTGAGCTTGCTTTGTTGTCTCGATCGAGAGAATATGTACACACGGAGTTTTGAGAACCATACTTCTGTCAAAAAAAACAACTAGCCTAAGGTTGATTTTATAACATTCTTTATATTTGTAGCCAACGTAAGATAGTAATTATGATATCTGCATTACTCTTCTGATCAAGCATGAGCATGGTTTATATTAAATAAATATTGCAGTTAAAGGTGAATTTTTACGTCAAATTTGAATTGTATTATCTGGATAGTAAAGTCTATGTTTAACAGTGATTGCAAAAACAGTTTAAACAAAATTTGTCGTTTCTCTTAAGCTTACTCTATGCTTTAAAACTATAAGTGTAATATATGTTTACAAAGAACAGCTGATTAAAAATTTGAAAAGACGTTAACATATGTTTGCTGCAATGCATTTCTTACGGGTATTTCTGTAACCAGTGGGGCGGAATCCTGAATCGGGAAAGGGATGGGCATAGCTTATAAACCTTCTCCGTGGAAAAATACATATACGTACAAATTTTCATCATGATCGGTCCAATAGTTCACGATTCCATAAAGGACAAACATACAAACATTCATTTTTATATATATAGATTGGCAAACAATATTACTTAATTATTTTGAACAATTAACTTAAAAATAATCTATATCAACAGCTGTAAACACCTTCAGATAATACATGTAATATTTGAATTTTACATACATGACTTTGTATTATTAAAAATGGCAGTCAATTTTAGAACACTATACGAAATTGCTTTAAAAGATGATACAACATGTTTTTCGTGGTTTCAAGATGGAAGACTAGTACCGAAAAACCCATTATTAGAAATTTGTGGGAAAGAAACTAATTTAATTATGAGAGCAGCAAATATGGCCGTCTTCAGATGCAAAAAAGAAGGTAAAGGTGGACATAATTTTAGTAAAAATGCACTGAAGTATCGTTTCTTTCAAGGATCAAAGTTTGGACTGCGCAACATTGTGAGTTTGATGTACTTTTTTCCAGAAATCAGACAAACTATAACTTTTTAATTCTTGAGTGTAGTTTGGATTTACATAGCCCATCAAGAAGAACCTGACTGGCTGTCGTTTTGTATGGATTGATGAACAGTTTAATAGGGAAGAAAAGCTTGGAGGTCCTGGAGTGGTAGTGGAATTTGATAATGCAAAATCGGAAAACGAAAACATAACAAAGGGAGATTGGTATAAGGAATCTGGATGTTAGGTTTAATTGAAACCATACCAGGATAAAAACGTGGTGGTAGGTATAGAATTGAGATTGGTCCTGAAAACAAACGAAAGCTGCAGTATAGTAAGAGGCCACCATTGCAATCATATCAGGGTATCAAATTATCAATTAGAAGTACTTAAACTATGAAATAGAAAACCAATTTAATTACAGTTATTTACAATTAATGTTAGGGAATCGGAAGGCGACCACATACACTGTGAAACCCGATTATATATATATATATATATATACAATTAATGTTTATCAGCTCTTTTTAATGTATTAAATAACAATATTGTTCCAAATTAATTCAATCCAAGTATAATCACTTATATGGTATTTGAGTAAAAACATCACATTTATCCTTAAAAACAGTAAAACGTAACTAAATGTTAAACTGTTTTGTTACATTGTATAACAAAACAGTTATACAATGCGTAGGCCATAAACTATGTGTAAACGTAGGTTTATTTACACATAACGAGATAGTTTTTTTATTCATCAATAAATTATTAATATTTTAGATTTAGAACAGCTAAATTATATTATAACTTAAAGTATCTATAACGTAATTCGTGTCAACATTTTTTCTTTCAATAGTTTAGATTATCAAAAATATGATTCTATTGTGGTGGAGACCTCTTATTATACTGCAACCCAAACGAGATGCAAAAACCCTCATTCCTCTCGTATTAAAACATGTAAAGCCTGGAACAACCATAGTCACAGACATGTGGAAAACGTATTTTAGATTGAGTGACTATGGTTTTGTCCATTTTACCATTAATCATAACAAAAACCTTTTAAACCCAGCAATTGGTGCCAACACTCAGACAGTTGAAAGCTTGTGGAGAGTGATAAAACACAGTTTGAAAAGTGGTATAGCCTACCAGCTCACCTTCTTGCAGATTATCTCTGCGAATATTTATGTAAAAGAGAGGTACAGTATGATTTTTTGAAGAGGACGCGTTCAACCATTTCCTAAAAGCAGTTAAAAATTGCTACCCAGGAGAAAACGGGTAGGGTACGATAAGCGGACCCGGTTTTTATATCGAAGAATTTAGTCATCGATACATAATATTCGCATCTCAAATCCTAGACTAACTTACCAATCAATATGGTATCTACAGTCCTCAATATAGCAATCATATGTTTTAAATTAAAATATAAATTTAATACTTACAATGATCAACAAATTATTATAACCAAAATTAGGAAAACTGAAGACGACCATATTTGCTCCTCTCACAGTTATAGTTGTTTCTTTCCCACAAATTTCACATAATGGGTTTTTTGGTACGAGTCCAACATCTTGAAGCCACGAAAAACATTGTCTTATCATCTTTCAAAGCAATGTGGTGTAGTTTTCTAAAATTGACTGAAATTTGTAATGATTATAATTACTTATGTAATACTACCCTACATGTATTATTTGAAAGTGTTTACAGCTGTTGGTATAGATTATTTAAGTTAACAGTTCAAAATAATTGATCAAGATCGATTGATTTTATTGATGGTTATGATTAAGTAATATCGTTTGCCAATTTCGATACAAAAACCGGGTCCGCTTATCGTACCCTACCCGAGAAAACATATAGGCTAGATAGTTCAAAAAGTTTCCATTTTCTATTCTAATTATTGTCATGTTATCATTTATTTTTCGATTTGTTATCAATTTCTTTATGAGTTTTCTTATTTTTCGATGTAATAATTTGTTTGGTTGTTCTGGTTCATTTATTATTTTGATATTATTACTGTAAATATTAAATTCATATTTTAATTTCAAACATATGATTGTTATTGAGGACTATAGATACTTTTATATTGATTGATTCTTCTTATGGTAATTTAATATAACTCTTATTGTGCATGAATTTTACATATGGAAGTTGTATAATACAACAAATTGTTCAATAATAGCAATTGAATAAGAGTGTAGGCCCTTCATTAAAGTCTCCCCCATTGGGGCGTTTATAAGACAAGTTTTAATGCTACTTTTGTATGAACTATTTTGTTCCTTGTGTAGTTACTTTGTGTTTTGAAGTAACTTACGTTTAGCTTTAGGAGTTAACTAAAACTGTTTATAAAATTGCAAAAATATTATCTTGTATTTTGCCCTTTTAAACATTTTACAATTTATTATTAGTTTTACTTACCAACGCTTCTCTTGGCTGGAAATCTTTGTCTACATCTTTATTTTTAATGTTTTCATTATCTTCATTATGGGAATCACTGTCAGGGTTTCCCATGTCTAAAACTGTTGATTAAGGAAAATGATCAATCATATCCTAATTAACATACATTGTTAGGCAGTTTGCGAGTCACTGTTACAATCAAACAAACACCCAAATACAACTGAAAGACTAGACAACATAACCAACAAAACCAACTGACAATGACAATAAAAGCCTAGCAGTTTGAGCTGCTAACAGATGATCACCTGCTCGAGTGTAGGCTACTCAGTGTAGCCACTATTCTTTTATAGATTATCTTTTATGTATGTGTATATTCATTGTTTATATTGAAACCAGCGCGATGTGCTGTAGTTTTTTACGTATTAATTATTTCATTAAAATTTGTTGAAAAAATCATTATTACTGAGCGGTAACACCTTTTATGAATGTACTTCGTCACTATTTTATATGTTGTTTTAATTTACTTTGCTGGCATGGCATAACTTGACGATGGATTTGTTCCACGTTCTGAGCACGGCGTTTAGGCCGTCCGGAACCTCCTGAAATGTAGGATCCTTATGCAAGAGTGGTAGAGCATTATAGACAAGTTTACCACTTGCCAATGCTGGACAAGAATCTTTCTAATTTCTCATCTAAAATAAAGGATTTTTAAAAATTGCTTATCAAAGATTTTATGTGGATGACTATCTTCTCTTGTGGCCAATTAATTTTAATTTTATTTATTGTTGAAAATATGAAAACAGGTGTGGTAATTACTATATACTGTTAGGCCATTTAGTCTAGAGAAAATAAGACTGCAATACTCATAGTAGCCAGAAGATATCACAGAAGGTCCTAGACAACTTCAAACATACATTGATCATAAAACCCAAAACAGCTGTAGGTACAAGATCCTCCAGGGTTTCACACTGTCCACTGTTTTATCGTTTTCAAAATTATTTTGTGTGTCTTTTTTTGTCTATTACAAGCTGTTAACCACACCCGAGCTTTGCCAATTTTTCCTTGGTTAGCATTTTTCGTTAGTGTAATGTGAAAAAGTAACGCACTTAGTAATATCATGATTTTTATCTCAAAATATAGCCGGGGACCTATCACTTACCCTTACGGTACACAATATTATATTGGAAGGGTCTGGGAAGCAATATCTTGATTAACGTGACTTCTTCCTGTCTTTTAAATATTAGCAAAATGTCTCCAGGAGCATCCTCTCCATTCTGTAATATTGAAGATTTTTATAAGGTTTATAATTTATATTTTATGCTAAAAGTACTGCGCTGTGTAGTTTTACTTGCACACAAGAAAAAAATGTTCACGCTTAGGATTGGTATAATTTTTATAGCACCAAACTTGTTCCGGGACTTTGAGACATGCTAAAGTGAGGATATAAAGATTCTAATGTCTTTAAATTATTTGATTGATTCCGACACATAAAAAAATTGAAATTTGGAAGTACAAGGTAAAAAATATTTGGCCACTCTGGCTTACATGGTGTGTCCGTATACAGTAATTGCTGGGATTAGGCTATATTTACCTTAATGAATTATAAGTTTTGAGTGAGAATAAATTATTAATTTCCTTGAGTTTAACTGAGACATTAAGGAAAAATTATCTATCCACTTGTACCTACTCTTTCTTTTTCAAAATATAACATTTTTGGGTTTAATAGCCAAAGCAATATGTATCAAATGAGACATCAAAATTTGTATCCTTAAAGATGTTGTTTTAACAACGAACGTATATATATAAAACAAAACAACAACAACAACAACATCAACATCAACAACAACAATAACAACAAACACACACACACACACACACACACACACACACACACACACACACACACACACACACACACACACACACACACACACACACACACACACACACACACACACACACACATATATATATATATATATATATATATATTTATTTATTTATTTATAAAAGCCAAACCTCCTTACACACTCATCACTAATTCTACAACTTCCCGATATCTAAGAAAGTTCTAGTTTGGTACACGTAAAGGATTTTCATAACGACCAAACATCAATAGGGGTTGAAAGGTTGCAACCACAAGAGGATCTATATTTTGTTTTTCACCTACTCGATATCCTAGGAAATATGACATTTGATGGTGTTTCATGTTCGCAATAGATAAATAAAATGTCTTTCATGCAAATCAACCATCTATAGGGTTTAAAATGGAGTTTGCATTCCTTGGAAGAATTATATTTTAATGGATATATTTCATTGGTCATGGCTAGAAGACAACTATACTGTACTATGTGAAATATAGTTGATTCAAACTAGGAATGCTTCTTCACACGCTAAATCTAAAATAAGAACCAGTGTCAATTTTGTTTAACTTTAAAATCTCTAAACCACGAACACTGAAATATATACACCTTAAACAAGTTAACTTCCGATTCAAAACTGCCATAGAGTTACATGATATTGCATTAAGATTAAAGGATATAAGATATATTGCATTATGCTTTCATTAAGATTACTACACACGTATTCTTCCACATTGAACTAAGATGGTTTAAGTGTTACTGAAGTTGTTGGAGGTATTCAATGAAATATGGAATGTTTGCGCATAAAATAAATTTGCTTATTTCGTAGGCACTCATAAAGCTCGTTTCATTCTCTAATTTCAGAGCCCCAAACTATTGCTCTTTAAACTGAAATACTTATTCTAAAAAATAATCTGAAGGTTATAATATTTTCCAGCAACCATGACTTATCTCAGTGTTTATTATGCCATTTACCAAAGATATTCCTATGGCGGACCTGTTGTTCAATAAGAAATTACGTACAAAGCCGCGGATAGCTGCTATTTTTAATATAGAATGACTCGTAACACATCACAACACTCATATCATTTCGAAGATTGTAAGCTCTTCTAGTCTATATTGTGATATAAAATTAGAACAATTGTATCAACAAAGTGTTTGATAAAAACCTAAACATTAAATAATTCATATAATTCTGACTGAAGTGTGAAATGATTCTCATTTCGAAGATTATATCTTAATAATATACATTCACCTTAAAGTAATACACGCCATAAATAAATACATAATTCTTCTTGTTTTGATGGATAACAAACTATAGATAAAATACAGGGTGTCTCAGAACTTACTACCAATACATTCAAGCATAATTTCCTGGACCAAAGATAAAACAAAATATCATATTACAACTCTGGAAAACTAAATAATTCGCTTTTTGGTTTTAACTGTAACTGTTTTCTATCTGAGAACGGCTTGTTGTAAAAAGCTGAAATGTGGGATTTACCCTTATAACACAACGATTAAAAATTTTTTTTAGAACCTTCCTTTTAAATTGGCGGCTTCCTAAGATATTTAAGCCTAAATATCTTAAAAACGACAAATTATAAAAAAGTCATATTTATTACATTTTAATTAAAAAATACAATGATACCAAGTTTAAGAACATCGGTTGATAAGTAAGGGAGATAATGCGTTTTTAAAAAACCGAGTACTATCCATATCCATGTCATTGTATAACAGCACTATTTGTTGGCACAACAATCAGCTGTTTTAAGTTTAGCTGTTCTAATCAGCTGATTATGTTACATCGTTTAAGCGTGGTCATAATATCCCTTCCTACTGCAGGAAGTAGTCCTCCTCCGTAGATTAATGGTTATAGTCTCGGCTCTCTAACCGAGAGATCACGGGTTCAAATCCCGGAGAGGTCCAATCATGTACTTTGTACTTTAATAAAAAACCAGTGCACTTCGAAGCCGACATAGCTGACGCCGATGCTTAAATGAGACAAAAAAAAATTGCAAGATGTAGGATTATTTTGATAAAAACATAAGAAAATACAGATTTTTATAATCTACAAATAATTTGAACCGGTATGCTTAAAATTGATATCACTGGATTTATAATTAAATTTTCTGACTAAAATGAAATAACTGTGACTTTGATCACATGTCGTTTTTAAGATATTTAAAGATTTTAGGTAGCCTTAATTTTGAAAATAAAGGGTACAAAAATTAAATTTTTCTGTTATTTAGGCTTTTACGTTATAAAGGTGTATATTAATTTTAAACTTATTTCGACAAGACGTTCACAAATTAAAAATAGTTAAATGAAAAAAACCAAATGGTGAAAATTCTGTTTGAGTTTTCAAAAGTTTTAATATAATATTTTGGTTTGTCTTTGGTTCAAGAATGATCCCTGAAAATATTGGTACAGAGTTCTAGGACAAGCTGTATACACACAGTATTTTATCATCAATGCACACAGAGTATTCCCTAATAATTACAGTATTAAGATTACGAGGCTACTGTTTCTTGAACTGCATTAAAGACTCGTTTTTGTGTAATATGAGTTGATATAAAGTTTGGGTGAAATTGATCGGTGAAATGTACTTTATAATTTGCGCATGATCAACACACAAAGCTTATTATGTAGTTTTTCAGGTTTAATAATACTTTATCATGCGTTCAATGACCCTGTTAACGAAAGAAAGAATACATTTCTATTTCAATATATTAGTAACCTAAGGATATGGTAAACTACTGAACACATTTGTTCAAACATAAAAAGTTAACGCTTTACGAAATTAATATATATATATATATATATATACTAGCGGGCCCGGCGCGCTTTGCTGCGCATTTCAATAATTTTTTGCAAAAGTTGCCCGCGGCTTCGCACGCAATTTCCCGTTGAAAACAGTACACTATATTCACTTATTCTTTTTCTATCACATTCTAAACATTGCTGAGATAATTGATAGTCGTTCCATCGTGAGCCTCTTGGGCGTATTATGAAGGTATGTACCATATTCCTGCCTCTATCTAGCTGTTACCCACGGCTTCGCACGCAAATCTTAAGAACCTAAGTCCTTATATTACTTAGTAAATTTTTTTTTTACTATAATAAATTTTAGATTAAATTAGTTATATCTCCGATGCCACGATTGAGCTTGCTTTGTTGTCTCGATCGAGAGAATATGTACACACGGAGTTTTGAGAACCATACTTCTGTCAAAAAAAAACAACTAAGGTTGATTTTATAACATTCTTTATATTTGTAGCCAACGTAAGATAGTAATTATGATATCTGCATTACTCTTCTGATCAAGCATGAGCATGGTTTATATTAAATAAATATTGCAGTTAAAGGTGAATTTTTACGTCAAATTTGAATTGTATTATCTGGATAGTAAAGTCTATGTTTAACAGTGATTGCAAAAACAGTTTAAACAAAATTTGTCGTTTCTCTTAAGCTTACTCTATGCTTTAAAACTATAAGTGTAATATATGTTTACAAAGAACAGCTGATTAAAAATTTGAAAAGACGTTAACATATGTTTGCTGCAATGCATTTCTTATGGGTATTTCTGTAACCAGTGGGGCGGAATCCTGAATCGGGAAAGGGATGGGCATAGCTTATAAACCTTCTCCGTGGAAAAATACATATACGTACAAATTTTCATCATGATCGGTCCAATAGTTCACGATTCCATAAAGGACAAACATACAAACATTCATTTTTATATATATAGATATATATATATATATATATATATATATATATATATATTGTGTTAAAATATTATCCAGTATTTTGCATTTAACTTACGTTAGAATCAGTCGAATTCAAAGAAGAAACTTGTAAAAGGCATAATGTAGATTCGTTAAATATTGTAATAGATCAATTTTAATACTGAATATATTTGATTGTAAAGAAATTGCATGGGGAGAATACGAATCCTTACTTTATAAAGGGAAGATTCGCTAATTGTATGAGTAATAGAATACTGCAAAGGTTGACTAGGATTACCAAACAAAAATAACACTCTTTGTGATGTTGACCTTTTATCTCGCGAATCCTTTGAAGATGCACAGAGTTGTTTTTATAATTGCATTATAAGGTCAAACTGAATGTAATTACTGCACGTTATTTTGCTCTTGAAACACTCCGGCCAATTTAGGTTTAATTTATTGTTATTCGATTCACTCATGGAGAAACGTAATTATGGACGTAATTAGATTAAACTTATTTTGTTCCTTTTAACAAACATGCTTCAGATTTCAAAGAGATCACTGTGTGTATAAATGCATCTGTATTCACAAGTGTTTAATACTTAAGCTCCCAAAGTAAAACTCTGCTTATAAAAATGATACAACAGTATCCTTTTAAACTATCAGTTGTATTTCGTCTCCTTAGGAGGGAGAACAGTTAACAAAGATCATCGGACATCTCTAAGTGTAAAAAATCTTAAATAGCACGTTTAGCTTTTAAGTACATAATGATACAATGAAGATGCTATTTGAGAATTCAACTGCTGCTTGTTCTGTATAGAAGCAAATACTATTTTGACGTTCCAGGTAATTAATTATTAGTAAAGAAGTAACACTAATTAGCCTAAGAATGATGTGTAACATGCAAACTGAACGAAATTAAAAGGAAAAATCCATCAAAGCGATATAGTAAAAAAACTAAAATTGGGAGTCAAATTTGAGTTGTAATTAAAACCTTAGAAAGTAGCATGTATTTACATAAAATGGAGGTCAATTAAACAAATCTTGACAATGTAAAGAATGAAAATTCTTCAAAATTAAGTCTAAACATCGAAATATAAATTATTTGAGGTAGTTCTTTTTGGCGGATTTTTTCAATTGTGGATATAATTTAACTCTCCCCACTTTAAAATTCCTTTTCTGAAGACATGAAAAATGTTTACAAAATTTAGGTTTAAAACGAAAATTCTTCCCCAGATTATATTTTTCCTAGCTTGATTAATTTAGAACCAATCGTTAGAATCACAAGTAATAGTTATATTACCGTTAGACAACTAGACAAAGAAACTGAAAGTCGGCACCTTATTGTATATGTTAAGCTGACACTTATCTGACACTGTGATCTGAGCAAAGGTTTTGTTTTAATTTTTTAAAACCCTTTTGACATCCTCCCATTTTGATCTCCACCTAAACGTGCAATTTCTCAGCTTCTTGTCCTAAGAGAAACACTAAAAGGAAAAGTCTAATCATTGCGTACAGTTTATTGTGAACCAGTAAGAAATTTCGTAGATATCGTGTTTAAAAGTATGTATACATAAACTTTTGTATGGAGTGATGGTTTTGATTATCTGGGAATTATGTTACAAAAGGAATTCAGATATTATTGTGATATCCTTCTGAAATTGTTCTGATCATGTAATTTCGTGGGAACCATGTCCTACTTAATATTAAACAGCCAAAACATGCTATCACCTAAAGGACCTGTTGTAGTAAAACCTCCCTGGATTTACACTATAAGAACACTACGGTTAACTCAGACCTTTTATTCCCATATTTTGGTCGTAAAATAATGGAAGATGTCTCATTTTACAGGTCCCAGCCTTCTTGAAATGATAAAAATGCGAAAGGATAAAAGTGGTTTATAATTATGTAACGTTTTTAAATGTGTCATTTTAGATAAGTATTGGGAATAAATAAAATTTTGGTTGCGACAAATGCGAATCGTCACCATCTTGAAACATTTTATTGGCTAAGACTACTTTACGAACTCATCCAATATGTATGCAAATACTTAGTCTGTATTAAGTCCACTTTAGATATATTAAATATTAGGCAGTTGTGTATATTTAATAAGCTCGCGTTATATTACATAACCCCATATATACATATATTTTTTATTTTTGGTTTCTGTATTTCCGGAAGTTTTAGGAGGCACGATTGGAAAAAGTGCAAAGAATCTCCCGACAATTCCCCCAATAAGTGGAATTTACAAAAAACTTTAGTTGCGTATTGCCATATCTTTAAAACTCCACATGCCTCATTATTCTCCGACAAAAATAAGAGTGCAAAAGAGGTTCAAATTAAAACATTGTGCTAACAGGTTCAAGGTGACCGCCAGTACAACCGGCTCTGAAGGATGAACCTGATTAGGAGAAATTCCTGTGGGGAAATGCAACTCAATAAGGTTAGGGAAAGTTCATCTGTTGTTTAATTCACGTAATCCATAGTATGGTTGTGGATAGAAGCCTAGTACTTTGCAAATGTTACGAGCCAGGTTAGAACACCAGGAGAACTCTAATGTAACCTTGGAAACCTCTTTGGTTCTCATCACGATCTCTCCTGCGATACTAAACATCATCTAAAAAAGGCGTTTCTTTCCTTGAGAAGGTTGGATAATGGTTGTGCATTTGTTATGCTGGTGTTTTACACTTAATACCACTATTTGTCTGTTACCGTTACCTCAATTAATTACAAGGCAAGAGTACGCCACACCTCGTGTTGTAAAAGGCTTCACTGAGGTTGTATGCAAAATTTCAAATCTATTGCTCATTTAATTCTAGAGGTGTCTAGTGGGCAGATAGGAGACGTACAATCATACAGAAAAAAAATGTTTACATCCTTCCGGCACACAAAAGAGAAATGGTGTTACCTACTGAGTGATAGGCATCAATGATACTCAGCTAAATTCCGTGGTTGGATATGCACCGTCATAGAACTCAGTGTTCCTCATATATAAATGAAGCTACATGCAAGATTTGAATCTATAGGTGAGTTTGTTTTCGAGATACCGTGGAAACAGACAAACAGATAGGCAGACAGAGATACAGATATAGTTTTTTCTAGCCCCACGAATATTAAAAAAAACTAAGAAAACTAAGACACACACACACACACACACACACACACACACACACACACACACACACACACACAATATTAAAATAATATCATTCAAATATTTGTTAGTGTTATTCTAAATAAAGTATATATTTATTATTGCTGTTGAATAAAATTAATGTAAAATTGTTATTGAACTAGTTGTATTACGTTGATAGATATTTATAAATTTTAGTACATTTTAGATTGTAATTATGCTGGCATTGCTTTTTTTGTTATATTACGCCGTTATAAATTTATATTATTACTCACAAAATTCAACACATAGGCATACCCTTTTTAATTTACGTACCAAACATTGCTTTAATAAGTGGAATATAGTGAACAACATAACTTGCGGATGTGCCTTACTCTTCAATAGATTAACGTTGGTAATAAATCTCTCCTAAATATTTAGCATTATTTAGATTACAAAGAATGAAATGCATGTCCGCTATGCAGCTCATCCAGACGTGGGTCCCCCTGTTCCCCGACATTAATATTTTTATGTTAAAGTTATATCATATTTTTGTACCATTTTTGTACCTTTTTGTAATACCAATAAATAATTTTGTACCACAATAGTTTATTAATAAAGTACTATGTATAAACCGGGGAACAGGTAGACACTTGCACCCGACATTAATATTTTTATTTTAAAGTTATATCATAATTTTGTACTATTTTTGTACCTTTTTGTAATACCAATAAATAATTTTGTACCTCAATAGTTTTTTAATAAAGTACTATGTATAAACCGGGGAACAGGTAGACACTTGCACCCGACATCAATGTTTTATGTCATGGAAAATCTACTTTCGTGTCTTATCGACCCTAGTAAAATATAATAAGTAACATAGAACTTGCTCTATACTCTTCCCAATAAGAAGGTATGTAATATATCGGTATCCACACAATTCAACACAACTGTGTGAATATTGCAAGGCCAAATCCAGCCAAGGTCCAAGACGGCCGAAGCGACGTGCCGCTGGACAACGGAAGGCCATCTGGAGGGTTTTATGGTCTTATTGTTGTCAACAGTAGAGATATCCTTCATAATTTATGAGGGTTGCAGGTGTTCGTCGGTTGCTCCCGATCTAAAAAGATTGGTCTTTCCATTCACTTCCAGAATTTTTAAAACGTTTCATTTATTAAAAATACAAGAACTCCTTACTGTTTATTGATAAAGTACTATGTTAATGTTCTTTATCTATGAACCGGTAAACAGGTAGACACTTGCACCCACCATCAACATTTTTATGTTAAAGTTACATTATATTTTCTACCATTTTTGTACCGTTTTGTAATACCAATAAATAATGATGTACCACACTCGTATATTAATAAAATGCAATATGTAACCGGGGAATTAGTAGACACTTGCATTCCAAATTAACATTCTTGTTAATTTAATACCATTTTTTTTGTTCCTTTTTAGTACCTCTTTGTAACACCCATGAATAATATTGCACAAGACTAGTTTATTAATAAATTACTATATATAAACTGAATAAAAGTTAGACCTTACGTTGATATTTTATGTTACAGTTACATCATATTTTAGTACCATTTTTGTACTATTGTGTACAACGTTATAAAGTTGTTGTACCATCATAGGTATTTACCAATAAGGAAACCAAGGGGCACTCAATCCTTGGTCGATAATAAGAATGATTAAACGAATTAATTTATTTTATTATTATTGGACCATTAATAAATTAATAATCTGCAGACAGAGAACATATAGACACTTACAGTCGTGGTCCACAAATTAAGTAATAAAACTTGTTTTACGTTGTCATACTACTTTTGTAACACTCAACACGAGCTATTAATATTTTAGGACTACTTCATTATCGAAGTAAAAATCTAAAAAGTTGATGTGCTTGAGACTGTCAATAAATGGAGACCGCTATCTGACGTCGGCAAATATGATTAAAAAACATTACACAGTTTTTAATTTATGTACAGTTTATTGGTGGTAATATAAATGTCGCTTTTTAAATTCTAATTTGTTTTGTAATACAGCAGTTTTACAAATAGCAAAAATGTAATCTGTAACCACTTTTTGATGTGTTAAAGACAACATAATCCCTTAATTAAACTATAAACATGTACAATTTTAATAAATTTACCGTACTAGAGAATGAAAATAAATTATTTAATAAATTACCATCTCTTGCAATACAATCAATAAGAATATATCATGTTTTATTATATCCACTATCTATTCGTATTGAATATTTAAATATTTTATAAATGAATAAAACAATTACATACATAGTACACCAAATTTTTAACACCCTTCTCTGTTCAACATATGTTAATATAAAAATAATAATATTATACATTAACTTTAAAACATTTTAAATATAAAATTAATTAAAACTAAATATACAATACAATTCTGATAACGATAGACAACTTATGTACATTTAGTTGAGCAGTTGTAATGTAATTTAATGAACATAATATTATATTATTGAACTTTAAAAATAATAGGCTACACAAATATTAGTTAAACATATTTTTAACTTATTAATAACTACAGAGCACAATAAAAATACAGAACCTTTAGTATTACATTACTTAATATTTTATTACATAATTTTGATTTTAAATGGTGTATAGTACGAGTTGGCATTTAATGTTGTCTTTCGTTACTGTAGGAATTATTTTATTCTGTAAGTCATCATACGTTTCCCATTTTCCATCATTCCTTTGCGCATAGGTTACATAGTGTCCCACATCTCTTATATTGTCTGAACCAATAAAACCGATACATCCACGTAAGATAAATTCTCTTTCATTGACCTTTAATGAATGCGGCAGGTCTCGTACCTTAAGTACGCACTGTACTAAACTTGAACTACTAACGGTTTCTATTAGTTCTAAAATAAGATAGTCGGAAGGATTCATTGTGATTATCCTCTGACCTTGGCATCGAAATGATACACCTTCTGTAACTTCCAAGCTGAATAAACAATTGGCTTTTCTTGTGTATAGTTCTTGGTCAATTGTTTGTTGCAAAAAACCAATTTCTCGTTGAGAATTTATGTAAACAGTCAAAGGTACTCTTCCAAAACTATATTCCTTTCTTGGACAGTTAGTAGTCGTACATACACTGTGCTCATTAACCGGAGGTTCTGAACGCAACATCTGTGTGGCCAACGGTGAAATACATATCTCACATGGTACTCTTTTAATACCCTCTGGTAAAGTAGTAATTCCTTTGCACTCAGCCATTAATATTTCGCCTCTTATCAAGTATGTTTTTCTTGAGATGCCATTCAGTACCATATCCTTCACAAATTTCATAAATATATTTTCAGAATTTTGTACTTTGTTTCTGAACTGCACACTATCTGAAAATGCTATACAAAATAATTGTACTAGACTGTCAAATGCACAGGTGTTTGATAATATAACCTTTTCTTTGCCAATTGTTAAAGGTTTAAGTCCAAATAGATTTCCATTTTTAAGTAGACCAATCGTGACCAAGGCCCGTGCACTTGACATATTAGCAAGTGTAATTTCCGTGTTGGGTTGAAGATATGAGCTGTGTTTTCTTTTTCCACTTTCAACTCCAGTCACTAGTCCTCTCCAGTTTTCTTTTTCTCTCGACTCTCTAATTCTTTCTTGGATTTTTTCTACTTCTCTATCAGAAGTAACATCAAGCATATCTTTGCTGAAATCATCTTTCTCCTTTGCAGCAGCAATTTTCATAGCCCCTTCAATAGACAAGATGTGGTGAAAAACAAAGTCATCAACTCTCATAGGCAATGTCACGTGTTTAAAAATTATGTTTTTCAATATATTGAATTCAGATTCGACCGCAGCTGAACTGGCCGTAATGCCTCCATATTCAAAGATAGGAACCATAATACTTGTCCAAGTAGGTATTAGTGGTGATATCTCTAGGATTTTCTTAACAATATCTGGAAGATATTGCTGATTTCCTCGGTTGCCAACAACTCTATTATCCTCAGCATTTTCAATAATTGAGACTACCATGCGATAAAATATGTTGTTTTCTTTCCCTGAACATTTCATACCCTGTGTTTTCGGAATTCTCGGTTTTGTTACTTCTTCCTGTTCAGTGACATCCTCGTCTGTTGTAGAAATCCTCCAATTTTTTTAATTAAAAATTGTTTACTTTCTTCACATGGTGTATCATTTCCTGCCATATCCGAGCCTTCCGTAGGTGATATGGCAACTGTAATTACATGTTTTAAAATATTTTTTACGTCTTTGATGCTGGTGGATTGTAAAATTTGACATAAGCACCTGACGTAAAATTGCTTTGTTATTTTTAATGCATTTTTTAAACATCTCCAAGTAGTAACTAGCTTAATAACATGTGCTACATCGTTACGAACGAAACAGTTTGGTATGTCAGGCACAGAACATTCTTCTGTAAGACCCAAAAGTTGTACACAGCGTCCACAGTAAGCTTCAAGTGACGGCAATGAAGTAAAAGCTTGGACGCAGGCTGACATGATAGCTGTGGACATATCAACCACTACTTCATTTGGTGCCGTTACATCACACCGGAGGAAGCATGCTAACCAATGGCGCAATGTTTCTGTGTCGTGCCTCTCCGAAAGAAGGTTGCAAACTGTATATATTTTCTGTGACTCTTTGTCTCTAACCACAAAGCTGTATAAAAATATGTTTCCTGACTTTACTCCCGGAGCTCTTTCCAAGCGCTTTACTACTCCTCCAGTGGCATCAATTGATGCAGAAACAGGAAAGTTGTTCTTACAGTGTTGTCTATATACATGAATTTGCGCAGAACTATGGTACCTAACTGAAAATTTGTCATAACTAACGTCTCTTATTATGTTAACAAATCTAGAAGTATGCATAGCTTTCCCCAGGGCTACAATGGGGTTTTCATCTGCTCGTAAAGAGCTAAGATGTTTGGCTTTTGCACGTCTTAACTGACTTGTAGAGGGCAAATGCGCAGGTTCTGGTTCTCCAAAACACATGAGTTTATCAGCTTGACATCTTTGGTACGCGGTTGATGCTATATTTTTGTCTACAACATCATCCAAAGCTACTTTTAAAGCATGTCCAGCTAAATCTCTTTTTAAATTTTTTGGGTGTACAATATTAAATTTTCCTTCATATTTGCAGACGAATTCAGCATTTTCCCCTTCTTCTGGCAATTTGGACATGAAGGCATGAAGTTTTGATTTACAAAATGTGCAATTACCAACAATCGTAATAGCATGCAAAACATCTGACATTGATACTCGCCCTCTGGAGTACGAAAGTTTACATGGCAGTTTTGTATATTTCCATAAATATGAATTGAAAACGTGTGTCCATGTGTGTCGTTTTAATTGAAAATATGTCCTCTTACCAGTCTTCCCGTCCTTGTATGTGGCATGTTCTGGTCCAATATCATTCCAGTCTTCCCTGCTTAAAGTTATTTTAAATTTTTTTACTTCTTCTGCGAATTCATCACTGGAAGAGTTTGCTGAAACTTCCTCTTCGTTACTGGACGAGGATATTTGTTCTTCATTCGCGGAATCCACAGAGCTGGTAGATCCATTAGGGTGAAGAAGGGTAGTTAAGAGCCCGTACCTTTAAAAACAGACATCAGGATAAGAGAAGTAGCAGGATTTCAGCAATGAAGTAGTAATAAATATATATATATTTATTGAAATTATACATATGTATATATATATATATATATATATATATATATATATATAAATGGCAATAGCCTTATTTAATTTTTCAATCAACATTTAATCACAAAAAGTACTTGCTCCACCGGGACTCAAACCCGGATCTCTCACTTGTCGGGTGAATGTGCTATCATTACACCACAGAGCGCTTACTTTTTCCGATTCAGTTATTTTGTATTTGGCCGTATTTGTCACATATGTGTTTAAATATGCAAACTAACATATAATCGGAAGACCAAATACCGGCGGAACAAGTACTTTTTGTGATTCAATGTTTATTGAAATTAAATAAGGCTATTGCCATTTATACTGTTTAATGTAAATCAAAGTTGTTTGACAGGAATTTGGTCTTCCGATCATATGTTAGTTTGCATATTTAAAAACATATGTGGCAGATACGGCCAAATACAAAATAATTGAATCGGAAAAAGTAAGCGCTCTGTGGTGTAATTGGTAGCACATTCACCCGGCAAGTTATATATATATACGCCGCTGAAGGGTAACTGCTAGTACATATATATATATATATAAATGAATGTTTGTGTGTTTGTCCTTTATAGACTCAGAAACTATTGGACAGATTTTGATGAAATTTTTTTATTGTTTGCAGTGGAATTCGAGAATGGTTTAGATTCACAATTCGGTCAAATTTAAAAAAGTTTATTTAAATAATTTTTTAATTATAGTTGTTGATGTTGGAGTGTTTTATATCGGATCCGACAGACTGCGCTACGACATCTAATACAAAGCGAACTGATACTTAACAGCTGTTAATACTCTCAGCTGAAGTTCATCAAAGAGGCAGAAACATTTGTTTACATTTAATATTTAGAAAATTTTTATTTTAAAGTGCTTGATGAGTAGTGTAATGCAGGTTGCATAGAAAACGCCATTGCCTAATTTTAAATTCATATTGCACTAATTATCAATAAACTATCTAATGCAATGAAAATACTATTAAACGCTATTATGAAAACAACCTCAAACTCTTTAGAACTTTACAAAATATATATTACCCCCCTGAAAAGACGAAATTTCCCTAATTTTCTCAAAAAGTAGGTTCTTTGTACCAATGGCTACCAAAGATTACGGAGGGTTAAACTTATTACAGATTAATATCGTAAAAAGTAATGAGATTATGAAAGTTAGCAAACCGTGGCACAAATATAATATTCTAGTGGTACAACTATAGAGCACCTGCTATCGAGAAACATGCATAATAAAAGTCTTCTTTAATATAAAATCATTGAACCTACCTGTTCTCCTTCACCACAAGATAAACATTAGATGCAGATACGGAGGTTTTCAGCTCGGGTATTGCATTGATGGCATTAGATATGTCATTCCATATGTGGTTTTTCTTTCCGACAACATTTCCATCTACCACAATTTTGTCCCTGTGTGTTGAAATGAGACGCCTAGTTTCATCTACTGGAAAAGTTGATGGACGACCTTTCTTCGGCATTGATGCCATCCCTAAAAATTATAACTATATGTTTAAAATTGAAATTATATGAAAAAACATGTTAGTAAAATACTAGAAGTACGCTATTCTTCTTGTAACATGATGAGTAAACATTTTACACCCACTAAATGTGTACCAACCCTATATTGTCAACAAAATTATTAAGATTTAAACAAAAAAATAATACAATTAGGGCCAAACAACTTTCATTTGTTACATACAACCACCAATCAGTAGTAAGGCACACTTTAACGACATTTTTTAACCCTAGCATCACTTCTGTTCTACATTGCAGCTGGTATAAAGTGATTAGAAATAACTTTTCTACTAGGACTTTCGTATTACGGATTCAATTCCTGAACAAACTGTCAGAACCCCTTATTTCTATAACAGAAAATGGTTGAAAGTCATTAGTAAACAGTTTCAAAATACATTTGTGTAGCTTTTTTTTCATTTACCTACCGGATGCAGTTTGTGCATTTTTAATTTGGATATTTGAATTATGACGTTCTATTTTACTTTCTCTTAAATCAGAACCATTTTCATTTTCTTGAACTTCTGGCATATCCCTACTGGATAATGGTTTTGCCAGCAAAAGATCGTTTTACGTATTGGAGTTTTTATTACTATTACAGAATAATAGCCTACGACCATATGGGGCTATGTTTACGGCTTACATTGGATTTAAGAGGTTTATTAATGTACACTTATAATAAACCAAAGTATTTTAAAAAAACATACAAAAACTGTCAACACTGCAACTACAAACTACAATAGATAACTTTTCCAGACAAACATTGACGGATACTAATGAAGTATTAACTGAATATTGAACCGAACTGACCGATTGGCAAGTGGCGACTACGAATACTGGACACTGGTGAATAATCTTTTGGGATCTCACATGTGGTGCGGACGGGGTATATTCCAGCGAATTCCGGGAATTCCTCGAACTAGCAATTCCAAAAACCCCAGTGCCACGACCTCCTTGTCTGTAATATTTTTATGACAGGATCGCCTATTAAGAATTGTTTGTTCACAGAGCGTGGGAACTTGGGAAGGGACAAAACTTTCACCCCCAGATAGAATAGAAAATAGGTCTGCATTAAACCAAGAGACCACCCCATGTTTATGGTAGGGTCATCATAAATGGACTCTGGCCCTAGACTTATCGCCTCGTACGTGGGAAGAACAATAGGTTTACCTACGGACAAGGGTCCACTGCTCATATAGAGCAAGCGCCACTCTCCTCCTTCTCTGGCAATCCCTAGTTTCTGAACTAAACTCACTAGAGTAGAGAACATGAGCTTTCTACATTACAAATAGCGTAGGCAATAACAGCTATCTGTATTACATTAATACCCAATTAATATTACATAGAGGGACTCAACAATAGCCTAGTATTTATCTCTGCGTTGTATAGTGCAAGCAAACTAAAATACTTAATACAGTTTTACATATAAGTTACCAAAGTGTTTTATTTAAAGACTAATTATATTTCCAATAATGAAGGAGTACCAGACACCGCTACAGTTACAATCGTTATAGAAAATTGCAAGCATTACAATTACTAACCATTGAAAATAGTCTAATAGATAAAAAAAAACAAGAACAACGGAAACAATGAGATTAATAATAAAAAGCATGCCGTATACCAATATAAAATTTTTCCAATTAAAGAAAGAATATAGGCAAATTATAACAATGTATTGTGATTACACATTGAATACATATTGTTATATTGTAAAATTTCTAAAAAACGCGACAAGTAACACGTGAAATATTTTGTTTTCCTTCTAGAATTGTACAAATCATCTTCCAGTTTGTTTGAAATCACCTTCCTCCCTGTTTGAAATAAACTGTTGCGATTTAGAACAACTAAGACTACAAATCATAAATCACTTTCCTCCCTGTTTCAAATAAACTGTTGCGATTTAGAACAACTAAGACTACAAATCATAAATCACCTTCCTCCCTGTTTCAAATAAAACTGTTGCGATTTAGAACAACTAAGACTACAAATTATAAATCAACTTCCTCCCTGTTTTAAATAAACTGTTGCGATTTAGAACAACTAAGACTACAAATTATAAATCACCTTCCTCCATGTTTTAAATAAACTGTTGCGATTTAGAACAACTAAGACTACAAATTATAAATCACTTTCCTCCCTATTTCAAATAAACTGTTGCGATTTAGAACAACTAAGACTACAAATTATAAATCACCTTCCTCCATGTTTTAAATAAACTGTTGCGATTTAGAACAACTAAGACTACAAATTATAAATCACTTTCCTCCCTATTTCAAATAAACTGTTGCGATTTAGAACAACTAAGACTACAAATTATAAATCACCTTCCTCCCTGTTTTAAATAAACTGTTGCGATTTAGAACAACTAAGACTACAAATTATAAATCACTTTCCTCCCTATTTCAAATAAACTGTTGCGATTTAGAACAACTAAGACTACAAATTATAAATCACTTTCCTCCCTATTTCAAATAAACTGTTGCGATTTAGAACAACTAAGACTACAAATTATAAATCACCTTCCTCCATGTTTTAAATAAACTGTTGCGATTTAGAACAACTAAGACTACAAATTATAAATCACTTTCCTCCCTATTTCAAATAAACTGTTACGATTTAGAACAACTAAGACTACAAATTATAAATCACCTTCCTCCATGTTTTAAATAAACTGTTGCGATTTAGAACAACTAAGACTACAAATTATAAATCACTTTCCTCCCTGTTTCAAATAAACTTTTGCGATTTAGAACAACTAAGACTACAAATCATAAATCACCTTCCTCCCTGTTTCAAATAAACTGTTGCGATTTAGAACAACTAAGACTACAAATCATAAATCACTTTCCTCCCTGTTTCAAATAAACTGTTGCGATTTAGAACAACTAAGACTACAAATTATAAATCACCTTCCTCCTTGTTTGAAATAAACTGTTGCGATTTAGAACAACTAAGACTACAAATTATAAATCACCTTCCTCCTTGTTTGAAATAAACTGTTGCGATTTAGAACAACTAAGACTACAAATCATAAATCACCTTCCTCCCTATTTCAAATAAACTGTTGCGATTTAGAACAACTAAGACTACAAATTATAAATCACCTTCCTCCTTGTTTGAAATAAACTGTTGCAGTTTTATCGAGCCATCCCTAATATAAGAGTTGGGCTGGTCACCACAACTCTTCAGGGTTCTACCTGTAAACTAAATCAGTATAACAATCAGAGTTGGGTTTGTCACCACAACCTTTTGGGGCCTTTCCTAGAGTAAGATAATACAAAACAAAAATTATTTTGTAACCTTTCTCAAAATAAACTAAAATAAATACCACTGTGGCTTATGTTAAACGGGAGTGCACTGAGGGCCTTACAGACTAATACAGGACACACTACATCCCTCACTGAGCCGTTCTATAGTGGTCCCTACTGAAAATAAATAAAATTACAGACTTTCCGGAACTAAAATTAAAACAGTACCATTTATGTTGGCTATAAGCAAAAATAAATTTTACGCTATATACTTAAGAATAAATTAACTGTCCACTTACCGGTTAGACTGATGTGATGTGCTGACTAGCCGGACTGACCCATGCGACTGACTTGCGCGTACTTTAGCAGAGGGTGAACTAGACGGAGCGGCCGAAGACTAGCGACTGTCGGAGCGCTCTCAGTCCGAGCTACCTTTAAGGGTTGTTCCGATCAGTAGCGTAGCCAGAAATTTCGTTCGGGGGGGGGGGGGGGTCCGAAACCGGGGGATCCGGGGGACGTTTTGTGTGTTATTTGCCAATGAGTTTACTGGTAAAAGGTAAATACTGGAGCTTTAGTAACTACGCCTTATAGAAAGTGGAAAGATGTAATAGGCAAATTCAACTCTCACAGCAACTCTAGTACCACAAATTTTCTTGTATAGCTACAGAAACTTTACGAAGTTCGATTCTGGCCGAGTATAAGGCACCAAAGTGATGCTGGATTCACTGGATAAGAAAGAAAAAGAACAAAACAGAGCTTCAATCAAGCGTACAACTATATTCTGTGAAGAAAATGAAATACCCCTTCGGGGACATTGGGCCACTGACGGTCGACAACCCTAATTTAAACTGTTCGCCGTGTTACGGTTCAGGTTACTTTGGAACGTCACGTGACCGCGCCCTGTAGAAATACCGTGATTAAAATACACTATCCGAAAGGCCGAGTCCAAAAGTATCGTTTGATACTTTGATTTAAAACGAAAGGACAATTATATGTTTAACAACGGTCACTTTAATCAAATACATCAATCAATTTAATGTTTGTAGACAAGGGTAATGATAACACTCCCTTTTTCTCCTGCTCCATGCTTTATTTTTTAATATGTCTTAAAATTTTGGGGGGTCCGGACCCCCTTGACCTCCCCACTTCGCTACGCCACTGCTCCCAGACACAGCGCACCAAATGGTTACACGCTTACAATGATGTGGCTTCTCTACAACAATGTCAGGACATTCAAATCCAAGGAAACGTGTTGTCTACTTGTTTATAAAACCATTTAGGTGCACATGACATTTATCTGTAAACCATACATCACTCAGAAACTCAGGTTCTTCATAGCATATTACTAACATTGAAGCACAGTACTGAACTCTGGCTAGTTTGTTTCTATAGTTCAAAGGTTGTCCAGTTTGTATCCTGTAGGGGAAAACACCAATGTTTTTGACCATTCTTCGCATTGACGTATTGCTAATATTCTGTTTAAGAGATGCTCGCATTAGGCTTCTTTTCGGTGACTGTAACAGTTGTTGCAAACACTCTTCCGTGGTTTTCATTTGTACAGGCAGTAGTTGGGCGACCTGAAAAGCCCTTTCGCTGTGTCAACACACTACCTGTTCGACATTTTTCAACAACACTAATAATCACAGTATTACTAGGCGGGTTTTTGTGGAAATGTTCCTAAAAACGTAATGCAGTGACAAGCTTGGCCCACCCGCACGTCCAATTCCCGTATGAGCGAAAATAATCTCTACTATAAAAACTTTCTCTACCGTTGTTAGCACCATGTTAGCAAAAACCTCAAATAAGAAAGGAGTAATGAACACGAAGCCGTGGCAACTATCGAAAATTGAATCAGCTGATCGAGAAGGCAACTACAGCTTATTCAGTTTCAGTACTGTTTATTATGGCTAATACTAAATAAATAAAAGTGTAACAAATTTCTTTTCCTCTAAATTTTGGAATTAATACTTCAGTGTAGGTCTAAACTTATGAATGGGTTTGATAGGAAAAAACCTAGTAATTGAGACAGTAAGGAGTTCTTGTATTTTTAATAAATGAAACGTTTTAAAAATTCTGGAAGTGAATGGAAAGACCAATCTTTTTAGATCGGGAGCAACCGACGAACACCTGCAACCCTCATAAATTATGAAGGATATCTCTACTGTTGACAACAATAAGACCATAAAACCCTCCAGATGGCCTTCCGTTGTCCAGCGGCACGTCGCTTCGGCCGTCTTGGACCTTGGCTGGATTTGGCCTTGCAATATTCACACAGTTGTGTTGAATTGTGTGGATACCGATATATTACATACCTTCTTATTGGGAAGAGTATAGAGCAAGTTCTATGTTACTTATTATATTTTACTAGGGTCGATAAGACACGAAAGTAGATTTTCCATGACATAAAACATTGATGTCGGGTGCAAGTGTCTACCTGTTCCCCGGTTTAATACATAGTACTTTATTAAAAAACTATTGAGGTACAAAATAATTTATTAGTATTACAAAAAGGTACAAAAATAGTACAAAAATATGATATAACTTTAAAATAAAAATATTAATGTCGGGTGCAAGTGTCTACCTGTTCCCCGGTTTATACATAATACTTTATTAAAAAACTATTGAGGTACAAAATAATTTATTGGTATTACAAAAAGGTACAAAAATAGTACAACAATATGATGTAACTTTAACATAAAAATATTAATGTCGGGTGCAAGTGTCCACCTGTTCCCCGGTTTATACATAGTACTTTATTAATAAACTATTGTGGTACAAAATTATTTATTGGTATTACAAAAAGGTACAAAAATGGTACAAAAATATGATATAACTTTAACATAAAAATATTAATGTCGGGGAACAGGTGGACACACCTCTCATCCAGGTCGCTTTCTTTATCTGTACCCTCGTTATTAGTTCTTCAATCTTACAATCTAGTTAGGTGTGACTATTTGTATACCTAATGCCCATGCTTTCCAATGTCTGTTCGTTATATCATCCTATTTTCTTGCTTCAGTCTAGGAACATTTTTATATACCCAATCAGTATAGAATGTATCTTCAGAGCAAAACAGATCCACCTCCCACTTAATGGTTTTCTGCCATAAAGTTTGCACTTTGTTTCTGGTGCATTGCTTGGTGATTTCATTTGCAATGTTCACGAGATTACTCGCTCGTTTGTTTCCTCAAATTGTAGTCACAGAATGAATGGTTTGTTGAATTACATTAATGCCAGGTCCTTCATTTTTTGTCTCTTTAGCTACTGTAAAAATGCTGTCCCACAATACCAAATGAAACTAATTTCAAGTTGCCAAAATAAAGTAAATGGTTTGAATTCACTACTGGTGTTATTTAAATCAGGCTTTACTACTGTCATTACTATATGTAGAACAATGCACAAAGATTTATTTTGTTCATTCAATTAATAATTACGGAATAAGTACTTTACATTGAATAGTATTTAAGGATAAAATATGTCTATGTATTATTATAATGTTTTAAACCATGCTAAAATTTCTTCTAAATCTGTCCACAAGAATTTTGAGTGATTGAGTACCAAACACCCGATCACGTAAACATACAAATATATAAACATAATTGTTCACAAACCTTTCGAATTGATAATAATAACATGATCTCCTCAAATATTTACCTGTAGCATGTTGAATTAATATAGGTATTTATTAATCAGTTTTGAATATGTTGAATTATTGTTGATAATTGGTATTGATGTACATTACGGTTTATCTGTACAGTTTACAAATGGATCTGGTTCAAATGTAGTGTATTGTGTTATTGCTGACTAATTGCAAACGTAGCACGTTGTTAGTTTAATTCTATTAATGAGTCATTTTGGTTCGTATTGATGTGAACTTCCTGTACATTGGCGTTGTCGTTAATAAATAAATGTAGAGGAAAACTTTTTGTTTATTACAGTCCATTTTCCCTCTATATGTAGTTTTGAGCCATATTTTCTAACACATGATGTATACTAAACATATATTATTTAGAATAATTAATATATTGATATTTTTTATTTTTTATTTATAAATATTGTCAGTTTTTGCCTTTTAAGTTTCTTTTCCCCCTGCTTTTTCCGTAATTGTTTCTCGTCTTTTATATTAGTAATCCATCACCTTTTTATTATCTACTAGTATTTTCTATTATTATTGTATGCATGTAGACTATACTGTTATTAAGTTCCATTATCAACTTTACCATTTGTTAGCTAGTATTGATACGAATACCTATTATTATTGTTATCTGTGTTTAGTTACAATTTGTATTACCAATCAATACATAGTATAAATAAAAGTCGCTTTTTTGTTGGTCTGTTTATGCATTGATATTTTTTAAACTACTCAACGGATTTTGGTACGGTTTTCACTGTTGTTATGAACTAGGGCAGGTTCGATACATCAATATTTTAATCATTGAAAACAGAGAAAGGTTTGCATTATGCAAAAATTGATATTTTGAGCGCTTTCTTTGTTAATACTGACTAAGCATTACGACTTATAACAAAATAATTTACTACGGAATTGGACATTTCAAAAAGGCCTACAGAAAGTTCACGGTGGCATATATCTGTCTCCAAAGAATAACCCAGAATAACCCAAAGAATAACCATGAACGGTTGGTCGGGGCGGATCCGTCCTAGGGGTCTGTGGGTGTGGTGCTGGCATTGTGTGTGAGGAGTGTGAGTAAGGCAAACCGCATATATATTATTTATTTCAAAAATATTCTTATTATATATTTATAAATTATTGTTATTAGGTATTAATTATAGTTTTTGGTTATTATTAAAGATGGAAGTTGTAGTATTATTTTGTGTCATGATTGTATACTTATATTTTTATTTATTTTTATTTAGAAGTATCATATTTATAATTTTTTTAGTGTTTAGATTAATGTTTGATTTAATGTATTTAGTAAGGTATATTAGTGTCAATATTAATTTGGTTAATATTTGTCATGTTGTTTATTGTTCTGCTTATTTATCAGACAGGTTAAGTGTAAGAAAGGGCCATGAGGCCCTAACTTTGCCTGTTTAAATAAACAAATTTTCATTTCAAATTTTCATTTCATTTTCAGAATGACCATATCTCTCTTTTAAAGTATACATTTCTATTAACATTCTTTCTTGATCGACGTAAAAATCAATATTACTAATAGCACCAGAAAAATAGCAGACCGCAAATAAACGCTTTAAAATTTAAGTTGAATTCCAAAACCCACATATGTGTTTATTTTCTTGGATAGTGCACCAACGTAAACTCAAATGTGGAACCGTAAATAAATTAGAGCGGAATTGTATTTAATCCTCTCTTTTGGACCGCAGAAACGTTTCGATCGTTTTTTTTATTTATCGGGATAAAAAAGCAAACTATTACTATAACTCTTGAAAAAGTTTAGACATACAGTAAATTCAAAGAGTCAAAGTTTTTGGTGGTACACATTTAATTTTGGGCCCAAGGCAAACTCAAATATGGCACTTGAAAAACTTTAGATAGAACATTAATCTAAACAGACATTAGTTGACATGTTTTGGTAAAATTAGGCTTTCGATACTTGTGTTGTGTATTCGTACAACAAAACCTAAAATAGAACCAGTCAAAATTTTATTTACGTTTTGAATCTCTCAACGATGGGTGCTGAAATAATATGTACCTGATATGTCTAATTATGTTTAAAACAATTGTAGGGCTCCATTATATTACATCACGAATGCTTTTACTAAGAAAGCTACGGCCTTCGATTTTCAAACTTGCGTGTGAAGCCGCGTGTATGTAGTATGCTGATGACGACTGTGTATTCGTCTTGATGTTATATGAATGTTGTAAGCAGGGCCGTGCGCAGAATTTTATTTAGGGGGGGGGTTCTATACTTATTTTTATGAAATAAAAAAGAAGAAACTTAAATAAGTAATAGATTAAAAATTAATACGTATGGAAAATGAGTTTATTATAAAATTGTAAAACTACATACTTTTAATTCATTTGTAACTCATTCTCTAAACAAAGTAAAAACTTTTTCAAATAAAAACGTATGTGATCTACTCTTTCAATAAGTTGATGCGTCGAGGTACAGAAAAAATTCATCTAATACTGAGTTCACATCTACTTCAATGTCTCGATGAAGGCGGAAAGCGCGCGCAATCAAACGATTGGAAATATTTGCGCGCGCATGCGCGTAAACTGACGGCGCAATAGAGCACAATTAAACTGATATATGGAAACAATATGATATATCCCAATCTTCAAGGGGGGGGGTTTGAACCCCCAAAAACCCCCCCCCATGCGCACGGGCCTGGTTGTAAGTGTTTTAAAAAAATGGGCGTTGGAAATAAATAAATAAAAGAAACCACGAGAACGCTCTGACTTCTATCCGAGTTTTTGGGTTTGCTGTGTTTGTCATCCCCAAACTGAAAAAACCTGCTTGTGCACTTCGCTCAGTTCGCTGTGCTGGTCAGTGGAACCTGGAAACTGGACAAATGATTGACCTTGAGCAGTCTGCCTAGTCCTGTTCCTCCGTTCCTCGTAGTATGGCGGTAACAGTGATCGGAACTGGTGCCACGAAGATGGCAAAGATTGCGCTCCTGATTAGGCGGAAACGCGACGGATTTCCCCGTAATTAATCCCCGCCGCGGCGGTAAGTATACCTAGCTACGAGTAGTTGAAGAACGGCTCGCGGGAAGGCCAGTCGGTCCTTGGGAGGTGTTACTCACACGAGTCAGGAGTTTTGTGTTTTAAGTCAACTTATTTCATAGCTATGATTGTATTTTTCTGCGTTATTTTTGTTGCCGGTGCTTTAGGCCACGGTCATCAGTTTATAGGTTAGTATTACTTTGTATAGAAATTTAATTTTAAAACGCTAACTAATAAGATAGAAAGTAAGCTAAACATGTTGTATATACAATTCCAAACACCACAAAGGATTTTATAATCAAAAAATTTAAAGAAGATAGTTTCGTAATGAACAAATTTAAATATTAATCCAGAAGAGATTCTTTAATTATGTCGAAAAATAACTTCTTTATACGTATGCCTAATAAAATTAATTATGGAATTTATATCATTGATGCTGTGCTGTATAGTTTATTTCATTTTGAGTAAGAAAATATTCAATATAAAAATAATACATTTATGTTAAATTGTATTAGCAAAACGCGTATTACCAAACTCTTATATATGCACCCGATTTTCATAATTTATGCGCATAACTGCTTTTTTGTTTTATAGGTTCATTATGATGGTTTCATATATGTGTATAAAGTTTGTTTTTCTGAAAACTAAATAAAGTGTTATACAATCTCACATTTACATTTTTTCAGAACTACTTATTTTGATGAGAAGAGTCCCCCCCAAAATAAAATTGTGTAAAAACATTTGCATTTTATTAAAAAAATCGCTTTAATGCAATTTTGCATGTCCTACTTTAAATGTAAATCTTACATTTACATTTTTTCACAACAACTTAATTTGATAATGGTCCCCCCACAAAATAAAATTTGAATTTCATTAAAAAAGCGTTTTAATACAACTTTTATGCCCTAATTTAAATGCAAATAACTTTCAACAAAAAAGTATGCACATGTATATATATTTCTCTTAATTTACATTTTTAGTAAAACCTTGCGTGAAGCTCTAAAACAGCCAGACACTATAGGATGAAATGGCCCGAAACCGTCAGTTGTAGGGTTAAGACCAGGGGCGGATTTAGCATACGGTACTTACCATACGTACGGTTCAGGTCCCTTCTCTGAAAATTGTTTTACGAATTATGGATTTTTAAATTTACTCGTCTATGAACCAAAACAGATATAGGCCTAGGTACGTAGAAATATATTTGGAAATAAGCCATTATCCCTGTAACCTCACTTGAATCCATCACGGTTTAATGTATACATTTTGGTCATTCATTTTATTAATACTAAAACGAGTATGTTTCATTTGTATCAATTGACTTTGACACAGCGTTTCTACTAAAACAAGTGCCTCATTAAATAGTAATGCGTGTCGAAAAAAAAACAACAACATTGTTTTCATTGCTTTGTCTATGAATAAAACTATAACAATATACTACATTAAGTAAATAATACAATAGTACAATACATCAATACCTAAACTCGTCGGTGTAAGGAGGACTCCTAATCTCGCCAATTGAATTTTTTTTCTTTGTGTTCAATAAAGACATTTCCCATTTCATGTTCATTTCATCTCATCAATATGTGTTTAACCATAGGGGCAGGCATGAATGAAATTACAAGTTAGTGGTATGGTTGAAGTTAAGTACAATGAAGAAATCACATGATATAATCACATAATATATATTATAAACAAGTCAAAACTGGAACAACTGTTCACAGCGCAATCCATCGGTCAGGCCTAGTACTATCATTTACACACATAGCTCATCACTAGCGAACTCTGTTGTTTGGTTCTCATTACTAACCATAGGGACGTCTGGGATTAGGTTGTGATCGAATATGGGACTGAAAATAAGTTCTTAGGTTTTTATTAAGTACACATCAGTGCAAACAGAACCACCTGCGTGAATAATACGTTATATAAAGTGTAAACTTGAATTTTATATAGTTATACTCTTCATTGTGGCGTATTTACAAGGAATCAAATCATACTTAACAATAGTGTTAATTACAACATTTAAAAGTGCAAGTATAAACTTACAGATAAAATAATTATTTATGTGTGTAATATTTTATTTTAAGTAATAAAAAATAATGACACAACTTGCAACTACACATTAAAACACATTAAGAAAACTTGAAGAATATCGTTCAAAGATAAAAGAAATATAACACTTTGCACTGTACACTACACCGAAACCAGCCGCCCCAATTACAGGGTCAAAAACCCTATTACATGGGCAGCTATTTACTAAATTTACAAAAATGTTATCAAAAAATGTACATGCCAACTCATCCAGTTACATAGAAATATGAGGGTCGAATATTATGCTCAGCTTTCTAAAACTATAAAAACGAAATATGCGATAATACTAATGGAGAAATAAAGAGAACATAAAAACTTACAATACACATTTTTACGTGCATCTTTTTCTATTACTATAATAAAACTGTATGTACTTAATATTGAATGTATGTAATCAAAATAATTTAATTTTCCAAATTATATTGTGAAGATATACAAGATGACTGTAGTACTGGCTATAAACAATTATTCAATTGCTGATTAAATAAAAGGGGGGGGGGGGGACAGGGGTCCGGTGACCCCTAACTGACAATCATCAAAATTTGCATTATTAAGTTAGTATCATTAAGAGCAGCGACGCAATGCTTCCTAATCTCAGATAGGCTCCATGTCAGTCTCATCTGGCACTGACTTATATAGAGGATATATAGTGTGGAATTTAGGTTTTACTCAATTTAAAAAATAGAATATTATTTGGGTGCTATTGCAACATTGAGTGCTTTGCTAGTTTGACAAAACTGTTTTTGTAATGCTATGAAGCAAAGACAATTAAAATCTGTTCGTTCCACTGAGGTTAGTTACATACTATGAGCAGAAAACAGAATCAGCGCTACGTCCAACCGCTGATAGTACTAGGTCTGGCCATCGGATAGTGCTGTGAACAGTCGTTCCGGTGGAACTTCCGTTTGTAATATTTTTTCTGTCCCGTGAATGTACAAGGCACATGTATACAATTAATATGCTCCGACTATACCGGGTGGGACATGTGTGGCGGTAACAGCTTTATAACAGTAAACCTGTTTCTGACATATACAAATCACTGGGGCAAGGAAACCTTCAACTCTGACATATTTGTAAGTGCTGTTATACTGCGCATTTTAAGGTTAAGATTTGTTAGTTTGTATCATAATGCGTGGAATGAATGAACATGGACCTTGAGTTTTGGATTTGAGTTCAATTTATGGCACTTTCATTTAGGCTTTGCCAACATAAAGGAGGTTTTATTTCTAGCACTAGACATATAAGAAATTTTACGCTCTATCTACTTATACAGATTCACAATTTTAAAATTTTACGTGTAGATTATTTAAGTCATTAAATTAGGTCAAGTGAATTAAAGAAATCTACGAAGAGAACATGTATATTTAACCTAAAAATTATCTTAACGTATTTAAATAATTAAACCTATTTTATATATATATATATTTATATATAATTTTTGTATATAATTAATATATATATATATATTATGTATATAATTTTATATATACACAGTAAACATAACGAATAAAAACGTATCCAATTAAACGAACAATTGATTGTAATTCAAATAATATAATATATCAGCTAAATTGTAATTTTTGTAATAAACAAGATATTGGCCAAACCTCTAACCCTCTTCGTATCAGAATGACAGGTCACCGTTACAGTATTGGTTCATGGAGATGACAAGCCCCTCGCTGTACATTCCAGAGAACATAATCAGGACAAAATTGAAAAATGTTACAAATTAAAAGGCATCAATAATGTTCCATTGCATGCCAACGAAAATGTAAATAGGTTTAATTTGAGAAGGAGCGAAACTCCTCATCAACTTGTTTTAAGGTCAAAAATTTCCTTTCGGTTTGAACATTCGTTAATTTCTTAAAAATTTTTTTTTTACTCTTTTGGTATTTGTGATGAAACATCAGCTGTGAGGTATTTTTCGCCTGTTTATTATTCTATTTCAGTTCATTTTCTTGTTTGTATTTAGTTAGTTTCATTATTTAATTTTGTAAATATTTATACACTGTTATCTGAAGAAGTATGCTGACATACGAAAATTTATAAAAAGAGTTTACCAATATTTGGTTTTTTATTTCTACATGAAGAGAATACATATTGATATATATATATATATATATATATATATATATATATATATATGTGTATGTATGTATACAAATACATACAATTAACCTAAATATGATAGATTAATAATGTTTACAAAGTAAATAATGAAGTTATAGAATTATAATTTGAGACAGCGGTATTTGTAGCGTTGGTGTCTAATTTAGTAACTAACGAAACAAAAGTAATCTCTGAACAAAACATAACTCCAAAAAAAGGTCGGTTCATTATTTTTAGGATTAGGTTACGCGTAAAAATGTTTCAATAAAAACAATATTTACAGTTATTTCTCCATTTTAAGTTATTTTTATGCGATCTTAAATGAGAAACCTAACCTTTCGCATCTGACTGAAGATACTGTTTTGGCACTTCCTTAAGTTTACTCGAATGTTACTTGTCATGAAATGTGAAATAAACACTATAAGTTAGAGGCACGTTATAAAAAAATTATCAACCCGTATTTTAATTAAAAGCCGATAATTTTTTAAACGATCAGATTTAGCATTTTGCGTTCATGATTGCATTATAGAGTCTTCATTACGTCACTGGAAAAAGTCCCCTATAATTTTAAAACTAATGGCGGCCATTTAACATTTTTTGATTATGGATTTTCAAAACCAGCTTATAGCACATTATTTCGGTGTTTTGTTAGTCGAATAAAGAATTACCTAATTAGTGATTTAAAATATCAAATTGTATAACACATACATTTCTTTACCTGTACTTGTGAAAAACTACGAGATAATCATTATAATAATTTATTGTTGTTGGAATCTTAGAATATAACCCATTTTTCTTCTATTTAGAATTCACTTTTTATATTTATTTTTCTTATATGCCTGTTATTGAGGAAATCTGATGAATATTATTTTTATTTTATTTTCAAAGGTAAGACCCAATAAGACAAATAGGCCACAAATATAAAAATACATTGCTTAAGGTAGATCGATTACGACTTAACGGTTTCAAACTGAAACTAGGCAACGGACATCACTGGGCACAAGACTTCCGTGTCAGGAAGTTGCTGGACAAAGTTCGACTGCATATTTAGATGATGTACTATTTATGGAGTCATCAGGGGTCCTGTTTTTGTTTGTACAATAACAGTGTCACCTGAACGAGTAATGTGGATTACCACGCTAAAATTCAGCAAGCAAAATCAGGAGAAATACTTCTTGTACATCTCCGTCACGCATCATGTTGTACTTGCTTTTTCATCTGTTTTCCGAGTATTACAGGAAATTAAAAAAAGTCGAGGACGCTTGTTTTGTCACTGTTGGATCTAAATCTTTCAACATCGAAGTTAATCCAAGGTTTACTACTTGAGTATGACAAAGCTACATTAATAACACCAGAGTATTCAACGGCACATGATAGCATCAATTATTTGAAAATAAAGATATTTAATACAAAATAAAATACAATATTACATATTATTATATTTAAAGATATATAATAGTACAAATTATTTATTTTTAACCAAATTCAGGCTTTTAATGATGTTAAATCTTAGGATTTCAACGGCTGGTGTAATGACCTAACACCTAAGTTTTTCGATTTACACAGAAACGAATCATTGTTAATAAAATTAAAATGTTGGAAATCTCATTTCGGCCTCGATGAAAAAAGCCATCTTCTTCATTAACCAAATATGAGCCAAACCACGAAGGACCAGTAACGTCATTTCGCATTTTAACGAAGTTCGCGGAGCTTCTTCGTGATTGGTTGATATCTTGGCCTATAACAAACTTTCGCAGTAAATGAAGGGGGCTTCGTCGTGATTGGTTGATATCTTGGAAGCAATAACCGATCAACCTGACCAATCAGATATATAAGATTTTTTAATGCCATTGCGTATAGACCTAAATTGGAAGTAAACCTAAACAGAGAAGGCCTATAACAAACTTTCGCAGTAAATGAAGGGGGCTTCGTCGTGATTGGTTGATATGGTGAACCAATAACTCATCAATTTGACAAATCAGAGATTCACTATGTTCTTTATGCTCAATTATGTTCTTTATTACATGTTCCAATGTTTTCCATAATACAATGTTAACTCCTTTGTTTGAAACTAGAAGGTAGGTTTGTACGATGTTGTAGTTTAATAGAAGTTTCTCTCAAGGAATTCTTTAGTAATATAAATTTTTCACGCTATGAAATTAATTAATACATTTAGTACTTTGAAGAAACCCATGATTAGTTCCAATGAAATTCACTGTGTACTAATTTTAGAATAAAAATAAATCTGAAAATGTTGTTTTTCAACAAGATTTTGTTGACTAGGTTTCACTTAGTAAATACAGATCTTTTCTGTAGGACCCAGCTCAGCAGTTAAAGGTGCTTGGGGACAATCTTCCCCACGCGGTGGTTCTTGGTCCGCTCCTTTGAGTTCCACCATTCCAGGGGCGTACTCTGCAGCTACCAAGGGTGCCTGGGGAGCAAACTCTGGAAATACTGGGACCTTATCCGCCACCCTGGAATACAGCTTACAATAAACCTCCACCTCGCCAAGGATCTTGGGGTTCTGCCTCTTTAAATGCTCCAAAGGGAACCTTACCTTACCAGTCCTCTAAGGGCCCTCCTCCTCGCTTTACTCCTGCCTCCCGCAACCCTGGTATAGTTTCCGCTCCTTACCCGCCTCCTGCCAGCTTCCAGACGGACTTGAACAGATTTGGAGGGAACCAAGCGGATCTTCGGTCTCAGAAGCGGAATAAAGGTTTGGTTATAATATATTTATTTATTCTTCCAACGGAATTACACCATTAGTGCACTAATAATATTTACTTATATAATTAAATAACAAACAGTGGTAAAAATAAATAATCAACAAAAAGGAAAAAAAGACAAAGACAATAATAGATAGTTTAATAAAAAAACGAGCAACAGTAATAAATTTGTGATGTGCGATAAGAAATAAACAACAACAAAGTGATAACAAATTAAAAAAATAACCATATGCAAAAATAACAATATTTAACCAGCAACATGCAAGAAAATGTAAATAATCAGATACACGTGTAAACATAAACAATAATCAACAACAATACACTTTTCTTCTGAATGATGCGTTATCACTTCCAGTTCTGAGAAGTCAAATGTTTTAAATCTAGTACAAGTATTTACACTAGTCTATAAATATCTATTATGTCAACTTGACAACATAAAACTGAAAAGAACAACATACCATAAAACACATTTATCTTTGCTAGTTTTGTACGGAAAATTCTGAACACAGAAGTAATTATAGAAAGTATTTTATAGTAAAACCTTTCACAAAAAAGGTGTAGTACCATGTTAATTTACAGTTATTTTTTATAAATGGTCACCAATACCAAATACATTTTACAATAAGGTGGACATAGATAGATTAGACGCAACCTCATCTCATTACCTTAAATAAGTAACATAAAAATAACTTTTCCTTTTGTTATAATGCCGCCTGCAGCTATTTTTACTGGGCCTCTAGGCTTTCTGTAGCGAACATTCCGTCTTCTTTGAAACTTTTATCGGCGTTTTGTTTTGATAATGGTTTTGACAGATACATTAGTTTTTATTGTTATGCTTGACTTAAACGAATTTATTCTTGTTTGTCATTTTGTAAACTTTTATGCACGTATAATCTTTTATTTCAGAGATTAAAAAACCCAAAGGAGAGTGGATATATAAGGTCGTATAATATTTTTTTATTTTTTAAAACCTAGCTTTTGTAAAATCACCTAACATTTATATACAGATCTCAACTGCTCAAACAGTTGCAGGATGAAGTCCATGTTTAATATTGCTAGTATTATCGTAATCCCATCCTTCCAGTTTAGAACATTAAAAAATAGCATTTAAGCACGAATTTCCATTTGAGTATAGATATTTCTACCGTAATTCTCCTATTATTCCAGTCTAAAAAAAGCTTTTAAGGATTAATTCTGTAATTTAATATGGCTAATCATTCCGTAATCTTACCATCCTTCCTGTGTCTAATACGAGTATTAAAGAAAAGAAACAGTTCAGCAGTAAGATTCCAAAATGTATTTTTTTATGTGAAACCTAACTTTGGTTTACAAATTCCAACAGTTATTAACTAAGTCAATGTTTAGTATTGCTAGTCTTATCGTTAAACTTATCCTTCCAATTTCTTAAACTAAAAAAAATCTTTTTAAGGATGAATCTTCAGTTTAATATGGCTAGTCCTGCTGTAATCCTATCATCCTTTTAGGTTCTACTATTTTATACAACTATCGAGAATGAACCTCTAGTTGAACAATGACCAGCCTTAACGTATTTAACTGATTTTTTCTAGTTTCTAGAGCAGTTGAAAGTTTCTTGAAGACTGCCTGTAACGGATGTTTCTGTGTTGCAGTTCAGTCGAATAAGTGCCGCGCGGGGGAAAGCAAAGTGTACAAAGTGGGAGAGAAGTGGACTCCGGAAGGAAGCTGTGGACGCCATTCCTGCGTCGACGGTGGGAAGATATATCTGTTCTGGGGTAGGTTATAACATGGTTGAAACTGTTATACCTTGAGCAACGTGTTAAAATACAAACAAATACTCGAAACAGTTTAAATTAGAAACATATCAGATCACAATCCAAGCCAACTAAAATCATATCCGTACAGTATTAATTAAAACTTGATGGCATGGTTCTATAATAGGTAGATTCATTTTCTTGGTGATCGGATTTTGGCATATTTTTGTTCATGGTTTTTATTATACAACATAGATACTGCAGGTATATAAATTACCTTTGTCATTACAGTAGTTTTGAAAACTAGATAGCAGTATATCTATTAATTTCGATTTCAATACCATACTAATATGGCCAATACAAAAAAAAAAAAAAATGTGATCGGGTTCTACAAAAAATCTGTTTGTTACTGGCACTTTTCTATTAACTAGACATACGCCTGAGTACACCAAAAACCCAAAGTTTTCCTTTTGGGAAACCCCATGGAGGAGAGGCACAGAAATGGCTATCACCAAACACAAATGTCAAGATAATGGGGTAAAAGGGTTGACTGATACGCCTAGTTTTGTTGCGGAGAATGATTAATGAAGAGGCTCTCTCAACGTTAAAGGTTTTTACAAGTCTAAACATGAAGGAGTGCCATACTCCGCCTGCTTTTGACTGGAAGAGGTTGAACAGAGCTAGCCTTCCCTACTTCCAAACCGGATGTGACATGAAATATCGACAGGAGACGGTCCTTTCTTCCAAATTTACTTGTCCTAATATCCTGTTACTTTGAAAGCATCACAAAGATCTTAAAGACTAATGTGAAATTTCCTCAGCTTCATATTCTAAGTGAACAGAATCAGATCTAAAAACACTCTTGGCAGGATACTGACTAACCCATCTGACACCTATAAAGTTATATCTTAATCGTGCATGCTATTTACTACCAAGTTTACGTATTTCAGATATTAGGATTAGATTTCTGAAGTTGAGTACATAATATTTTATAGTTTCACGGATGTTATTCAAGATATAAATAAAATGCAATACACGTAGGCCACAACAATATTGGATAGATTCAGCTAAACTGTTCTTTATATAACTTAGTCCCTACTTCGGGATTTATTTGTTAGAGGTGCCCTAACCTGAAGCAACCCATATCTTCAGGGGACCGAAAAGAATCCAAGTTTAAACATCGAGATCAATATTTTTACAGATAAAATAACCTGGAAGGCTCCCCCAAACTGTATCCTAAGTGAGGAGATGCTCTAACTTGTTGCAGATGCTCTAACCTGGACGGCTACAGCAAGGACTCTCGTGCTGTCCTTAGTTCCTGTGTTCTCCACGAGCCATTTCTTTCAGGGGACCGAAAATAACCTTAGTTACAACTTTGAGATATATATTGTTACAGATGCCCTAATCTAGAAGGCACCACAGACTGTTTCCTGAGTGCAGAGGACCCTCACCAGCCCTGGCCGTCGTGTTGTCCTCAGCTGCAGTATTTTCGAGAGTAACTTTCTTCAAGGAAACCGAAAATAATCTTAGTTACAACTTTAATATCTATATTGTTACAGATGCCCTAACCTAAAAGGCACCACAGACTGTTTCCTGAGTGCAGAGGACCCTCGCCAGCCCTGGCCGTCGTGTTGTCCTCAGCTGCAGTATTTTCGATAGTAAATTTCTTCAAGGAAACCGAAAATAATCTTAGTTACAACTTTAATATCTATATTGTTACAGATGCCCTAATCTGGAAGGTACCACAGGACTGTTTCCTGAGTGCAGAGGACCCTCGCCAGCCCTGGCCGTCGTGTTGTCCTCAGCTGCAGTATTTTCGATAGTAAATTTTCTTCAAGGAAACCGAAAATAATCTTAGTTACAACTTTAATATCTATATTGTTACAGATGCCCTAATCTGGAAGGTACCCACAGACTGTTTCCTGAGTGCAGAGGACCCTCGCCAGCCCTGGCCGTCGTGTTGTCCTCAGCTGCAGTATTTTCGATAGTAAATTTCTTCAAGGAAACCGAAAATAATCTTAGTTACAACTTTAATATCTATATTGTTACAGATGCCCTAATCTGGAAGGTACCACAGACTGTTTCCTGAGTGCAGAGGACCCTCATCAACCCTGGCCGTCGTGTTGTCCTCAGCTGCAGTATTTTCCATAGTAAATTTATTTCTTCAAGGAAACCGAAAATAATCTTAGTTACAACTTTAATATCTATATTGTTACAGATGCTTAATCTGGGAAGGTACCACAGACTGTTTCCTGAGTGCAGAGGACCCTCATCAACCCTGGCCGTCGTGTTGTCCTCAGCTGCAGTATTTTCGATAGTAAATTTCTTCAAGGAAACCGAAAATAATCTTAGTTACAACTTTAATATCTATATTGTTACAGATGCCCTAATCTGGAAGGTACCACAGACTGTTTCCTGAGTGCAGAGGATCCTCGCCAGCCCTGGCCGTCGTGTTGTCCTCAGCTGCAGTGTTTTCGATGATACATTTCTTCTAGGAAATCGGAAATATAAGTTACATTTTAAAGAATTTGATGTTTCTTTATCATACCAGAAAAAGACTGATTAAAATATTAAGAAATGATTATCAATTTAGAAATGTGAACATTGACTGAGGTTCTCTTATAAAATAGTTTTCCCCTCCATTTACCAAGAAATAAAACTTATGAAGTAGTTGTTATTTATATACATTACATAGTTAATTTGATAAATACGAAGTAAATTTACTAATATACATTTCACTATTATGACCAAATGTTCTCTATTGTTCAAGATTTTTTATAGTTTAGTGCCGTATCACATAAACAGATAATGTTATTGGCTGAGGGTTAGCGAAGTCTGTCACTTGAGAGGGTGGAATACTTTAATTCTGTCTGCCTGTCTGTCCACACGTTTCTAAAAAAATAACTGACCTATAAGTTTGAAATGTTCATGAAGCTTCATTTCTACATAGGCAGCACTGAGTTAGGTGGTAGTGCATATCACTCCATGCGATTTGACAGAGCGTTAGTGAAAATCTTTACATTGGTATTTTGATTAACCAGTTGGCAAGTAGAACACAGTAGAATAATCCATTTTTTTTAAGAAACTGAGTAAAATTAATAAGAGACTTTAACACGTTGTATATTAAAAATATATATCCTAACTACTCCAACATATGTAACATAATATTTTGGTAACTAGTTGTAGATATTTATTATTTAAACATGCTATGAAACTCAGTAAAAATAAAAAATATGATTTTATTATGTGCAAGATATTTTTAAGAAAGATTTTATCTGTAAACGTTTTTGCTTCAAACTCTGTTTTTACATAGGCAAGAATAACTTATATGATGGTTCAGGTTCAAAAATAGGATTTAGGCTGTCATTAAAGTATATATAATTTGAAAGGCTGGTAATTTCTTTTCTGTTAGGCGGGTGAAGTGGAACATTCTTTTCTATATGACTGTCTGACTGAATATTTTTCAGTAGGACATACCCAAAAGCAAATCAGCTATCGACTTGAGAACCTTTGCATTTAACTTCCAAAGTCTGTTACGCGACACGTTGCGTGTTGTTCCTCTGATTCGTTTTTAAATCTAGTGACATATATAAAATTAAACGATGTCATGTTTATTAGAGCCTATTAGAACAAGATAATTATACATAAAGATATATAAAATGTTGATAGTAAATAAATATACTAAATAAAAGGTTAAAAAACAAGAAAAATTAAAACTATTTACTATTATATTTATTGTGTAGAAGAAATACGAACCAAATCACAAAGTAGGATAAAATACGAATAAAAAAAACAACTTCAAAAAGTAAATAGTGGGTTCCAAAAGATAATTCAAGAGTATGATACATATATTATAATGTATTGATTAAATCAAAATGTGTAAAAACTAAAATATCCTCACATAATTTCATAAACACGATTACCTACAAAAACAATCTTTAATTAATTAGTACTATATTCATTCATATTCAGAGGAATTATTAAATTAGTAATAAATTTAGCTCATCCTTAGGACACATTAGAATCATCAATATGTGATGTAAACCTATTAGTATTATGAATTAAGGAAATAAAATAACGAATAAAATGTATTCCATTATATATTTTCAGGCATTTTATTTTCAAATCGTAATCTACAATCCAAGGTGAGTTTACTCAGTTGCAGGACTAATGAGATATAAATGAACCTATCGGCATTGAGACAAACAGAAAAAACGCATCGTTAAGTCTTACATTAGTATCCCTTTTATGAGTACCGACCAGGCCAAGTGTGGGAATTTCCAAAAAGGCAGACAGAATTTATGTAACACACCATGTGGTTTCTGATGCAAGTGATACGTTGAAATCAAATTGAGTCGTCTATTTTCAAAACCAGATAACTTTTTCGAATTTAAGACTGTGATATTTACTGAACTGTAGCATTAAGTGTATGATACAGACTAAAACGGTTATAACCTGGTATATTTCCTTTATTTGTATGTTGTACAAAGAAGGGATTGTTTTCAAACCCAGATAGGTATAATATCAGTTTCAAAAGCAGATAGATCGTGGTACAGTCTATCCCCGCAAATATGTGTACTGAGGCTCTTACGGCCGAGAGATTTTTTTCGATATGTTGGGCTACACTGTCTTGTAACCGGATTCCTCCCATCTGCAATGAGACCGGTTAGAGGTCAGTACGTTGAGAAGTGTTCATCATACTTTTCGTGAAAAATGCCAATCCAATCTCCCCCCGAGTGCGAAATACGCGCGTTACCCTTTATCTTTTTATCTTACTTTCTGGAAATGTCTCGTATTTATTGTTGCTGCTACTGCGTCGTTGGTTGGACATTAGCACCATAAGTGCTCGTATTTCACAAGCAACCATAATTCCATTATCAGGAAAGAACTACAATATTGAGAAGTCTCTAAAAGCACTGTATGTTCACAAAAAACACGTTAATTTGTAAAAAAAAAACTTAAATTTTGTAACAGTTTGTAAGTACAAGTTACTTAATTTGAATCAATTGTATAATCTTTTTGAATTCCTATTACAATAGATAGCTTATTTTACTTAGCAAATATATTTTTTACCGTGTTAGTTTTAAGTTTCCAGTAAAATCTAACTAGCTCCATTACTCGTACTATTTTGTCTAACATTGAATTATGCAAAAAAAATCATTTTCAAACATAAAAAAACACAATAAATTTGAAAGTAAGATGCTCTCGGCTTTGATGAAAACACACAATGAATCACAGGGTTCTTTTATAAAAAAAAAAAAAAATAATAAAAGATTCTGTTGAAAAACCAGATAGACCGAAAAAAAATTATTGCATTAAACGTGTTTTACATAAACAATTGACTCTTGTGCTAATCCTGTTTATATTCTTTATGTTCTTGTAGAAAAAAACACATTTTTATTCTGCAACAAATAATGAATTTTATTTTGTAACTTTCCCAAAAGTTATAAGTTATGATGAGACATAATGCTTTAAAAGTAAAACTATGTTTAGCCAAAATTGTAGTAGTAAACTGTGCTGGTGTTTCCGTTAAAAGAGATTTGAGTAATGAAAGGCGGGCTGGGGACGGAGTGGAAGAAATGTGAGAGCGGTGGGGGAAATGTGATTGAGCTGAGGGATGAGAAGAAGTGGAAATGAAGAAGACATTTAGCGAAACGTCTTAATAAACAAAATGAATTAAAAATTATTATTAAATATATCCAATTCATTTTTATACATGTTTAACAACCTAATACCTCTAAAAAATGAAAAGTTATAAAACTGCAATGTATGAAAACGTGTGGTGTAAAAAACCCAAGGAGGGTCTCAGATTACTTCTTGGAACGTGCAGAAAAACCTTTCCATCAAAAAAGAGCTACAAAATAAGTTTTGTAAAATTTCATAAATGTATAAAATAATAGATCCGTCTCGTCTTGTTAACAAAGTTTCAGAAGAAAAAAAATACTTCTTAAGACAGCTGTTGACAGGTTTCGCTGACATGGAAACATTAAATCTTTTTTAAGATATAAAATACCTTTAAAAACTTGTTTTGAATTAGCTCCAGAGAAGCAATGCTATTACAAAAATTATTGCACAATATTCCAGCCTACTTCTTACGAATGCATTATATATATTTTAATGATAGAAATAATTGAATGGAAAAACTTTTTGTGTTTCTAATAAATTACAAAGCCCAACATCCCATGGCATCCATTTATGATAAAATTAAGGTGATTGTCAAACGTAAAAGTCGAGTCAAAGATCTTTAACATGAGTTACTAATTGTAGCTAGGTGCAGAGAGCTAGAGAGTTACATTAATAGAGTATTCTGGTAGAGTTAAAAATGTTTTTCCTAGAATAAGTAATCGAAAAACATTTCTTTACATTTTAAAAACAAGTTGTTGTTTAAGCACCAAAGGCTAAGTAGATTTAGCGTTGATTGCAGTTCAGAAACGTAGTTATTGTCTCGAATTTTTCCATACAGTTTCAAATCATCAGCATACAAAACACTGTAAAATAACCTGTACACGAGTTCATAAACTTCTAGACACATAGAGGGCGGGTTGACAATAACTGGAAACGCTCATAATATGTTATTCGCTAATTGCTTTTACTCCGGGCTCTGTGTCCAGCTCCGTCTATGGCGGCGGCGGACAGACCGGCTTGGGGCAGCAGTCGGGGTAGCTCTTGGTCAGATCTCCTCGAGTCACGTAGCAGCCCTCTCGGAGCTTGTATTTTGGGACACCTGTACACGAAGTGATAGAACTGTAGTTGGAGACACGAGAGAAAGAGGGGGAGAAGAAAAAAACATAGTTTGGAAGTGATGGAAAGATGAGAAACGAGAAGAGAGGAAAAGAGAGGGAAATAGTCAGGGAATGATGAAAAAAGAAGGAGGAGAAGAGGAAATGAAGAAATATAAAAGTTCTGGGTAACGGCATTACAAAGATTTAGAGTTCGAGTAGCTGTTTTAAATTTAAATTAATTGGACTAATGTTTTAAAGTGCATTAGTTTTAATAGTTATTCAGCTGGATAGTTTACCTGAGTATTGATTCGTTTATGAAGCTAGGGTTTATTTTGGGGTTTACATTTTTTAAGAAAACTGAGAATCCGATCTACTTACTATAACTCTTTTACTACCCTCTTTTTATAACATAGTATTATTTTAATGTTAAAATAATACATTCTGACTACAATCAAATAATTTTTACCTAGTCATATACGAGTTTAAATTATTACAGAAAATACCAAATTATGAAACAGATCTTTTGAAGAACGTTTTTATTGGCCAAGAATCATTTAATAATTACCAAATATTTAGAATTACATAATGCAACTTTACAGCTATGTATTTATCAGTGTAAAAAATATTTCATTGATATATTTCAATTGTTTTGACTACAATGAAGGAACGGGTTCAATCAGGGAGTAAAAAATTTCAATTGTAAGCCTAGTGTTAAAGTCCTTTATTTAGAGGAATATGAACAACAGTGCAAAATTGACATCAATGATTTATCCAGAAGCAACACTTACTGAGATTGTAATTTTATAAATGCTGATTAATGATCTGCTATGCAAAACCATGATTTGACATGGAGCCTCACTTACTTAAGTTTATTATTGGATGGTATGCTGATTAATGATCTGTTATGCAAAAAGATGATTTAACTAGGGACCAAAACTTTTAAAATTTGTAATTTGATGGTGTGCTGATTAATGATTTGTCACAAAAAAAGTTTAAAAAAATCCATATTAGTTAAGTGATCTTGACAGTATGAAAAGTGAATGTTCAAACACATGCAATTACAATCAATTTAACTCAAATTGAGCTAAAACTCTCTGTCGCTTGAAATTATTTAGCTGAAAATTACAATAAAGATTTAGTGATAAAACTTGTATGTTCAATTACTTACCTTAACCTAAAAATGTACCTGATGATGAATTCTTAGAATTTGAAATGTACATAGTACGAAATAAAAAAATATATATCAAAAGTGTTTAAAAAGGTTTATTATTGTATATAACTTCATCAAACCCTTTTTGAGGCTACATCTCTAAATTGTATGTTTAGGTTTATCTATTATCTATATACCGCTTACCCTGACATGGACAGTTCACCAGTTCGTGAGCAGCTCCTTCCCTCACATTCTCCATTGACCACCACCGTCCACTGCGCCTCTGGAGGGTATTCTTGGCCGTCTTCCACACATGGAGGAGGAACTAAACACAAAGGTAGTGGGTTCATAATGATTACTGAACTCGTCAGAGAATTCTTAAAATAGTGTCGGTGCAAAGCAAAGTAAAGATGTCTTATTTTACCAGATAAAGTTATGGCTGAGAAGCCCTTTTTAACTCTGAACCTGGGGACAAACAGCCATAAGGTGACTGCCGAGCCACCGCCAATGGCCGGGCAGGCGGGCTGTGCCATCCTGTGCAAAGACAGGATCGCTCAGCGGTCACCCATCCAAGCAGCGGCCTCGCTCGACGTTGCTTGATGTGGTTATCTTACGATAACTGTTGTACCCCCTATACTGCGCTATTGGTCGCTGTATGTTCGACTGTGATATAACTATGGATAGAATGGTTATAGAGATTGGAAACTCAGTGCATAGATTCCACTTGGGGCAAGGAAGAAGGCTATAGATTTTGGGGTTAAAAAAGCATTTAGTCTGTGTGGCAACTCGTAATAGACACAGCATAGAGACTTGAAACTTGGTACAGCTATAGGTTTCTCATGAGAACTTTAATGATTTTGGGATTTAAAACGTCACGGACAATCCGTCCATCTGCTCGATAACTGTGTCGTTAAGCTCTGTTAGACCTTTCGATACTCCGTCGTATAGGTTTTATCTAGTTAAATACTATTGTCAGAGAACCTTGACGCCTGTAAGATCACAGACCCTCGCCGACTCACCCCCACACTCCCGTACGCCCATTTAGAATCCTAATGATCGACTGATAGTGTTTCCGGTTGTACATGGCTAGTGTGTTCCCTTTTTTTACAATTCAACTGAATTTTATATAAGAAAACCAGCAGTTAATCACGCCTTCACACGCAATTTTCCGTAGGCAGTGTACGTGTATGAGCACTTCTAGTTCGAGGGAATTCTATTTACCATACCAGTGTTGTGTTTGCCTTGTGTTGACGATCAAGAAAATATATAAACAGTGTACATTTATGGCCATTGTAAATTTACTCCGGTCTCAGTATCCATAGTTGAGTATTCCTTGTTTTTCCAATCAAGAAGAATATTTCACACACACAGACAAATATGTTCTCAGACTTCTGCCTACTTCTGTCAAAAGACAACTAATTTGGACTTATACCAGTCTGTATATAGCTATTATAGTCAAAGTTAGGTAGTAAACTTCTTTGATATCTGCATTACGGTACTGACTAAGCACTGCGTTCTTGGTATTTGCTGAAATCTAAGTTTAAAGCACAATAAAACTTAATCTTTTTTCCTGAATAATTTCTTAATGTTTGTTCAAAAGTGGTAGCAGAAAAGGTTGAAATAAGAAGTTTTGTTTCTATCAAGTTTACTTTATGCTTTCATGGCTATAAATGTAAACAGATTAAAATAGTGGTTAAATTAATGAAAAATGTGATTGTGATTAATTGAAAATATTTAGGAGAACAGTTGATTACATATAATAGGCTTTTTAAATTGTATACTATTATATAAAAACTAGTGGTGTCTGTCTGTGTGCTCGTATAGGTTTTATTCAATCAAATAAAAAAGTACTAGACCGATTGTACTGAAATGGTTATTATTAGGGTCCCTGGTTAACATATAGGTCTATTTTTATTGTATAATGCATGACACTCCGTTGAATTTGGCCGGCCTTAATTAGTATTTTTACATTGGTGTTATAACCACGGGGGCAACGAGAAAATAAGAGTAGTATTATTAATAAATTTGTAAATAAGCTGAGTAGACCTCATTTATGAATTTTAACATATTTAACACACATGGCTGATTCATGCAATAAAAAGGAAAAAATTTATGTGGAAAGTAAATTTATAAATTTGGTAACAATATTTAATTTTAGTACATTCTTGAGTTGCAGCGCCCTTCCTACCTCATCGAAACATTTATTTTTTAAGCACAGCTCTGAAACATAACTCAATGAAATGTGAGTGAATCTAAATGTGAATGAATCTTGAGACATACTATCTGTATACTTTAAATTTTACAAGAAACGAAGTTTATAGATAGACGAAGAGTTTCTAATATCAACCCATTTAAATTTGGCTGTGCGTCATTTAAAGCCTATCATTCATTAAGCTGACACAATTTTGATTTTGACTGCCGGGGAATGTAAACATTTCTTTTCTCTATGATGGCATGGTTGTTTAACTAAAGTTTCAGTTGTGTCTCTGTTAGATTGTAACTGTTTCTGTGTTCTTTGTAAGTTTTTAGTTGTGTTTGAACTCCGTCTACTAGATTATTGTAGTTTGATTATGTTTCTACCCTACATGTCCTAAGAACATCCTTCAAAAATTGATCCTATATAATTCAGACAGGATTTCTGGTTAGGCGAGAAAAATTGTGAACAGATAAGTCTGCCCAGGACCAATACTCTACATTGAAAAGTGTTAAAGTTGACTGTCCGAATTATTTTAAGTTATACAAAATTAAGTTTAGATATCCTTTTTGACTCATTCGAAATAAATGTAGATTGTATGTGCGATTGTCATCAAACAATGTCATGTTGAAGATAGATTAGTGTAGAAAGTTGAATTACACATAGTCGTTGTTATGACAGTTCTTTAATGTCTGGTATGTTAATGTACCATCTTATCATAATATCGTCCTAAAATATGATAAAATATTTAAGTGTACAAGAAAGCTACAGAAATAATCTAAAAATGTAAAGCATTTCAACTATGTAAGCTCAACATTCTATCATGTAATTGATGATCGTACTCTTCAAACTATAAAAGTAACCAAGAAATGTATTTTATATTAATATTATGGAGCGCCGTACTAAAACTTTTAATTGAACGAAGATTGTTAGGAATTTCTTAACAGCATAATACTGTCATGCCAACTTTGGTTGGGATTAGTTAAGTTTAGAGTAGTCACTTGAATTACATGATTTCATACTAATAGGAATATATATATATATATATATATATATATATATATATATATATTGCGTGTAATTATATATATATATATATATATATATAATTACACGCAAGAAGTGTTTAAAAATGGAATGAAGAAGTTAAAATCTCTTTTAAATTGTATTTCAAGGTAAATACATGCTTGTTGTTTATTAGAGAAATCCCAAGAAAATATTATATATTTTTTTCTTTCCGAAGTCAAGGATAATGAAATTGCTATTTTCAAAGTAAATGTATGTTCCTATAAAACTAGTTAAAAGTATAAACAGCGCAAAATACGCATTAATATTTAACTTTAACCTGGCATTCTTGTAGCCCCCTAAGAAGAAATTGTACTAAATATTACTACAAATAATTTTATATAAATATTGTATATTATAACACGCTAATTAAGATATGAATAATCATTATTTGGAGTTGTTTTATTGTACCTTTATTTCCATACTTTTACGTGGAACAGCTAACCAAAATTTCACAAATTATAAAAATATGATTTAAATATATGAGTCCTATTTCTCTTCGATTTGATTATCTATTTAGAGCAGTCTTCCGCAAATAATTATTTATTGTACTAAAGTTAAGAGTTCCTATGGAACTACCAGTAATGAATCGAAAAACAAGTGAAACATATTCATCACTTTGAAATGGGAAATTTTTGAACAAGTCTGACAGAAA